>NW_008796200.1:463850-465654 GCF_000699145.1 Aptenodytes forsteri
CGGGGGTTTTTTTTTATTAAATCCAAGTTCCCATGTAAACGGCCCAAAAAAACAAAAAAAAAAAAAAAAAACAAGGAAAGAAAAGAGACAGAAAAAGAGACAGAAACAAACCCGAGTATTTAAAAAAAATAAATTGATGCGAAACAGGGCTGAGGTGGGACCGAGGCCCCTCCGGGGCCTCCCTCCTCCACGGGGTCTCGCTCCCCCAGCCAGGCACTGAGGGCTCGGGCAGGGGGGGCCGGGCGCCCTCCTACCCCGCGCTCCCCTGCCTCCTCGGCGTCGCGGGCAGGAGGATGCGAAGTCGTGGCAAGGCGGGCCGGGAGCCAGCCGGAGCCCAAGACCCGGGTCCCCGCCGCGGGGCCGGCCCGCCCAGTCCTCTCGCCGATCTGGGAACCAGCCTGGAGCCAGCTGGGGACGGGGCTAATCCGAGCCGGACGCGGATTCCTCCGAGCTGGGGGGCAGGCTGGCGACTCCCTCTGAGGAGGAGGAGGTCGGGGCAGCAGCTCCCGTTCCCCCGCCTCTCCCGTGCCCCACAGCGGGGACAGGGTGACAGTGGTGACCTGGGGACAGGCCACCCGCACCCTGAAGGATGCGACCAGCGTGCCACAGGCAAGAGGTACCAGAGGGCCCCAGCCCCTACGGGGATGGCAAGAGCGGGCCGCCTTCCAGAGAGACAAACGGGGCGCTCCCCCGGGGAGGCGGGCCAGGAGACCCCCCCCGAGCCAACCCACCCAGAGCCCTACCTCCTTCTTGCTCTCTCCGGAGGAGCTCTCGTCGCTGGAGACAAATTCCTTGCTCTTGAAGCTCTCGCTCATGTTCTTGGCAGGGGACTTGGCGGAGGACAAGGACTTGGAGGCGGCACCTTTCTTCTCCGCTTTCCCCTTCATCTGCTTCTCCTGCTTCTTCTTCTTCTTTTTAGACCTCTCCCTGCGCGCGTGTTGGGAGGGCGGAAGGGAGAGGAGAAGCGTTACCCTGCCGGCAGCCCACCAGCCCCGTCTCTGGCACCGCAGAGCCAAGGACGCTCTTCGCACACACACCCCCAGCCCTGGAGAGGCCCGGGCACCATGATGGCTGGGGAACGGCCCGATTTCGGAGGGGCGAAGCCCTGCCACCCCTCCCACCAGCCCCCTCTGCTCAGCGCACTCACGTCTTGGAGCTCTCTGACTTGCTGCCCACGCTGTACTCCTTCATGGCCTTCTCGTAGTCCCTCCTGGCGTCTTCCGCCTTGCGATCCCACTCCTGCAGCAAGAGCGCAAGGTTAGCGGGGCCTTCTCTCCTCCCCCACCGCCAGAGCCCAACGCCGTCCCCACCCACACCACGCCAGCGCTCCCCACCGCGTCCCCTCGCCACCTCGGATCAAGCCTACGCCCGCCCAACAGCTCACCAGCCCAAAGACGTCACCTCCCCACCGCCGCCCTCCCTTCCCGACCTCCCGTCCAGGGAGCACCGGGTTCCCGAGACCAAGCAAGAGCCCGCCAGGCCTCCTCACGTCCAGCCTCCCCCTGCCAGACCTGGCTCAGCTCTACCCACCAGCAGGGCAACCCCGCCGCCCCGTCCCTCACCTCCTTCTTCTCCTTGGACATGGCTTTCCACAGCTCCCCGGCCTTCTTGGACAAGTCTGTGATGCTGATGCCAGGATGGTCCGACTTGATCTTCTCACGGTTGGCGTTCAGCCAGAGCATGTAAGCCGACATCGGCCGCTTGGGAGCGTTGGGGTCTTTCCCTTTCTTGCTCTAGGAGGGAGGGAGCGGAGGGAACAAGCATGAAAGCCTCCAACGGCACCGCTCACTGAAGACCTCGGGGG
>NW_008796200.1:465834-466714 GCF_000699145.1 Aptenodytes forsteri
CCACCTACACCATCGGGGGAGATGGGTTGTCGGGTCACACCCACACAAGCTGAAAGGGCAGGTCGCTGGAGACAAGCCCCCCCCACCCACCCCCCGCAACCAAAAGGAGCGGCTAGGCGCGGGCACAAGGCACCCTTTGGGGGACACCCAACCTAGACTCGTCTGCAGGAGGCAGCGAGGTCAGGCCTGGACAACCTGGGCGAAGCACGGCGAGGAGATGGCGGCACCAGAGCAGACCGTGGCAGAAGGCTGAGGTGAAGCAGCTCGGCTGGAGGGCTGCGACCCGCATCTCCCCCGGTGCTGCTCCCAGCAGGGAACAACCACCCGCGCTCCGGGAGCGGGTCCTGCCCTCCACACCCCGCCAGCAGCAACCTCTCACCTCCAGCTGCTTCTTGCGGGGCTTGCGGTCCTTGACAATCTTGGCCTTCTTGGCTGGCTTCTTCTCATCCCGGTCGCTGTCGCCGTCACCGCTGGAGGAGCTGGCCGAGGCGTTGCTGTCAAACCTGCGTGGAGGTACTTGGCTTCAGCGACAGCTCAAGACCCCCACCCCAAAAAGATGAAGCACGAGGTGGGGGAGACGTAGCAGCGACAAGCTGGCAGCAAGACTTGCCCCTGAACTCTCCCAGCCTCCAGCAACCCGTAATTCGGAGACTTCCTGAGCTGAAGCTGTTGCGTTCGCACTTAACAGCTCTCAGGGGATTCTCCTTCCACGAACGCGGCTCATCCTTTTCTCACTTCCTGTAAATTTTAGGCACTCGCAACGCCCCACGGCTCCGCTCCACCGAGATCCACCTCCTCCCGTCGGGCTGAGCCCGGCGCTCACCAGCGCACGCGACGGCCCCCTGCGCTGGCGCGGAGTCTGCCGAGGCCTCATCCGGAG
>NW_008796200.1:467898-468476 GCF_000699145.1 Aptenodytes forsteri
CCTCCCTCACCAGTCTCCTCCCCAGAGCCGTCGCTGCTGTCGTTGGCGTTCTCCTCCCGGATCTTGCCCTCCTCCTTCATCCTCTCCAAGTAGGCGTCGTGCTGGTCCTCATCGGAGTCAGCGTATTCGTCGTAGCTCTGCTTCATGCCCTGTGGGAGAGACGGCGTGAGAGCCGCTCCCCGCGCCCCCCGGCAGCCGCACACACACACCCCCCTCTGGAAACCGCAACTCCTGGCATGCTCCTGGGCGGGCACGGCCCCCGGGCAGGCCCCAGACGCGTGCACGGGGCGGGGAGGACGGGACACCCGCCACGTCTCCCCTCCTTCTCCCCGTCAGGGCTCCAGAGAGAGCGGCAGAAAAGTTATCTGAGTTAGGGGGGGGCCCCTCTCGCAAATCATGCCGGAGTTACTGGGTTTAGTCAGGGACCACCACGGCCATGCAGAGGAAACCTGCACCAGGAGGAGGAAGAGGAGAAAGAGGAAGGGCTATCGCACGGACCTTTTTCCTCTACAAGGGCAAGGAGAGAAAAGAGAGGTGAAAAAAAAAAAGGGAAAAGCAGCGAAATTTTGGAGAGAAGA
>NW_008796200.1:468801-470961 GCF_000699145.1 Aptenodytes forsteri
GTGGTCCCGCGGGCGAAGTTGACGAAGGAGATCTCGTCGAAGCGGATGTGCACGGGCGGCTTGTGCACGTAGATGAAGCCACGCTCCAGCGGGTAGAGAAGCCCCGAGCTGGCCTTGTAGGAGCAGGTGATGCACTGGGCGCCGGAGTGTCTGCGAGAGCAAACGCGGCCGTCTTACAGCCGGCAGGGAGCGAACACCCTCCCCGCGCCCATCCCCACGGCGAGGCAGAGGGCCCCGGCAGCCCGGACGAGCCCGGCAGCTGCTCCCCCGGCAGGAGGCACGGATCTCAGAGCCCCTGCTCCCCGACCGCAGGAGCAAGAGAGGGGTCCTGCGGCCGGTCGGGGAGGGATCTCAAACAGCTGGGCCTCAGGCTACCAAACCAGCAGCTTCTCCTGTCCTAGGGAGGACGAGGCGCGCCCCGCGCCCCTCCCGATCTCCGCGCCCTTTCCTGCAGCAGGAAGACCCCACGTTCCGCCACCCGCACCCCCCTCGGCCGGCGGCAGCACGCCTCACCCCTGGAAGTTGCCAGGCACGGTGATCTTGCGATTCACCAGCGCCTTCATGACCCGGCTGACCATCTCGTAGAGGGAGCCCGACATGTTCTTGGTGAGCCGCCCCTCGAAGCGTTTCTCCACCTCCTCCCTGCGCAGCCAAGAGAGAGGGCAGCGGTGAGAATGGGAACCCCAGGAGGGTCGTTACCTCCCTCCCAGCTCCCCGCAGCCCCCAGATCCAGGGAGGGGGTCCAAGGAAGCGGCCTGGCAGGAGCGGAACTCACTCGTTCATGTTGAGGGTCAGGGAGATGTCCTCGTCCTTGGAGAAGAGCAGGATAAGGAAGTGGTAGCGGGTCTGGCCTTGCTTTATCGGGGGGTCCAGGCTGATCTGGAGAGAGAAGAGGAGGCGAGGACCTGAAACCCCCCCGAACCCATCGCTTGTCACCCTTCCCGGCGGGAGGGAAGACCCCTCACGTCCCCTCCTCACCACGAAGAACATCTGCCGCTGGTCCTTGTGCGGGAGCAGGAAGAGGCGCAGCACAGTCGTGTAGGGGATCTTGTAGTCGAAGGTCTTGCCGTGGAGGTGCAGGAAGGTGGGGTAGATACGGATGTCGTATCGCCCGCGAGGCGTCAGACACTGCAGTTCCCGGAAGATGCAGATGGCATCTCCGGTGGCCTGGATCACGTCCGCCTTGGAGAGGACGTTCTGAGCGAAGGCCTGCAAGGGAAGGGGGTTACGGCCGGGCGAGGGTACCCAGCTACCCCCTCTGCCTGACCCGCTGGCCCCCCGGCCCCCCGCTCACCTCCACGGGGTCCACGCCGTCCTCCTGGGTCGGGGGCACGTAGAAGCGAACCTCCATGAGCGAGACCTCGGCGTCGTCGTTCTGGTGGAACTCCAGCGTCACCTCGTTCTTGCCCGTCGTGCACTGGGAGACGTTGCTGAGGGGGATCTCGAACACCGGCTGCTCCCCGATGTCGAAGGAGAGCAGCTGCCCTACAGGGGCGGGAGGGGAGACGCAGCCCATCACAGCGGGACCAGAACTACCGCGCTACGGGGCAGGGACGAGAACCTAAGATCCACCCTGCGGGGCAGACCCACGGTGTCCTCCTAGATCCCACCTCCTGCAGCAGCCTCGGTCTTCTCCCAAAATCCAGCAATGCCTCCCCTCTCCCCCCCCCCCCCCCCCCCCCCGCATTCCCGTGCTCCCTCCCGAGTCTCCAGGCTTTCTCCTTCTGGCTATGGCCCCGAAGATCGACGCTGCTCGGAGCGAACCGTCTGTCCCCACGTTCCCCTGGCCTCAGACCAGGGAGGAGCGTCCACCGGCTCCCCTGGCTCCTTCAGGAACCGGCAGGCTCCGACAGATGCTCGCGGCTCCCACGCCGACCCGTCTCTTACGCTGAGCATTCCCCGCCTGCAAAACCTTCCCCCCCCGGGACTTGGGGCCCGCAGGTGTCTCCCGCTTTCATGGGGTACCTACCCTCCCCGCCGTCCCCGAGGACACCACCAGAAATCGGGCTGCTGCCCGGGGGAGCGGCCGGGTGCTGCAGGAACAGCCGTGCTGCCGGGAAACCGTCCCGGCTGCCAGAGCGGCCCCACCGCCCTCGGGCCGCAGCCGGCACGGAGGTGCCCTCTCCCCGGTAACGGCGTCACCGCGACTCACCTCCGAAC
>NW_008796200.1:471317-471903 GCF_000699145.1 Aptenodytes forsteri
CTTGGGGGGGGTCGGAGCTGTGAGACCCACAGCGAGCGCAGCTCGACACCGGACAAGCCCAAGCCAGAAGGAGAAGCGGCGCCAGCCAGGGACGAGGGCGGGCCAGGCGCGCAGGGGCCGGGGGACTCACCGATTCCCGGAAACCATCGTATTTGTAGACGTGGCCATTCTTGGTGAGCAGCTTGAGGCCGTGACCAAGCGCCACGCGCCGCCACACGCCCTCGGCCAGCTCCGAGGCCTGGATGTTGTCCACCTTCCCCGTCTTGCTGTTCTTGAAGATGACGCCCTGGCGGCTCAGCCGCAGCCGCCCGTCGTTCTGGCGGGAGAGGCAGGCGTGAGGCGGGGGGCGGCTCGCTCCCCCCCACGCAGGGGCACAGCCCGACGCCACCGACAGGCTCCGCAGCAGGGAACCGTCGCCCTTCGGGTGCAACGGGCAGCTGCACGACCCCTCCAGGCGAAACGAGGCGACTTCCCCAACCGCCCACCACCCTTTAGTCCTCCACACGCCCCTCACCACCTGAATTCGGGATTCGGGCGGCCACAAGACAGTCGCCGGCACCCTCGGTGCTGCTGCAATGCTGTAGCT
>NW_008796200.1:471960-472248 GCF_000699145.1 Aptenodytes forsteri
GCCCTCCTCTGCCTCTCCCCCCCCCGGCCTGCTCCCCGGCGCTGGAACAGGCTGACAGCCGACACACAACCCTCTCGCAGCAGCTACGGTGGACGCGCAGAGCTGGCATCCCTTCACCCTCCTCCTGGAAGCGTTCCCAACCGCAACCTTGCTCGCTCCGCAACGGGCTGGCGGTAAAAGCCCCCGTCGATGCTCCGAAACGCTTCAGCCCCGGAAACGAGGCGCCTCCGCTCCCCGCTCCCAGGTGAGATCAGCAAAACACCCTCTGCCAGGACGAGGCGGCGGAAG
>NW_008796200.1:476607-477683 GCF_000699145.1 Aptenodytes forsteri
GCTGTGGGACGCGGGGAGGCGGGATGTTGGGACACGGGGACGTGGGACACAGGGAAGCGGGGAGACGGGGACGTGAGACAGGGGACGCGGGGGTGTGGGATGTGAGGGCGTGGGGACAAAGAGACGCGGGACGTGGGGATGCGGGGATGTGAGACATGGGACGGGGGGACATGGGACGGGGGGACACGGGGATGTGGGGGCACAGGGACATGGGACACGGACCTTGGGGGGACGTGGGACGTGGGAATGTGGGATGTGGAGACACGGGGATGTGGGACCTGGGGACATGGGGATGTGGGGGCACAGGGACATGGGACACGGACCTTGGGGACACAGGGACATGGGGACATGGGGACATGAGACGGGGGGACATGGGGATGTGGGGGCACAGGGACATGGGACATGGACCTTGGGGACACAGGCATGTGGGACATGGGATGTGGGAATGTGGGATGTGGAGACACGGGGATGTGGGACCTGGGGACATGGGGATGTGGGGGCACAGGGACATGGGACACGGACCTTGGGGACGTAGGGACGTGGGGACGTGAGGACATGAGACGTGGGACCTGGGGATGTGAGACATGGGACGGGGGGACATGGGGATGTGGGGGCACAGGGACATGGGACATGGACCTTGGGGACACAGGGACATGGGGACGTGGGAATGTGGGATGTGGAGACACGGGGATGTGGGACCTGGGGACATGGGGACGTGAGGATGCAGGACGTGGGGACACAGGGACATGGGGTGTGGGGATGCAGGGACATGGGATGTAGGGAACGGGAGGTGGGGACACAGGGAGGTGGATGTGGGGGCATGGGGTTTGGGATGTGGGACGCGGGGACGTGGGATGTACAGACGTGGGGACGCGGGGCGCGGGGACACAGGGAGGTGGGACTCGGGGACACGGGGATGTGGGGTGCAGGGCACAGGGAGGTGGGGACGTGGAGACGTGGGGACAGGGGGATGTGGGGATGCGGGTACATGGCACGTGGAGCGTGGGGACATGGGGCCGCGGGGCCGCGGCGCGCAGCTCACCCTGACGGCCGGGGACAGGGCGGGGTGCTGGGGA
>NW_008796200.1:478921-479616 GCF_000699145.1 Aptenodytes forsteri
TATGGGGCGGTGGGGGTGATGCTGGTGGCCGTGGGGCAGGGGTGGCCGTGGGG
Organism: Aptenodytes forsteri; assembly: GCF_000699145.1. Taxonomy (NCBI): domain Eukaryota; kingdom Metazoa; phylum Chordata; class Aves; order Sphenisciformes; family Spheniscidae; genus Aptenodytes; species Aptenodytes forsteri. The sequence goes on from NW_008796200.1 coordinate 478,975, forward strand.
ACGATGTCTGGGCCATGGGGGGGGCAGCGGGGGCACAGGGGACAGGGCACGGGGTGGCACCAGGGGTGGCAGAGGGACACAGGGGCCGTGGGGGTGGCACGGGGGCTGGCAGAGGGACATTGGGCTAGGGCACGGGGTGGCACCAGGGGTGGCAGAGGGACACAGGGGCCGTGGGGGTGGCACGGGGGCTGGCAGAGGGACATTGGGCTATGGGGAGGTGGCACAGGGGACGTGGGGAGAATGGGGTGACGCTGGGGGTGGCGGAGGGGCGCAAGGCACGTGGGGGTGGCCCCAGGGGTGGCAGAGGGTCACAGGGGCCCCAGGGATGTCCCCCAAGCGCTACCCAGGTGGGCAGCAGGGCTGGGGTGTGCCCAGGGTGTGGGGATGGGGGACACAGCCCTCTGGGTGCCACCCTGCTGACCCCCGGTGCCCCGTGAACCCCAGCACGTGTGCGCCCGGTGCCACCGCAGGCACCTGGCCCCCACCCGCAGCCCACTCATCTGCACCGGGGCCATCACCCACGGCCAGGTGAGGGGCTCGCCGGGACCCCCGATGGGCTCCTACTGCCCACCCTGGGCGTCCCAGCCCTGTCCCAGTGTCCCCAGTGCCCACCCTGGGCGTCCCAGCCCTGTCCCAGTGTCC
>NW_008796200.1:481411-482459 GCF_000699145.1 Aptenodytes forsteri
TGGGCACAGGGGACACTGGGACAGGGCTGGGACGCCCAGGGTGGGCACTGGGGACACTGGGACAGGGCTGGGGCATGCAGGGATGGGCACTAGGGACACTGGGACAGGGCTGGGACGCCCAGGGTGGGCACTGGGGACACTGGGAGAGGGCTGGGGTACCCAAAGATGGGCACTGGGAACAGGGGACAGGGCTGGTGCCCCCGGGCCGGGCAGGGTGCCGTGAGGCCGGGGTGGGGTGGCGGGCGCGGGGGGGGTCCCTTACCACGGGCTGGGTGATGGCCCCGATCCAGACCTGCCCGGCGTTGGTGCGGCTGGGGGGCCTGCTCTGCGGCCAGGCGTTGATTCGGTAGTTGTGGATGGAGACCAGCTGCCCGCGGTAGCAGTGGGCACAGGTACGCTGTGGAGGGGGACACGCACCGGTTATGGGGACGCCCGGGCGGCAGGCAGCACCCCCTGACCACCAGCACCCCCTGCCCCTCCCCTGCCCACCTGGGCGTGGTAGAAGGTCCGGTACTGGGGGACGATGACGTAGCGGAAGGTGGTGGCACCCAGGGGGTCGTGGAAGCTGAGCACCCGCGTCTCGCTCTCCAGCGGGCACCGGGTGTCCTCCTCCCGCACCTCCAGCGCCGTCTCCTCCGCCTCGGGGCTGGCAGCGTCTGGGGGCACCGGCAGGCGTCACCCCGGGCACACAGGGTGCGGGGGACCAGGGGGTGTCCCCGCGGTGTCCCCGCGGGGTGGGCATCGTCGTGGGCACTCACCGGGGTGGCTGGCGGAGGCCGTGCCCAGCAGGGCCAGGGCGAGGAGCAGGCAGGGCTGCATGGCGGGGCTGGGGACACCGGCGGGGCTGGGGACACCGGCACACTCGGGCACCCTCGGGAGGTGCCATGTCCCCGGTCACCCTCTGCCACCCTGGGGCCACCCCCATGTCCCCGGTCACCCTCTGCCACCCCCATGTTCCCGGTGAACCTTTGCTATCCCCAGCGTCACCCCGTCCTCCCCACGTCCCCTGTGCCCCACTGTCCCTCTGCCACCCCGGTGCCACCCCCAC
>NW_008796201.1:0-1355 GCF_000699145.1 Aptenodytes forsteri
GCGGCCGCCCCCGCCGCCCACGCCAGCTCCCGACACGGCCGCCGTCGCAACCGTCGCAACCGTCGCCGCCAAGTTTGGGGGAACCCCAACAAATGTCGCAACCCCCCGGCCCCCGCCAGCAGCTCCCGAAAAGCCGAGGTGGGTTCGGCGGAGGGCGGGGAGCCGGTGAGGTCGGGGGGCTCCTCCTCTTCCTCCTGCTCCTCATCCTCCCTTCCTTCCCGAGGGGGTTCCTCCTCGGAGAGGCGAGAAGCGATCTGCATCTCGAAGATGGTGTCCTCGCAGAAGTTGACGAAGAGCTCCATCTTCTCGGCCTCCCCCCCCTCGTTGACCACGTCGAAGATGAACTGACGCTTGGACTCCTTCACTTGGGGCATCTCCCACTGCGCCTTGTTGGCGGCGCTGATCTCGAAGTAGAGGCGTTCGATCCGTCGAGCCGCTCCCATGATCTCGATCCGTCCCAAAAAAGGACGGAAATACTCCAAGATGCTGGCCGCCTGCTCCAAGAAGGTCCGGAGACGCTGGTCATGGGGAACGTGCTCCGAGAGGTTGGTGAGGAGCACAGCTACGTTGAAGCCGATGTCGCGAGCGGGTTCTTGGAAGCGACCGGCGAAGGCTTCCACGTCGATCATCTCGTTCTCATCCGCCTCGGAGCAGGAGAGGAGGAACTGGATCTCGGCGGGTTCGTATTGCTTCTGGCTGTCCATCGCCTTCTGGAAGTCCTTCTTGGAGATGAGACCTCGCGGGTCCGAGACGTAGTCGCGGAAGGCGTCCGAGGCCACGATGTCCCGCAGCTTCAGGAACATGTCGAAGAACTTGAGGATCATGGTGACGTTGCTGGAGGACTCCACCAGCATGTCCACCATCTGCCGGGCGATGGTCCCGTTCACCACGTTGCCTGTGGAGGGGTTGGGGGGGGGGTTGTCCCGTCAGGTCCGGGGGTGCTGCGGGGACAGCCCCGGTGCCTGGGAACACCCTGGAGAGCACGAGGACAGCCCTGGAGACCAGGGGCCGCCCCAGGTGGCTGAGGACACCTGAAGTGGCGTGGGTCACCGTGGGTGGTGGGGAACACCCTAGAGAGCAAGGGGACACCCCGAGGGAGGTGGGGGGGGACACCCTGGAGAGCGAGGGGACACCCCCGATGGCACGGGGACAACCTGGATGGTGAGGAGACCTCATCTTGGGGGGGACGCCTCCGGTGATAACGGGGACCCTGGGTGGCGTTAGGACATCCTGGACGGTGGGTGGGATGTCCTAACCCCAGGTGGCATGGGACGGCCAGGACACGCCGGATGGCAGGGGGACCCTGGGTGACGTCGGGACACCCGTGGCAGCAGAGGGGTCCTGGATGCCGCGGG
>NW_008796201.1:2704-3498 GCF_000699145.1 Aptenodytes forsteri
CCCGTAAGAAGTCGCCGCTCGACCCCTCCCACCGGCCGGGCACCGTCAGCGGCGGGGGGACGGGGGCACGGGGACCACCGTCAGCACGAGGACACGGGGACGGGGATGTGGGGACCACTGGCAGCATGAGGACACGGGGACGGGGATGTGGGGACCACTGGCAGCATGAGGACACGGGGACGGGGATGTGGGGACCACTGGCAGCATGAGGACACGGGGACGGGGATGTGGGGACAACCGGCAGCACGAGGTCATGGGGACGGGGACGTGGGGACCACCGGCAGCACGAGGACACAGGGATGGGGACGTGGGGACCACCGTCAGCACGAGGACATGGGGACGGGGACGTGGGGACCACCGACAGCACGAGGACACAGGGATAGGGCAGCACGAGGACATGGGGATGAGGACATGGGGACCATTGGCAGCACGAGGACACGGGGACCACCAGCAGCACAGGACACGGGGACCAGCAGGAGCATGAGGACATGGGGATGGGGACGTGGGGACCACCAGCAGGAGCATGAGGACACGGGGACAGGGATGTGGGGACCACCGGCAGCACAAGGACACGGGGACGGGGGCGTGGGGACCAGCGGCAGCACAGGACACGGGGACACGGGGACAGTCGGGGACCCAGGGTGGGATGTGGGACAGAGCAGGGCAAGGGGACGTGGGTCGGGGATGGAGATCAGGGATGTGGGTCAGGGAAGGTGGGTTGGGGCTGGGGCAGAGCCGTGGGTCAGGGACAGGGACTGGGGCCGGGGGGCCGGGCTGGAGGCCGCGGTGTGGGG
>NW_008796201.1:4594-5092 GCF_000699145.1 Aptenodytes forsteri
ACACTGAGACGGCACAGGGACACCCCGGGGTGGCAATGGGGACATCCTGGGGCAGCATGAGGACACGCCAGGGTGGCACAGGGACACCGTAGGGGGGCACGGGGACACCCCGGGGTGGCACGGGGACACCATAGGTGGCAAAGGGATATCCTGGGGCAGCATGGGGACATGCCAGCATGGCACAGGGACACCCCGGGGTGGCACGGGGACACACCAGGGTAGTACAGGGACACCATAGGGGGGCAAAGGGATATCCTGGGGCAGCACCGGGACACCCCAGGGTGGCAACGGGGACATGCCAGGGTGGCAGGGGGACACCCCGGGGTGGCAGGGGGTTAGCTTGGGGAGGGGGCAGCCAGCAGGGCCGAGGGGGTCAGGGACGAGCGGGGACAGGCATGCTGCGGGGACGCCGTGGGGGTGGCAGCCAGGGGACGCGGGGACATGCCGCGGGCCCCGATCCTGCCCTGGGGAGGGGGCACGGGGAGGCCACGACAGTGC
>NW_008796201.1:6264-7204 GCF_000699145.1 Aptenodytes forsteri
GGGGGTCCTGAATCGCTTGGGGAACCCCCCCGTGGGGGACACCCCGACACCCTGAACCTCTGGGGCATCCATGGAGGGTCCCTGACGCCCAAGGGGGGGGCCCCATGTCTGTAGGGGGTCCCTGATGCCCACGGGGGACCCCGATGCCCGTGGGGGATCCCAATACCCGTGGGGGGACCCCGATGCCAGTGGGGGGACCCCAATGCCTGTGGGGGGACCCAATACGCCCGGGGGTGGGGGGACCCCAATGCCTGTGGGGGATCCCAATACCCGCGGGGGGACCCCGATACCCATGGGGGGACCCCAATGCCTGTGGGGGGACCCTGATGCCCATGGGGGATCCCAATGCCTGTGGAGGGACCCCAATACCTGTGGGGGGGACCCCAATGCCCATGGGGGACCCCAATGCCTGCGGGGGAACCCCGATACCCGCAGGGGAACCCCGATGCCCGTGCGGGGACCCCAGCCCAGACGTTACCTGCAGGTCTGCATCAGGGCCTGGACGCTGTGGAAGAACCCGACCTCCCGCTTCGCCTTCAGGTAGTCCAGCATTTTCTGGGGGGACAGACGGACACATGGACAGACGGACACGGCCACCGGCACGGGGACACGGCCACTGGCGTGGGGACGTGGGCACCGGCACAGGGACACAGGCACCGGCATGGGGACACGGGCGCCCAGACATGGCCACCGGCACAGAGACACGGCCACCGGCACGGGGACACTGGCACTGGCGTGGGGACATGGGCACTGGCACGGGGACACAGCCACCGGCACAGGGACACGGCCACCGGCATGGGGACACGGGCACCCGGACATGGCCACCGGCGCAGGGACATGGCCACCGGCACGGGGACACGGGTACCCGGACATGGCCACCTGCATGGGGACACCAGCACCAGCGTGGGGACATGGGCACTGGCACGGGGACACGGCCACC
>NW_008796201.1:11999-12535 GCF_000699145.1 Aptenodytes forsteri
ACAGCGACCGGGGGGTCCCGGTCCCCAGGAGCGGGGGGCTGGGACTTCGCCCAGGAGGCACCCAGTTGCCCCCAGGGGCTCCCAGAGGCTCTCGAGGGGTTCCCAGTTACCCCCAGTTGCCCCCAGAAGGGTTCTCGGTTGCCCTTGGGGTTCCCAGTTACTCCCAGTTGCCCCCAGAAGGGTTCTCGGTTCCCCTCGGGGGTTCCCAGTTGCTCCCAGCAGCTCCCACTTGCCCCCAGGAGCTCCCCAGTTGCCTCCACAAGGCTCTGGGACATTCCCAGTTGCCCCTAAGGGGTTCCTGGTTGCCCCAAGGGGCTTCCCAGTTCCCCTCGGGGGTTCCCAGTTGCTCCCAGCAGCTCCCACTTGCCCCCAGGAGCTCCCCAGTGCCCTCCACAAGGCTCTGGGACATTCCCAGTTGCCCCTAAGGGGTTCCTGGTTGCCCCAAGGGGCTTCCCAGTTGCCCCCAGAGGCTCCCCAGTGGTCCCAGTCACCCTCAGGGGGTCTCAGGGGGTTCAGAGCACCCCCCCACCCCCCCC
>NW_008796201.1:13697-16365 GCF_000699145.1 Aptenodytes forsteri
CTTGCCGGCCATCTCGCGGTACAGGGCCATCTGCCACCGCATGGAGGAGTTGTTCTCGCACTGGGGACACAGGGGACACGGTGACCACGGGGACGTGGTGGGGCACGTGGGGACCACGGGGCTACAGGCACCATGATGACCATGGGGACATGGTGGGGCACGTGGGGACCACGGGGCCACAGGCACCGTGATGACCACGGGGATGGGGTGGGGCACGTGGGGACCACGGGGCTACAGGCACCATGATGACCATGGGGACGTGGTGGGGCACGTGGGGACCACGGGGCTACAGGCACCATGATGACCACGGGGATGTGGTGGGGCACGTGGGGACCACGGGGCCACAGGCACCATGATGACCATGGGGACGTGGTGGGGCACGTGGGGACCACGGGGCTACAGGCACCATGATGACCACGGGGATGTGGTGGGGCACGTGGGGACCACGGGGCTACAGGCACCATGATGACCACGGGGACGTGGTGGGGCACGTGGGGACCACGGGGCCACAGGCACCATGATGACCACGGGGATGTGGTGGGGCACGTGGGGACCACGGGGCTACAGGCACCATGATGACCATGGGGACATGGTGGGGCACGTGGGGACCACGGGGCTACAGGCACCATGATGACCATGGGGACGTGGTGGGGCACGTGGGGACCACGGGGCTACAGGCACCATGATGACCATGGGGACGTGGTGGGGCACGTGGGGACCACGGGGCCACAGGCACCATGATGACCACGGGGATGTGGTGGGGCGCGTGGGGACCACGGGGCCACAGGCACCATGATGACCACGGGGACGTGGTGGGGCACGTGGGGACCACGGGGCCACAGGCACCGTGATGACCACGGGGATGGGGTGGGGCACGTGGGGACCACGGGGCTACAGGCACCATGATGACCATGGGGACGTGGTGGGGCACGTGGGGACCACGGGGCCACAGGCACCATGATGACCATGGGGACGTGGTGGGGCACGTGGGGACCACGGGGCCACAGGCACCATGATGACCATGGGGACGTGGTGGGGCACGTGGGGACCACGGGGCTACAGGCACCATGATGACCACGGGGATGTGGTGGGGCACGTGGGGACCACGGGGCTACAGGCACCATGATGACCACGGGGATGTGGTGGGGCGCGTGGGGACCACGGGGCCACAGGCACCATGATGACCACGGGGACGTGGTGGGGCACGTGGGGACCACGGGGCTACAGGCACCATGATGACCACGGGGATGTGGTGGGGCACGTGGGGACCACGGGGCCACAGGCACCGTGATGACCACGGGGATGGGGTGGGGCACGTGGGGACCACGGGGCCACAGGCACCGTGATGACCACGGGGATGGGGTGGGGCACGTGGGGACCACGGGGCCACAGGCACCGTGATGACCACGGGGATGGGGTGGGGCACGTGGGGACCACGGGGCTACAGGCACCATGATGACCATCGGGACATGGGTACCACAGGGGCCACGGAGACACGGTGGGGCACATGGGGACCGTGGGGATAACAGGCACCACGAGGACATGGGGACCACGGGGATGTGGGGGGGACATGGTGGGGACAGGCCACCTCACCTTGCCCTGCAGGTGCAGGTTGTTGTTGAGGTACTCCCGCACCTCCTCGTCCGTGTCCTTCTGCAGGGGGGGGACACACACGCAGGACAGGGCCACGTCAGGGGCTGTCCCCACCCCGGGGGCTGTCCCCAGTCCCAGGGGCTGTCCCCAACCCCACCGGCGTCCCCCCCCCCACCCACCAGGGCGTAGCGGCCCTTGGCCATGTTGATGAGTTCCTGGTCGGTGGGTGAGCACATGTTGAGGCCGATGGGCAGCATCTTCTTCAGGGTGGCGACGATGAGGGAGGTGTGGATGGAGTACCGGTCCCCTCGGCGCTTCTTCTTCGTCCGCTCCTGCTCCGAGCCACACCCCTGCGGGGACAGGGACGGGGGCGTCAGGGCCACCCCCCCTGGCCAGGGGTATGGGGGTGTCGGGGACAGGACCCCGCTGTCACAGGGACGGGGACATCAGTGGCAGGACCACACACCCCCCCCCCACGCCGTAAGGATGAGGGACATCAGCACCAGGACCCCCGTGCCGCAGGGACGGGGACATCAGTGTTGGGACCCCCGTGCCACAGGGATGGGGACATCAGTGTCCCCCATAAGGACGGAGACATCAGTGTTGGGACCCCCCCCGTGCCACAGGGACGGGGGACATCAGCACCAGGACCCCTGTGCCATGGGGCCACCTCAGGGCCAGGGCCCCTTGTACGACAGGGACTGGGGACATCAGGGACTGGGGACATCAGGGCCAGGACCCCAGTGCCACACAGCTCCAGAGGTCCCAGATGTGGGCCTGGGGGGCAGGACCCCAGGATGCCCTTGGGGGGGGTCCCAGCCGTGGTGGCCCCACAGAGCAGGACCCGGGAGGTGTCCCCCGTGCCACAGGGACGGGGGACATCAGCACCAGGACCCCTGTGCCACGGGGCCACCTCAGGGCCAGGGCCCCTTGTACCACAGGGACTGGGGACATCAGGGACTGGGGACATCAGGGCCAGGACCCCAGTGCCACACAGCTCCAGAGGTCCCAGATGTGGGCCTGGGGGGCAGGACCCCAGGATGCCCTTGCTTCCAGCCATGGTGGCCCGTGGCCC
>NW_008796201.1:16474-16728 GCF_000699145.1 Aptenodytes forsteri
GGGGGTCCCAACCGTGGTGGCCCCGAGGAGCAGGACCCCAGGGTGGGGGCCGGGGGTCCCTGGGGCCCCCTCCCCGCGCAGCGTGGCCCCGCTAACCTGGCCGTCTCCGGACTAGGTGCCAGCACCCGCAGCCAAGGGCAGGAGAGAAGAGACAGCGTTAGGTCCCCGTCCCCGTGTCCCTGGGGGCGGACGCGGGGGGGCTTGGGGGCCCGGGTGGATGGGGAGGGACGGGGACCCCTAGGAGAAGGGGGGTT
>NW_008796201.1:17325-19105 GCF_000699145.1 Aptenodytes forsteri
CCCGTGTCCCCCCCCCTGTGTCCCCAGTGCCCCCTGCTCACGTGGGACTTGGACCAGTAGATGAAGACCTCCCCGACCATGCGGAACAGCTCCTCCGCGTCCTCGTTGGGCTCCGTCAGCCACTTGGCCCTGCCGGTCCCGTGGCCACCATCAGTGGGTTGCCGTGGCCACCATCAGGGGATGTCCATGGCCCCCATCAGTGGGTCCCCATGGCCACCATCAGTGGGTCCCCAGGGTCACCATCAGTGGGTCCCCATGGCCATCATCAGTGGGTCCCCAGGGTCACCATCAGGGGATGTCCATGGCCACCATCAGTGGGTCCCCATGGCCATCATCAGTGGGTCCCCGTGGCCACCATCAGGGGATGTCCACGCCCCCCAGTTTTGCCCCACGCCTTCTCCTTGGCTCCGCCATGGGTGGACCATGGTTCCCAAGGGATGCTCCTCGGCATCCTCGCGTCCCCACAGCCACGTCCCCCGTCCCCCCTCACCGGCTGTTGTCCACGTAGCGGATGAGCAGGGGGTAGAGCGCATAGAGGTCGCGGCAGAGGACGGAGAACTCGTCGCGGATGAGCAGCTCGGCGTCCTCCCCCTCCGTCTTGGCCTCCATGCGGAGCTGCTCCTCCTCGGCCACCACCTTGCCCGCCCGCTTCTTCAGCTTCTCCATGGTGGGGATGAAGTGGGAGCGCAGCAGCTCCGGCTTCGCCTTGCTGACGATGGGCTGGGCGAACACTGCGGGGACGGGGGGGCTGCAGCCGGGGGGATGCACCGGGGGACACCCGCACCTCCTCGGGACCACCCATGGCCACCAGCACCATCCCGGGACCCACCCGTGGCCACCAGCGCCATCCCTGATACCTTCCCAGGGCCACCAGCACCTCCCTGGGACCACCCATGGCCACCAGCACCATCCTGGGACCCACCAAGAGCCACCAGCACCTCTCCGGGACCACCCAGGGCCACCAGCATCATCTGTGGGATCACCCAGGGCCACCACTACCATCCCAGGACCCACCCATGGACACCAGCACCATCCCTGGGACCACCCATGGCCACCAGCACCATCCTGGGACCCACCAAGAGCCACCAGCACCTCTCCGGGACCACCCAGGGCCACCAGCATCATCTGTGGGATCACCCAGGGCCACCACTACCATCTTTGGGACCTGCCCAGGGCCACCAGCACCGTCCCAAGACCCAGCCAGGGCCACCGGCATCTCCTTGGGACCTACCCAGGGGCCACCGACATCACCCCTGGGACCTGCCCAGGGCCACCAGCCCCATCCTCGCCCACCTGCCAGGCGCTTCATCCAGGAGGCCTCGTCGATGCCCAGGTTGTTGACCACGATGCGGAGAATGTTGCCCAGGAGGGCGTTGAGGTGCTGGCCGGTGACGGCGGTGGCCCAGGGTCCCTGGGGCAGGGTGTCGGGGCCGCGCTCCCACCATCGGGGCAGGTAGTTGCAGAGCATGGGGAGGGTGACCTCGATGACGTGGGGCATCTCGGTGTAGCGGGCCCCCGACTCCGCCAGCCCCCCGATGTCCCGCATCAGCCGCTCCAGGTCGGGGATGTCGGGGCACATCTCCTCCACCCGGCTGGGGAGCCCCAGGACTGCGGGGACAGTGTCCCGAACAGCCGCTCCAGGTCGGGGATGTCGGGGCACATCTCCTCCACCCGGCTGGGGAGCCCCAGGACTGCGGGGACAGGGGGATGGCACCGGGCAGGGGGGCACCCCATGGCGAGGGGGGGCACCCCACGGCAAGGGGGGGCACCCAACGGCGAG
>NW_008796201.1:21017-22055 GCF_000699145.1 Aptenodytes forsteri
AGGAGGAGACCTGGACGTCATCGACTGCGGGGACGGGGGACGGTCAGGGCTGCGGTGTCCCCGACACCCGAGGGGGGGGGTCCCTGCACCCCCAAACTGCCCCAGCACCCCCAGCCGGCCCCGGCCCCACCACGCCCCTTGTCCCCAAAGCGTCCCCTGGTCCCCAGAGTCTCCCATCTCCCAAGCGTCCCCCATCCCTGCCACCTTCCCATCAACGTCCTGTCCCCAAAATGTCCCCCTGTCCCCGTATCCCCTGTCCCTGCTGAGCCCCCATCCCAATGTCTCCCTATGTCCCCTGTCCCCAACGTGTCCCCAACGTGTCCCCAATGTCTCTTTGTGTCCCGTATCCCTCCCGAGCCCCCCGTCCCCAACATGTCCCCAGTGTGTCCCCATGTCCTCTGTCCCTGCTGAGCCCCCATCCCCAATGTCTCCCTATGTCCCCTGTCCCCAATGTGTCCCCAGTGTGTCCCCATGTCCCACATCCCTCCCGAGCCCCATCCCCAACATGTCCCCAATGTGTCCCCATGTCCCCTGTCCCTGTTGAGCCTCCTGTCCCCAACATGTCCCCAGTGTGTCCCCACGTCCCGCATCCCTGCTGAGCCCCCTGTCCCCAACATGTCCCCAACGTGTCCCCAGTGTGACCCCATGTCCCGCATCCCTCCCGAGCCCCATCCCCAACATGTCCCCAATGTGTCCCCATGTCCCCTGTCCCTGTTGAGCCTCCTGTCCCCAACATGTCCCCAGTGTGTCCCCACGTCCCGCATCCCTGCTGAGCCCCCTGTCCCCAACATGTCCCCAACATGTCCCCACGTCCCGCATCCCTGCTGAGCCCCCTGTCCCCAACATGTCCCCAACGTGTCCCCAGTGTGACCCCATGTCCCGCATCCCTCCCGAGCCCCATCCCCAACATGTCCCCAATGTGTCCCCATGTCCCCTGTCCCTGTTGAGCCTCCTGTCCCAAACATGTCCCCAGTGTGTCCCCACGTCCTGCATCCCTGCTGAGCCCCCTGTCCCCAACATGTCCCCAGTGTGTCCCCA
>NW_008796201.1:23129-23657 GCF_000699145.1 Aptenodytes forsteri
GGCCACCACCGGGGCCCCGGGCCACGCCCACCGCGCCAGGGACACGCGTGGGCAGCAATGGGGACACAGGGCACGGCCACCGCACCGGGGACACACGTGGGCAGCAGTGGGGACATGGGGCACGGCCACCGCGCCGGGGACATGCGTGGGCAAGCCACCGCCCTGGGGACACATGCGGGCAGTGTTGGGGACACAGGGCACGGCCACCACCCTGGCAGCATCGGGGACAGGGGACCATGGGGATGAGGGCGGCACTGGGGTGGCATCGGACACCTTGGGGACGGGGATGGCATCGGGGCACTGCGGGGACAGGGATGGCATCGGGGCAGCATCGGACACCTTGGGGACATGGCATCAGGGTGGCACCGGGACACTGCAGAGACGGGGGGGACCATGGGGACAGGGATGGCATCAGGGGAGCACTGGGACACTGCGGGGACAGGGATGGTGGCACCGGGACACCGTGGAGACCGTGGGGACAAGGACAGCGCCGTGGTGGCACCGGGACCCAGTGCGGCCGGGGGGGAC
>NW_008796202.1:0-618 GCF_000699145.1 Aptenodytes forsteri
ACTTTCACTTTCAAAAAACCATGTGATTACAGATCTACTATTTTTTTTTTCTTCAGAGTCTTAGGTAGAAGCAAGAAGAAAAATGCAGTCATTGTTAGACATGTTTAGGATGACCATAACACAATAACAGTAGATAAGTGAAACATTACAATAACAGAAAGAACCAGTAGGGCAAGAAAGGAAATTCAAAACAAGACATATTTATTCTTTTCTAAGTCTATGAAGACAAAATATTCATGCTAAATAGTGTTTAGTTGAAACTTACAGATGCATGTTTAAATTCAGAAGGGTACTTCAAACAGCCTGAAATATTCTCTATAATTGGCACCTTTCCTTATCAATTCATTAGTTATTAGATTATTTTAGTAAGTGGAAAAATGTATCTCTATCTCTGTCCAAGGATTAATTTTCTTTTTAGTTTTTTCTTTTTTTTTCCTTCTAAATTTAAGATTGAAATTGAAACCAATACATTTTATAAGCAAGTTTTCTTCCCTATACTTTTCCACATTTCTTTCCTATATGAATATTAATAATTAATGAAAAAAGAGAGGAAAACATCTGTATGAGATGTGGTATATCTTTAAAAAAGCTATTTCATAATAATAATGTTCTTTTATG
>NW_008796203.1:0-252 GCF_000699145.1 Aptenodytes forsteri
GGATGGTTTTCTTGATGCGGAGCAGCATGGTGGTGAGCCACTGGTCCAGGCGGGAGATGGAGTCGTATTCCTTCACCTGGGGAGGGGAGAGGAAGAGGAGGGAGGCGTTATTTGGGAAGAAGGGGGCAGGGGTTCCTTCCACCTTCGTGTTTGGGGCGAATTCCTGCCTTTTACTTAAACCTACCGCATCGGTGTAGCCATCAATGTTCTGTTCCTCGTGAGCATCCAGCAATTTCTGGAAGAGCGGGGGGG
>NW_008796203.1:1169-2783 GCF_000699145.1 Aptenodytes forsteri
CGTTTGAGAGGAAGGAGGGAACTCTGCTCCTCACCTTGACCAGCTTGCACTCCCTGGAGTCCGTGAACGCCGGAAACATCTCTTCGTACTTCTGCACGGCCAGCTGGAGGGGAGGACGGGGAGACGGAGAGGAGGACGGGGCGACGGAGAGGAGGGAGGAGGGCGGGGAGACGGACGGAGATGAGGAGGACGGGGAGACGGACGGAGATGAGGAGGACGGGGAGACGGACGGAGATGAGGAGGACGGGGAGACGGACGGAGATGAGGAGGACGGGGAGACGGACGGAGATGAGGAGGACGGGGAGACGGACGGAGATGAGGAGGACGGGGAGACGGACGGAGATGAGGAGGACGGGGAGACGGAGATGAGGAGGACGGGGAGTGGAGCACCCCCGAGGGGAGCAGCTCGCGTGGGTGGGCTGGTTTTGGGAGCTTATTTAGAGCAGCGGCAGGCGTTCCAGCAGTGCCGCTAGCCCGGAGGGTAGGAGAGATGACACCCCCCACCCCCACCACCACCTCCCCGGCCCCTTCCCAACCCTCCGCTCGTGGGTGCCGAGGGGCTGCGCGCCCCATCCCCCACCCCAGGCCAGCCCTGGCCAAACCTTGGCGTTGAGCATGTCGATGCAGAAGTGGCAGAGGGCCGCCTTGAAGAAGTACTCCTTGGCGCTGTACTTCAGCAGGGGACTGTCCATGGCGCTGGTGCCCACCTGGAGAAGAAAATCGGGGCCGGGGCGGGTGGGGGAGGTTGGAGCTTTCCTGAGTTATTTAGGGAGCTCCATTGGACAAGCCCCCTACCGCAGGAGGGGCCGCGCAGCGAGGAACCGCTCCTGGCAAGCGCGTCGCGCAGGAGGAGGGAGGACACGTCCTCCCAAGGCAACGAGGAGGCACAGACCTGCTCGTAGATCTCCACGGCCTTCTGGTACTGCTCCAGCTGGGCCGCGTAAGTGGCCACTTTCAGCAAGCACTTGTTGGCAGAGCTGTGGGGAAAGGAGAGCCGGGAAAGCTCAGGGCGGCGCGCTCCGCCGGGAACACCAGGCTGCCCACAGAGCCACACCCCCCCCGGCAAGGCCTCCCCCCCCCACACACACACACACACCCCCCAGCTCCCACCCGAGCGCTGGCAATTGGGGTTCCCCGAGGAGGGGGGAAGCTGCCGAGCAGAGCCCCCGGCCCAGCAGCACCGGGAGCCCTCTTCCTTCCGCCCCCGGCACGGCAGGCAGAAAGCGCTGCCAGCCCTTGCCCGGGTCAGAAGCCGGTGGCGAGGATCCAGAAGGAAGCGGGCAGCAGCGAAGGCACGCAACGCCGCTTGGCTGCCGAGGGGAAATGGTTTTGGAGACAAACTCAGTCGCCATCTGTTTCCTGACCCACCCCGGGGCCGGGCCGGAGCGCCAATCCCGCACGGGGAGCTTGCACCGGCAGCTCCCGCAGCGCCGGGAGCGGGCAGCAGGGCGGGCAGCAGGGCTGCCCTGCCTGCGGCAGAGCCTTTACCTGTTGGACTCTTCCCCCTTGTAGTAATCCGCAGCCTGCTCGTAGTGGGCTATCGCCTAGGAGGAAGGCAAACGCAGTCAGGGCGTAGCACACCATTAAAAAAAAAACAAAACCACATTTTTTATA
>NW_008796203.1:3067-4756 GCF_000699145.1 Aptenodytes forsteri
CCGAGACAAGGTCAGCGAGGCAAGAGGGCCTGGACCTTCGGAAGGGCGGGGGGAAGTGGGGGGCGAGATGCCAGGCCGGCGAGCGCCCCGGCGCGTCACAGCTTTATCGGGATGAGCAAAGACGCGCTCCCTCCCCAGGGGAAAGTTATTTTTCTCTTTTCAGCCCATTCTTTGAGGGGGCGGCTCATCTCCTGGCTGCCCGTGGGCGCGTTTCACACCCGTCTCCTGCCAACAGGCTGGGGACCTACTGGGCAGCTAAATTTGAAGGCGAATCGTATGGCTGCCACGGAGCCCGCCGGATCGGTGCCGAGGAAGAGGAGGCTTTCCCGATGGGAGCTCGTGAATCCGGCTGAGCAAGCTCGGCCCTTCCCCGGAGCGCCAAAGCCCAGCCCGGAGGCCAACCCCTACGCGATTCTCCGAGCAGCTCATCGGGGAACAGCCACTGGCAGGGCAGGACGGCGCTGTGGGTTATTCCCAGGAGCTGCCAAGCAGGGCGGTCAGAGAGGCTGGCTGGGAGGAGTGTCGAGAACAGCCCTACCTTAACTCGGGAAGCCCGAATTAGATCCACGCAGGATGCGGAAACTTGCTTCCCTTTGAAACGAACCCGGTTTATTCCCCAGGAATAAAAAAAAAAAAAAAGAAAACAAACACCACCCCACTGAGTCAGAATCTGGAGCACGGGGGTACGAACGGCGTCCGTGGAGGCGGCCCTGGGGGGGCCTGCGGGAGACCCCGCAGACCTGAGCCCCCGGGAAGCCGGAGGGCTTCGCTACCTCCATCGGTAGCGGTGATTTCTTCTCAGATGGCTCCAGCCAAACTGTTCTCGCACTTCCCAGACGCCCACGCAAGCCCGAAGCTTTTTTTTTTCCCCCCTCCCTTTTCGTTAGCTGCGGCGTCAAGGCCATTCCAAGCATCTTCCTGGGTTTGCGCAGGGCTGACACACACCGGGAAGCGTCGCTGGTATTTGGGGCTTAAAGCCACCGCAGCGGCAGCCAGCAGACCTCAGCGGGGCAGCGGGCACATTTCGGGGAAGAAAAAACAGCCCGAGGGCAAAGGGTGACCTGCTGAGGCTACGTCACCCTGAGCAGGCGCGACAGCTCTGAGCTCATCTGCCAGGGTTGCGGTGAATCAGCAAAGCCCTCCCGAGCCACGAAGCCTCCGGGGTTTTGACCGCATCCAAATCCCCGGCTTGAATTGAAGGCGGCATTTATGGAAGCCGGAGGACGGGCAGCCATGCCTCCCCGTGCCCCGACAGCCGGGCACCCGCCCTGCGGCATTCCCCGCTCTCCCCGGCGTTTACCTTTTCGATGTCCACCAGCTCCGTCTCATAGATTTCCGCTATCGATATGTGGTGCTTCGCGGCGATGGTGAACCGACCCTGGAAGCAGAAAGGCGTTTGCAGGCGCTCGGAAGAGCGCCCGCCAGGCGCGCTGCCGACCTGCCCGGTCCCGGCGCTCAGGGAAAGCTTTGGGCCCCCGCCCGCGTTTGCCTCCTGGTCTCACCGGGTGCTGGTTTCAGCCCCACCCCACTCCATCAGCCCCGGCCAGGAGTTTGCCTCCTGGTCTCACCGGGTGCTGGTTTCAGCCCCATCCTCCTCCATCAGCCCCGTGTAATGCCAAGCAAGCCGGACAAAACCGCCCGAGACACACACCCCCACCCCCAAATTCCGCTGAGGGCAGAGAGAGGTGG
>NW_008796203.1:4801-6405 GCF_000699145.1 Aptenodytes forsteri
GGCTTACCATGTCTGTGTAGATCTCGATAGCTCTGATCAAACAGTTAATGGCCTCTGAGAAGAGAAAGAACAGATTTAGTGAGCACGGGCGTTTGGGAAGAGCGGTGCCGGTTGCCACCCCTCCCCTCCCGCTCCCAGCCTCCCCAAAGCGACGGAGCTGTATTTATAGCGCGCTCAGAGATCAATAGCTACCGAAGAAAAGCTGCTGAGGCTACAAGGCTTCGAGGGAAATTCAGAGCACGCGAGCAGCGGCAGCGACCGTCAGGGGACGGCAGAGCAAATCCGAGACTCTCTCTGTTGGCACCGTCGCGTCCCCGCGCCCCGGCGTCTGGCAGCCAGTTCGCACCAGGCAGCCGACGGACTCCTCGCCGTACCAGAGGTCTCTGATCACAGACCGCCCGCACCGAGATCAGCGACTCTGCTCCCGTACGCGTTTGAACCCCCCAACCCCCCCGCGGACGGGAGTTACCCTAAGCCAAGGGGCACGCGGGGCGGGTTTAGGCTTCAACGGCAGCCTCCGAGCTCGCCGGGTGCCGAGGAGCTGTTGCCGCTACGCTTCCACCACAGCCCTGCTCGCTTCCACCGCAGCCCTGCTCGTGGTGCACCGTGCCCCGGGGCGGACGGGAGCAGGGCCGCGGGGGCGGGGAACAGGACGCATCTCCTGAGGTCCCCAGAGCAGGCGGGGAACGAAAAGCAGAACCCAGAGCCGCTCCACGCAGCTCCGGGAGCTGGGACGCAGGAGTGAGCTATTTGTTCCCCAGAACAAAAGGCCTTTGTTTGGGGCGCGGGGCGTTTTGAGACGCAGACCCCTAAACGTTCGGGATGCAGTCCCTGTGGAGGGACCAGCCCCGGTGGTAACTCCACAGCCCCCCTTTCTCCTGCCCCGCGGGACCAAGCCGGGAGCCCCCCTGCCGCCTCTCCCCAGACCGCGGGGTAGGATTTAACCCGGCGTCGACTCAGACCTGGCCCCCACTGTGACGTTTCATCCCAGAAGCTCAGCCGAAGGGGAGACACGCGCTCGTTGCTTAGACAAGCGCCCAGATCCACCACAGCCGGTCGCACGCAGGGCAGGACGGGGGGGCTGAAGCCGCAGCGTTTTGCTGTACTTCAGGAGGAGGCGCCTTCCCCTCGCCGTCTCCGAAGAGGCGTGGGAGGAACTCTGCTGCAGCTAAATGCCAGGCTCCAGGAGAGGGATCTTTCTCTGACTGCTCCCAGCTGTCGGGCTCGCAGCGCTCCCTGCCAGGGAGCCGAGCAGCCGAGGAGCTGCCATCTGACTGACGGCTGTCACAGCCCCCCCCTCACCCCGCCCGGGTACGTGGGACGGCGGTTCACGGTGGAGGAGAGACAGGAGAGAGCGGGGCTGGATCCCGAGCTCGTGTCGCAGCCGACCCAAGGGACCAGGCCAGCGCGGGCGCTCGGCTCCGAGGGCGGGAACACGTCCCTCCGGCGCCGAGCTCTTGGGTAAAGGCAGCTGCGGGACCCTTAACCAGCTCTGAGGACGGAGTCAGTTCGCCGAGAAGAGACAGTCGCGGACACGCAGGTGGTGTTCAACCACCTTTTTCTCTCCAGGAGTTCACCTGCAGGGTTGTGTCTTCATCCCGGCC
>NW_008796203.1:6594-9907 GCF_000699145.1 Aptenodytes forsteri
GGGTGGGGTGGGGTGGGGGGGCAGAGCGGGTGTGTTTCAGCACACCAGCTCACGCAGCCACCCGAGAGAGGAAAACACAGGTCAAGCGCAGCGCGAGCGGATAATCAGAACATAAATCCCTGGGAGATTAAGCAAATCCTCCACGAGATTAAATTTGTTTTCTCCTCAGGTTAATTCATTATCTTCTCTGAAAATCACCCAAACTGATCCGGCCCCGGCACAGATAACCCCGGGGGCAGCAGTAACGAGCGAGACAGCTTGCCAGGAACGGCAAAGCGTTCCCCCCGCGGCGTGGGTACGCGCAAGGGAAGCGAGCCCGACTCTCCCGCCCCTTCCCCTCTTCGTATCCCGAACCCAATGGCCCACGCTCATCAGCTTCCACCGCTATCTTCCCCCCCCGCCCCGCGCTCCAGATCGCGCAGAAGAGAGCTAGGATCCAAGTCACCCACGGGGGAAGACGCAGGACACCCCAACCTGTCGCCCGTCCCACCGAAGCCAGCTGAAAACGCCAGCCGTCGAGAAGGAGGAGCGTTTGCTCTCAGCTGGTCCCTCAACCCCAAAACGTCCGTGTCCGTCCCCCCCCTCCCGGCCCCGGCTCCCAACAGCCCAGGAGCTCCTCTAACGCCGGAGCGAAGGGAGCCAAACGTAGCGCGATCGGCGCGTGAATCACGACCGAACCCCTTCTGAGGCTTCAGCTGAAGCCATATGCTCAGAGTCAGGCTCGGCGGGCGGCAGAGGGATTCCCGCAGCGGGGCCGGGCCGACGTCATCCGGCAGGCACGCTGGCTGCGGAGGTGAACTTTGCCTGCCGTCAGCTACCGGAGCGACTCGCAGCTCGGGGAAGCACGTCACATCCAGCCCACGGCATCTCGGCTCGCTCCCAAAGGCGTCGAGAGGATGGGACAACACGCGCCCAGGAGAAACCCTTGTGTAACGGGCAAAAACCCAGCGGATACGCACGACACGCAGCCTCCGGTAACTGAAATTGGGGCGGTTTTACGCGTGCTCGCGTCTCCCGTCCCGGGAGGCTGAACCGATCCCCGGCTCTGGAAGGCCGGAGGGAAATCGAGCCCTTACCTTGCGGGTCGGCTTTCTTGAAGGCATTGCCCGCGTCCACGAAGTTGGTGGCTGCGTCATGCTTGCTCTGCAGCTGCAGGTGGAGCTGCGCCGCCTGGCAAAAGGCGTTCCCCGCGGCTGAAGGGGGAGAGAGGAAGCTCAGGAGCATCGTCTTAACCCTTTCAGAGAGGTGGGGTGGAAAAGCCAGGCGCGGGCAGGTTACCCTGCTCAAAATCGAGCTGAAGTAAGCCAGCGGCATCGAGCCTGCGCTGGCTTTCAGGCCCAGAGGGGTTCACTTCTCCCTGGAGGAAGCGAGGAGACTGCACCCCCAGCCCAGGGAAACAGCCCGCGGCCGCGCTCGTACGTACCGCTCCAGTTTTTGGCCATTTTGAACATGTTTGCTGCTCGGGCGTAGATGTCGCATGCTTCCTCTATCCTGGAGGAGCCCCTGGAAGCAAACAGAAGCCGGGCGTTGCATAAATGCCTGCCGGGAAGGTCAAACCCCGCGCCCGAGCGGGGGGAAAAAAAGATAAAATAAAATAAAAATCACATTGCTCCACTCCAGCTGCCCACAAGAGCGAGAGAGGCTCCCCGGGGCGAGCTGCTGACACAGACGAGTCTCTCCCAGCTCGAGAGGGACCCGGCCCCTGCAGGACTCTCTCGGGAAGCTGCAATTAAAATGGGAGCCAAAGCGGGTCCGCTGCCTGCTTGCTCCCAGCTGAAGCTCGCAGGCGGCCCAGGGGCTGGCACGGCAGGAATCGTGCTCGCGGCCGTGGGGAAGTAGCCCAACCTTTCCCTGCTCTAAAACTCCCCCCAGACGGCAGGAGCTGGGCCAGTCCCTCAAGAAGCGCTTTCTTTTATTAATAATTAACGAGCAGAGGGATCCTCCCGCAGCAAAGGGGTGAAGCGCCTGTCCCAAACGAGCCCACGCTGCTCCCATCGGCAAAGCCCCGGCTCACGGCTTCCCTCTGCCGCCGGCCACACACCCCCCCCCCGCTGGAGCGGCCCCCCGGCCCCCGGGTCACCGCCACAGCCAGAAGGCAGGGAAGGCAGAGGCTGCGGGGCTGCCCGTTAGCCCGAGGGGAGCGGGGAGGGAGCCAGCTCGTCCGACAATGACCCGTTTTTAAAATGCAGCGGCCGCGGCACACGAGCACCACCTCCCAGCTCTCCGGCTCCGCCAGCGAGCGCGTTCCTCTGCTGACCTCGCCGATTCTGGCTAGAAACCCCGGCTGGCGACTCAAGGGAGGTTATTATGGTTGCGTTTGTGTTTGGGGGGGGCTTTTCTTAAGCACAGGCTTAAGCAGTTCTGCTCGCGTTTTCCTCCCTCCCACTAGAAACCTGCAGTTAGAGACGTGGCAGGGGCTGGCAGGGGCGGCCCGCCGGCCCGCCCGGAGCCAGAGCTCCGCCGGTTCAGATCGGTTTGAGCAGCAAAGTTCTCCCGCTCCCCAAAAAAAGAGGAAGGAAAAAGAAAAAAAAAAAAGAGGGAAAGCATCAAGGCAGGCGCTCCGCCCGACGAACAAACCGCGCTCCCGGCAATGCCGTCCCCGCCGAACGCCGGCCGATAACCGGGCGAAAAGGGCAATAGGCATCCGGCGGATTTCGGCAGCCGGACTTCACAGGCGCAGAGCTGACGATGGCTCAAGGCCGCTCGAGACAACCGGGGAGATCTCAGCGCTTTACAAAACTGCCTTTTAACCCAAAGAATCCCAACCGTGATTAGAAATTACCGTTTAATACCTAAACGCCCGACTTTTCCGTCTCACGTTAATCTGGAGCTGTTAAATAACGTCAGGGAGGGCGAGCTGAGGGAAACGCGGCAGCACGGCGAAGCGAAGGGCCGCAGAAACCACGGCTCCGGTCCCCGCCACGCACAAAACCCGCCCTCAGCGTCTCCTTCCCAACCCCAGCCCGAGGAAAACAAACCTCCCCCTTATCGGGCGAGCGACGGACTCGCTCTTGCTTATGAAATCCCTCGGGTTAAAGCTGAATTTTGCGACGTTAAGCGCGGGGCGCCTCTCGTTTCTCCCCTAGCGCTGCGGCTAGGAGTCAAAGCCGGAGTTAAAGCCAGGCCCGGTGAGCCAGCGCCGGCGTGCAACCAGCCCGGTCTTTGCACAGAGACGAGTCTGCGCGGCACCAAGGGGGGCAAATTGGACCCTCGGAGTTTGTCCTTCGCCGGAACGACGCGGGGCACGGGGAGGGGGGGGAGCAGAACTCCCTTGGCCCCGACGAGCCCCCGCAGAGACGTACCGCCAGCCAGG
>NW_008796203.1:11006-11656 GCF_000699145.1 Aptenodytes forsteri
GTCAGCCAGGCGCCCGTACCCCCGCCGGCACCGCACTCACCGAGGGGTATCGCGCTGACATCACGGCCACCGCGCTGACATCACGGCCACCGCGCCGACATCACTGAACTACTTGAGGGGCGTAGCAGGGCCGGCGCCGCTCCTCCCCGAGCCGAAGCAGTACTGACAAGGGGCGAGCGCTGGCCCGGAGGGGTCGGGACGAGCTGGCGGCTCCTCCCGAGAGGCATTTAACGAACCCCCGGCTAATTAGCGAGGGCCCAGCATCAGGATTTACCATCCACCTCCACCCCCAGCAGGAACTTTTCAGAGGAGCCCTAGATTAATTACTTCCCGGTGAAAGGGTAGCGCTCCGGCTCCCACATCCCCGCTGACGAAGGCGTGAGTATTTAACGACCCGCGGGTCATTAACGACCTCCTCATTTCCCCGGCCCAGCTGCGTCGCGGGTGTTCGGTATGTGCCGGACATAACGCCGACAGCCGGCAGCGTTTGGGAGCAGGGGAGGCAAAGCGCCGCTCGGCAGAGCGTATCGGCCGAGGGAAAAACGTTTTTGGGGCGGAATCCCCCGAATACGGCACCTGCCTGGGGCTGGAAAGGCGACGGTCGCCGGCGGGACGATCTCCATCACCGGCGGCGCCTCTGCCGACCCCGG
>NW_008796203.1:11729-12439 GCF_000699145.1 Aptenodytes forsteri
CCGCCCGATCCCCGCTCGGTTTGCCGCCGTCGGAGCCGGTGCTTGCCACGCTGCCTGGCGCGGTAAAATCCCGGTGCCCCCCGTCGGCCAGCCGGCCCGCCCGCGAGAAGGACACGCAGCGTTTTATAGAGGTGAAACAACCAGGGTCGTCTTCGCCGCCAGGTTGGCGGTGCCTCGGAGGGCTCCTCGGTGAGCTCCCGGCCCGGCACCGCCGGTGCCGCAGCCTGCCGCGTCTCCTCCGCCCTCACGCCAGCGGCGAGGAGGTAAGGCAACAGCCCAGAAACCCTTATTTCTCGGTGCGTGAAGCGGAGGGGAGGCGCTCGTGGTATTTCGGGGGGGAGGGAAGGGAAATGGGCCCGCAGGGGGTTTCCTCCTTGCTGAACCATTTACGGCGTTGCTTTACACCCGATTTATAACGCCGTCCCGTCGGCGCTGGCGGCACCTCGCCGAAACACCTAGGCAGAAGGGACTACCGTACGCGGCTGAGAAAAACGGCAGCTACTGCCAGCTAAACGAGGGGTACGGCCTTTCCCACCTCGTGCTGGTTTAACTCCCACCCCAGGGCCCTGTGAAAAGTTTTAGGACCAAAAACGCTACGAAACGCCCGCAGGCAGCGACGGGCGACGGCATCGGGCCCCTCCAAACCAGGACGGGGGGGCTCCGATAACGTCGCCACCACCAGCTTAGCGTCACCGAGAACAGCCTCACCT
>NW_008796203.1:12797-14893 GCF_000699145.1 Aptenodytes forsteri
CGTGCCCCCCTGTGGGGCTCCCCCCCCCCCCCAAAAAAAAACCAACCACCAAACAAACCAAAAACTGGGAAGAGCAGCAATCTGAACACGGTGCTTGGCAGCCGCCGTGAGGCTCCCACCCAAAGGGTGCTCCTGGCTTAGGGTAACGCACGGGACTAAAGGCCAGAGAGCGGAAGGGAGGTTTAAATTAAAATTCTAGGCTACGTTGTGTCGCGTTTTGTCTCCTCAGAGGAAATACCGATGGTCTTCAGCGCCTACAACATGGCAGCCGCCAACCTCGGGCCGTCGTCCAGGAGGAAGAGGGAGAAAGGCGGGGGTCAGGACGGCACAAGCACCGCGCTCTACGTCGACCGTCGCAAGTCCAAGGTGTGGAACTATTACACCAAGCTGGGAGACGCCTACGTGGAGTGCAACGTCTGCAAGAAGCAGCTCTCCTTCCACAACAGCACCACCACGATGCGGGAGCACCTGGTGAGGAAGCACAGCATCCGCGACACCTTGCTCTCCCAGCTCAAGGACGACCAGACTTCCGAATCCGACTACGCGGCTCAGGAAAACGCCGTGAAACGCTCCCGGCAGACGCCGCCGGAGAGCAGCCTCTACCACGCCGCGTCCTGCTCGGAACCCAGGACCGACGTGATCCTGGAGCTGGTGCTGGAGATGATCTTCCGCGACCTGCACCCTCTCTCCATGGTGAAGGACAAAGGGTTCGGGCTCCTCCTCGGGTACCTGGAGCCGAGTTTTACCCTCCCGTCGCCCGTGCAGCTCTCCAGCATGCTGTGGCACAGGTACAACGTGGTCAAGCAGCACCTGGAGCGCTACCTGCAGACGGCTCAGGCCATCGTGGTCTGCGTGGAGTTCTGGGTCTCCCAGCTCAGCCAGACCTACCTGACTATCTCGGCCAGCTTCATCGACGGGGAGTGGCGGCGGGCACGGTGCGTCATGGAGACGCAGCAAGTGCACGAAGGCAAAGCGGAGGGCGATTTAGGGGAGAAGCTGCAGGCCGTCCTCTCCGAATTTGGGTTGTCCAGCAAATCCGTCTTCTGCGTCATGCACGACAGCCCGCAGAGCACGGCGGCGAACTCGCAGCAGCTGAAGAACGCGTACGGCTGGAGCAGCCTGTGCTGCGCCGCTCGCACCCTTCACCTCTGCATCAAAGCGGGGCTGGAAGTCGAGCAGGTGCAAGAAGCCCTGAGCACCGCCCGGGGCATCGTCAGGTACTTTCAGCAGGACGCAAAAGCCACCTGCTCCTTAAACAGCAAGCTAGAAGCCATCAATAAAACCAAGCTGAAACTGGTGATGGACGTGGGGTCTCGCTGGATAACCACCATCGAGATGTGCGAGAGCCTCTTAGACCTGAAGTGGGCCATCATGTCCGTGCTGGAGGAACACCCCAAGGGCACGGCGGCGGTCCAGAACTTGGCCGACCACCAGTGGAAGCTCCTGCAGGACCTGGTGCCGGTCATGAGGACGATCAAGATCGCGACCTCCTTCCTGCGCGAGGAGCAGAACGTGTCCGTATCTTCTCTGATGCCTTGCATCCACGGGATCGTCGCCGCCATCGGACAGCAGTCGGAAGAGGCCGGCGCCGTCATCAAGACGGTAGTAGGCAACATCAGGGCAGAGCTGACGCGGCGCTGGGGGCTATCAGAGGATGAGAAGGTGCTAGAAAGCCCAGCAGTTATTGCCTCCTTTTTGGACCCGCGCTTCAAGGAGATGAGGTTCCTCAGCCCGGGCCTGAGAAGCGAGCTGCACAAGAGAGTCAAAAACATGCTGTCGCAGGTTTTCAATCACCAGTCCCCATCTGCCACCCAGTTTTGGATGCCAAACTCGGATTACAAAGCCGAGGGCGGAGAGGCAGGCAGCCAGCTGGCCGCTCACAAGGACAGATGCTCGAGCACCCCGTCGCAGAGCATGTACGACATCCTTTTGGGGAAGGACCCGACAGAGAGCATGCCCGAGATCCACCAGCAACTGGAAAACTACATCGTGGAGCCTCTCTGCAAGCGCAGCACCGACCCGCTGGACTGGTGGAAGAACAACGAGCATCGCTTCCCGGCTGGGGCGCAGCTGAGCCGGCAGTACCTCGCCGTCCC
>NW_008796203.1:15379-16449 GCF_000699145.1 Aptenodytes forsteri
GCCGTGCTCCCCGACCAGGCCTTCGCCGCTGGCGAAAGCTCCCTGGAGCATCGGCGAGCCGTCCTGGCGCCGGAGAACCTGGACCAAATTCTGTTCTTGCATCAAAATTTTGACTTTTTAGAATCGATGAGAAACAGTAACGAGACTCGGAACAGAAATCTGCACTAACACGCGGGGAGGCGGGCACGCGGAGCCCTTCCGTGGGTCAGCGGGCGTTTAGTTGACCTGCGGGGTTTCCAGACGCCAGCCCAACAGCCCCACCGCGGCTACCCGACTACGGCAGCAGCCGCCGGCCGGGGACTCCTGCCTACGCGTTTTTGTAATCGCTTTGGCAACATCGGCAGTGAAGAGTGAGCTCAGGAGGAGGTGTGAACGCGCCGCCTTCCAGCACTCGCTTTCTCGTCCACCACGCAGCCTTGCAGGCCCAGCTTTATTCCTCGGGCTCAACGCATCTGCTCTCGGCTCGAGACCTCCGCTCATCCCTACTCACACCAGACCCACCCGGGGCGCAGGCCCGAGAGCCTGGGCCAGGCCTAAAGCCCCAAGCGCGTTCTCAAGCTCTCTGAACTCAGGCCCAGCCCGCGCCCGAGTGTTTTTCACACGTCAACAGCGCCGACTGCGGGCAAGCTGGGAGTTAAGAAGGGGCTCGGACGGCTGCTGAGCTGCCAGCACAACCACAGGCCCGGCGGCGGCCCACGTGGATACAAGACAGGGGTGTGCCAACACAATTAATTCATCCACAAGTACCACGTTACTTGACCACGGCGCACCGTGCAAGAGGAGGGCAGCTCGGAGGACGTGCGGGCTCTGTGGAGCTAACGTCGCCCGGGACAGGCCGGCTTCCCGGGCTGGCCAAACCAAAGGGGCAGGGATAGCGAGGCGTCCCGTCCTCACGTGAAAACACCCACCAGGTACATCAACCGAAACTTGAAATCACCGCTGGATTTTCCTCTGGGGTATGAGCTATAATCGTAGCAACTCTTTACAAAGCAGAGGTCAGCATCTTAACACACGTATATAATTAAGATCGCTCAGTGCTGCAACAACCCACTTTTTTTTTTTTTTTTTTT
>NW_008796203.1:16475-17234 GCF_000699145.1 Aptenodytes forsteri
GCAGGGCTGCTGCCGACTCAAACAAACGTTACTGAAAGGCCCGTCTTCGTTTTCGGAAGGCAGCTGGTTTCCCTTCGGAACCACAGGGGCTAGATGGAGAAGTTTCTTTGCTTTTTTTGGGTTTTTTTTTGTTTTTTAAATACAAGTTACGAGAAGCGAAAGGATAATGCGCTCACCCACTCCACAAAGCTTCCTCCTGCTTTGGGTAAAGAAGTTCATCGAGGCCCAGACCTGGAGATCGGTCCTTGAAAGAGAAAATGGAACCGAAATACAGATTTGTTTGTAGCGGACATGACTATTCAGCCTCGCAAAAACTAAACAAAGCCACGAAAACCTTGTGGCCTGGCAACAACAACAACAAAAAAAACCCCCACGAAGCTTTTTATCCCTCCTAGTGTAACAACAGTGGAGACAAGACCCCTTATTTATATTTCATTCGTCGAACTAATCAAACCCTCAATTCTCACTACCAAATGCAGTTTAGCGAGGCGGTGATACTTATGCAAGTAGACACAAATCGGTGCAGCAACACCACAACTGGACACGGTGCTTTAAATATTGCGAAAGGCTAGCGCTGACTCCACTAGACAACTGCGAGGACTCACAGCAGATCAAACGGGTTTAACCGCCCCGGTTCTGCTTGCCGCGTCCATCGCCGCAGTGCCCGAGCACTCTCCGGTGGCAAAACGAACAAGGGACCACCCCCACCCCCCCCCCCCCCCCCCCCCCCCCCCCCCGCCCCCCCCCACACCCAGCCAA
>NW_008796203.1:17475-35665 GCF_000699145.1 Aptenodytes forsteri
CCCACTCCACAAAGCTTCCTCCTGCTTTGGGTAAAGAAGTTCATCGAGGCCCAGACCTGGAGATCGGTCCTTGAAAGAGAAAATGGAACCGAAATACAGATTTGTTTGTAGCGGACATGACTATTCAGCCTCGCAAAAACTAAACAAAGCCACGAAAACCTTGTGGCCTGGCAACAACAACAACAAAAAAAACCCCCACGAAGCTTTTTATCCCTCCTAGTGTAACAACAGTGGAGACAAGACCCCTTATTTATATTTCATTCGTCGAACTAATCAAACCCTCAATTCTCACTACCAAATGCAGTTTAGCGAGGCGGTGATACTTATGCAAGTAGACACAAATCGGTGCAGCAACACCACAACTGGACACGGTGCTTTAAATATTGCGAAAGGCTAGCGCTGACTCCACTAGACAACTGCGAGGACTCACAGCAGATCAAACGGGTTTAACCGCCCCGGTTCTGCTTTTGCCGCGTCTCGCCGCAGTGCCCGAGCACTCTCCGGTGGCAAAACGAACAAGGGACCACCCCCACCCCCCCGCGCGCAGCCCCTGCTCCGTCCCTCACCCTGCGGGAAGCGGGCCGAGCCGGTACCTCGGATTTTGCCACAGCAAAACGAAGGAAACGTTTGCGTTCGGACTGGAAAGCGAAGGAGCTTCGACGCAACGGCAAGCTGCAGCCTGGATCGGTCCCCAGACTCGACGGGTTTGCGGTCCCCAGCTTTAAGCTTTCCAGAGAGTTTCAGGGACAGTACGGATCCATCTTTACAGCCCCCCGCCCACCGACCGAGGGACTGGGCCCGCGGAAGCACGTGCCCAGGTTCTTCTTTCGAGACTGATGTGCAGGTAGCATGCCGTGTCCGCGCCACCAACCAAGCGTAACGAACTTTGCTTTAACTATTTAATTATTTATAGCATAACCAGCAAGAGCAGTCCAAGAACTTTTACACCTGCTATTCAAGAACCCAGTTTACTAAGCTAAGTAGAAAACACATTTAAAAAACCCCCAAAACCAAACCTTACTTGGATCAGAAGAGTGCTATGGTCGAGATCTGAAATGCTGTGCATGACTATC
Organism: Aptenodytes forsteri; assembly: GCF_000699145.1. Taxonomy (NCBI): domain Eukaryota; kingdom Metazoa; phylum Chordata; class Aves; order Sphenisciformes; family Spheniscidae; genus Aptenodytes; species Aptenodytes forsteri. The sequence continues at coordinate 18,549 of NW_008796203.1, forward strand.
CCTTTATGGCAAACCAAGATATTAAATATGATGACAATTTCCCATTGATTTCCCTGTTCTGTTTCTTTCTAGCAACACCAAACCCCGAAACTGATAGCAAGAAGTGAGGGCCAAGGGCAGCCAACTTTCCTTTTAAATGGAGGCAAAGGACTTCTTTAAGCAAAAGCAGAAGTCAAGAGCTTCTAGTATTTGTACAACAGCTATTTCACAGCCACTGACAGCTGCGTATTTTCCCAACCATGCATAATTGTAACTCAATGCCAGGCACGCGTACCTCATTTAGCACACGTCTTTGCCGTGTTGATACAAGTCAGGAACATTCGGTGCCTTCACATCCCTTTCTGTCAAACTCGACACCAGCCATTGGCGCTAACCGCTGAGAAAACCCAAGGAAGTTTTTAAAACACCCTACACACACAAAGTCGCGGCTTTTCTTCCAGAGGCCCTTTAGCGAACGTTCTCGGCAGCCTCACCGAGCGCTTTTCCACGGCAGGAAAAGCCGAGGCGGCTTTTCAGCGTTGGCACGACCGCTGCTGTGCTCCTGACGGATTAGCCTGAAGAGCGGGGGCAACCTCCTGTCGTCTAATCCTCCTCAGAGCTCAGCCACCGCTCCGATGCTAGAGAAGGTTTATGTCTTTTTTTCTAAGCAGAGGAAACTAACCTCGTTGCTGCTCGGAAATCACAGTTTCCCAGTTACCGCTCGAGGAGGTCAGCATCTGGGTTTCTTCCATCTTTGCCTCACTTTTAAAATGCTTCAAGGGCCACGTAATCTTCACGAGAGGCTCTACCCGCTCCTGCAGGCGATGGCTTTTCATATGAGCGTTCCTACCTTTTATCTTGTCAAACACCCTGGAAGTTAGAAAACAAACAGGGTTTGGTTTGGGGTTTTTTTTTTCCATTCGATAAACACCGTTAAACCGAGCTTCATTATTTCTGCTTCTGTGCATTTCTGTGCGTTTTGATGCGCGGTACGACACAGTTCCATTGCTTCATTCTGCCGGTACCCCCGGCTGCGTGGGACGGTGGTGGTTAAACGCGACAGACCTGCGGGTTGAAAGTTGGCTGCAAAGTCAAACAAAGCTGCAGGGAGGCCCAGGGGCAGGGGTAATCCTCAAGCTGCCCTCAGCTCCGCTCCCTCCCCCCCCGCCCCCTGGGCGGCTTCGAAAGTTTAAATCCTTTTTAACCAAAAGCAGCAGGTTTCTAGAAGAAAAATTAATAGCTACCTTTCACACTCTCTACAGGGAAATACGCCCCCATCGTCGGCACTTCCAGCCTGGTACGAAGACTCACGCAGATTGCAGGGCATCTTTTTATGACTCTTCTGCTTTATCTTCATGCTTTCCTTAGGCAGAAGACGGTGCCTCTTCTTCGGGCTGCAAACAGCCTGTAAATCAGAGAGCCTTTATTCATTTTTCCTTCTCTTCAGAAAGGTGGACAGCTAAAGTAAAAAAACTAGCTTGAAAACTCTCTGAATTGCCGAGAAAGGCACCGAGAATGCATGACAGACGTCCGGCACAAAAATGTACCGGCCCAAGTCTGCCCAGGCACACTCCTCCGAACGCTAAATAGCCGAAAAAACGCTTTAATTCGACTGTGAGGATGGGGTGCAAACACAGACCTTGGAAGAAAAAACGTATTATTTATACTGCCCTAAGCGGAATAGCACTTTCCTCCGCAGAAGTCTATACGACAGGTTTAAAGCGTAGAACGACTAAGCACTGAAGTTACATGGTTACCCGGTTTCTACCACACGCACACAAAAAACCCACCTTTCTGTGAACCAAATTCCTGTTTGCCGGCAGGGAACGTTTTAGCAATCCCCGCGCAGAGCCGCGTCACCAGCAGTTCCCTTTTACTGGGATGGTACAGAACAACCCCGAAAATCATCAGCAACAAGTTTAATGCGAACAGGATTATTAACGTTAGCGAGTAGCGGGGAATTCTCTTATTTCAATCAGCAAGGCTGCCAGCACGTTAAGAACAAACGCTGCCTGTAAAGGGTAGCAGCACGGTTTAGTAATGGTGCTAACTGCGGAATACCGCTCCGCTGTCTCAAAGTTATTCTATAGAATAAGTTTATCAAAGCAGCAGCCGAATAAAACCAGAACCTCTCCCTGGGCAGCATCTGCCGCGCCTTTCACAGAGCACTGGAAGACGTTTTCATGGAGGAGCGGCCTCTCGCACAAATCCCCAGCCGTTTTTCTACCTTTTCTTCAGCCTCTTCCACCTCATCCTTGTCTCTCTTGACCTTTTTTGCTATTACTTGAGCTCGACTGTAGTCAAACTTAATTTTTTTTTTCCAGATATAGTAATATTCAACACACTGGGACACATTCTTAGTCTGAATCTATTGTGAGAAAAACAGAAGCAATCTATAATGGACATACTGTAGCAAAACATTTAAGACACAGATATACAACAAATCCATCTAGCACAGTTTTTCCTTCCCCCATTTCTCTCCGGTTATCGCAACGCAACGTACGGGTGAGATCAGACAGAAAACCAGCCTTCCTCTTCTGAAAAGGCTGCAAAGACGCGTTGGAAGGGCAGAACTGTACGTTTCACACGGGTGGTCAGCAGAGCGTTTCATTCCTGTTTTAATATCTCTGGTGTTTTGTGCCAGAGATATTAAATATTCTGTTGTAATTATACGCTAGGGCAAATAGTGTCTTGTACCGGTGTCTTTTTAGCATTAAGAAGCAGACACTAGGTTTCAAAGAACAGGACTCCAGCACACAACCCAAAATACGGCTTGCTGGGTTAAAACTGTCAACCCTAACAGCCCTAGATCCACCGCGGCCCAACGGCTTTACCTTCTTCTGGATCAGGTAAAAATCCTTCTTGTGTACGCAAAAAGCCTTTCTAAACAACTGCTTCTCGAGAGGCGTCCAAGTATCTGAACCTAGTAATAAACAGCAACACGCAAATTATTAGATCACTCGCAGCCTAAGAGAAATCAGCACAATTTATTAGCCACGTATCGACGTCTCTCCTCCTTCAGAAAGCAATTACCAAATGCAGCAGCGAATGCATTAGCAATACTAGTTATTACAGCCAGCAGATAAGCCCTGCGTGCCGTAAAGCACGGGCACAACTGACAGGAAGAGCGTACGGCAACGAGTATTTGGCGTTGCCGCACTTCAGCGTGCTCCTCCCGTTGGGTGTCACTGCAGGGCAGCGCACGTCAAAGCAGCGGGCTGAAACACAAGAAACGAGGCATCCCCCGTGTAAAAAAGCACCGTAAACAGATTAAAACTGAAAGTGCTTTGCCACTACTTTCCCCGCCCCAAAGAACACACTTTTTTTTTTTAAAATAAACTCTTTAAATCAGGATACAGAAAGGGAATTGCAGCATCTGTTAGCATTCCTGGTGAAGGAACAAGCTCTACTTCCAGTTTACCTGCGTAACGATAATTAGCCAGAGGATGGGATTCAGATTTCTGAGGCGCCCCAAAAAGCAGCATCTCCAGAGCCTCCTGCAAGATTTAATGTAAAAAGACTTTAGATTCAAAATAAACTTTAAATCAGGATACAGAAAGGGAATTGCAGCATCTGTTAGCATTCCTGGTGAAGGAACAAGCTCTACTTCCAGTTTACCTGCGTAACGATAATTAGCCAGAGGATGGGATTCAGATTTCTGAGGCGCCCCAAAAAGCAGCATCTCCAGAGCCTCCTGCAAGATTTAATGTAAAAAGACTTTAGATTCCCCCTGAGGAGGAGCAAAAAGGTAAATTCTTGCTTTCAGGTATTTTGCTACTTCAGTGATTCAGTCCACCGTCGGAAGATTTTGCTCGCTCCATGCTCAGCAACAGCGCTTCGGGATCACCTCAGCCCACCGCAGCTGATGGAAACACTTCCTCAATCCGCACCAAAGTGCTTTAGGAAAACGGGACCTCAGGAGATCAGGAGATCTCTGGGGACCAAGCCGCGGGACCCTGCCTGCCACCACCTCCAGGAGAAGATTCCTCTCTGCCGGAATCATTTTCGGCTCGTCCCTGCCGCAGCAGACGTGCTCGTAGAGCCTCCTCGTGGAGGCGCAGCATACACCGAGTCCTCCGCTATATTTGGGCGAGCTGTTAAATCCCTTCTTCAAAGAACACGGGAGCAAAGCAGAGCCACCCGGGGCTTAACCGGGACCGGGCTGGAGGTGTTTGCTCAGCGAGGGGCGCCCGGGGTTGTTGTAATTGCCGAGCGCAGGATGTTTATCTAGAGCAGACCTCGGGTTTTATCTAATATGGCAATTCCTTCACTCCTGGCATTCGGGGGAGTAGTACTTATATCCTCCGAATTGTCACGTAATTTACAAGAGACAAAAGAAGCTCTTATGCATACACCAGGACAGGGTCTGTAATCCCAAGAGACGTTCGTGCAGGCTGCGGCAACAGGCAGCACACAAGAACTCTGCGAGTTTAGCCAAGAGACCAGAGTCCAGCCTGTGGAATAGAAAACTGGGAGCGGCTCCCACCTCACACCAGTAACAGAGGCCGTCCTAGCCCGTTATTAATTATGACCAAATAGCTGCTTCTTACCAGAACATTGCCTCGTGCTTCGTGCAGACAATGCAAGGCTAGCTCTAGGTTCGTTCCTCCCCCCGGCATGACGCTGGAGCAGGCCATGTTGAGCAGTTCTGTTACTGCAAATGCAACGAAAACCAACAGAAAGTCCTTTTCCATCAAGAAAGGAGAAAAGGTGCGATACAAGAGAGAGGGAAAACGGAACAAGTGCAACAGACAGACTGGAGACCAAGAAAAGGCACAGAAAAAAAAGGCAGATGTCCCAGCTATCCGGCTATCGCTGTCTCTACCCTAAGAACAGCTTTGGTGCCGACAACTCCAGAGACGAAATCTCCCCTCTTCCAAGGTCGCTGCAGACGAGGCGAGACAGATACAAATGCCCCTGACCATTTCTCATGCAAGATGCTACCGAGAGCATAAGCTGTTATTTGTTCACTGTTCTACCGCCACGGAGCAATCTCCTTCCCTCTAACGCTACCACGCGTGAAGGTGGTCGAGAAAGGAAGGGAGAGAATCTGAACGTACAAGAAGCTGCTGCGAAAACGTGGAATTTTTGAACCCTAGTATCTCGGGGGTGGCCTTGGCAGAAAAGTGTTAAAGAAACCTCTGTCCTGTGTTTCCGGGTTAGTTGCGATGTCTCCCCAGGGCTTCCACACCAGCGACGCTGCCTGTTCATCCTTTCCCAACTGTGATCTATCCCGGAGGTTCGGCACCTCCGCCTGAAATCGGCTTCCAACGTTGATGTGCCTGAAGTAATAAGAAAGAGGAGGTGAGGAAGGCAAGGTGTGAACGGACACACACATGGTAGCACGCAGACACATACACACGCGCTTCGAAAGAGGGGCTACGTGACGAGCGAGGCTCAGCTGTAATAAATACGGCACGTATACAACATGCATTTCGCAGCAAAGCATCACTAGCTCTCCTCTAACGACTTTCACAGTCGCTTCTCAGCACCAACAGCGGCACCGCGCTATCCCTGGAATCCTTTTTTCCCCAGTCAATCAAGGAAGTTTGTTCTCCCTTCCTCAAAACCTGACAAAATTTGAGAGGTTCACTTTGAGACTCACAGTGAGCAGCAAAAAAAAAAAAAAAAAAAAAAAAAGAGAGAGAGAAGGCTGCGACCGCGGCCAAAAAACGGACCTCTGAACATCGTGTAGGAGGAGGGAGGCGGGCACCTTTATTTATGACGCCAGCCTAACCGGTAAAGGAAGCCAGTTCTTGACTGGGATGGCCCTGGGCATTTTGTTGCAACTTCACTCTGGCCAGCACGCGGCATCATCCAGCCAAAAAAACGCTATTAACCTCACCAGCGATGCAGGGCAGCGAGAGAAGCGGCCAAGCCATAGGCTCATGGGAGGGAGAAGGTCAATGTCAACTTCGAAGGCCTGCACAGCCCACGCGCTTGAACCAACCACACACCGACTCCCAAACCGCGGCTCCCTCATCGCCCATTTTCCAAACGTTCGCTACTGTTCTAGCTGCTACGCCATAACTCACGGCTGAATGCTGATTTTGGTGTTATCCTTCATCAGACAAAATCCAAAGTCCCCGTCCATTCTGCCTGAAAGAGATAAAAATGCTCAAGATGAAAATCATTCCGCCGAGACCGTCCTTTGGCCTCCCTTCGCATCCCCGTCGTCGCAAACCACTATTCTCTCGGAATTCCCCTCCTTTCAGTGAAATTGCTCGCTTGGAAGCTCTCGAGGTGGACCATCCGGATGCAGTTTCACAGCTGCACCTGACCACGGGTCAGAAGTCAGCCACGCAGGGGCTGAGCAGTTCCGTGTTCTTCGTAAGTGAAAGCCAGTGTCAGAGCAAAACCCTGGTGGGCTGTTTACGTCCCCCTGTTCCACGACAGGAATCGCAAAGTAGAAGTCACGTACTTCTATTGTTTTTAAAGCCTTCTTTGGAAGGCACGAGCAGAGCCGGGGCCTGCCCCTATTTGCAGGCGCGACTCCTTAACTCGGCCGCGGTCTCTGAATAACTACAGATGACAAACCACCGAGCTGAAGCCGAACCCAGAGGAAAACTGCGTTCGCCGGGCTGCCGCCTCTGACACGCAGGGGCCCACCGTAGCATCTTCGGCAGTTTCACGACAGGACTGCTTGGGTGTAGCCACTACCTGTGTTTAATACTCAGATTAAGATGAATTTTTACCGCAAACTGGTACAATAAAATCAGTTTACGAGTAACTCAAACTGCTACATGTAAACACCCGTATTTCCACTGGCCCGCATACGATGCAGTAATTTACCCGACAGGAAGGTGGATACCATTTTAATTTATAACCCACCCATCTTGGAGAAAAGGACTGCGGGTGAGTTTTCTGTTCCTGCAGTCCGTATGATAGCCAGCTGGATTCCTTTCCAGTTCTATTATCTGTTGAGTGCAGACATTAGGGTTTTATTACCTAATACAGCAGTGAACAGCTGGTTGGGATCACCGTTAGCAGAGGAAGAGCAGAGAGTGCTGAAATAGAGGCCTGATCCCTCCCGCACGGGGCTGAGCATCGGAGGCGGCGTGTAAGGAGAGCGCTGGAACAAGTCTCTCAGCAGATGATCCACCAGGAACACGGGCGAACGAAGGTTACTCTGGTAACACCCTCCCATCCCCGGCTGGGCTTCAGGGGCCGGCGGAGGTGGGATAAAGAGTGATTTTGGCCGCGTTTGCCTCTTTCTCTGGTGCAAGATTTCTTTGAGGTCCTTCCCATCCGGGCTTTCCTTTTCAGTAACCTGGACAAACAATTCCAAACAAACCGTCAAATCCACAGAAAAGCAGCGGAACAAGTTCAAGGCACTTGAAAACATACAGAAGAAAGCTTGAGATTGCGTAGGGTTTTTATCTGGTTTTCTTCTAGACTCTCGGCGTGATTTATTATTCCGAGCTCAATATCGAACACCAAATCCCCAAACCTGCGTGAGGAGCGCAGTCAGAGGACCCTCTGCTCCACTCCTCACTCGTGCAGACGGCTCTGGGGAAGCCAACAGACACACTCATGAGAACGAGAGCTGTTGAAAAGAACCCTCCGCAAGTTTTTTTTTGGTAGTCAGAGAGAGTGCTGAAAGAAAAAGAAAGTAACTTCTGAAATCGTCTTGAAATTCTTTAAATTGCCTAGCAAAATTCCGAGCATTTTCCTAGGCTTTAATGCCAAGCGTCTGTCCTGCACCCTACCGTTGATACTTCCCACGTCATCTTTTATTTTCACACAACTCAAGGTGATTAGTGGGTTACATGTTTCCGACAAGTTACTCGGACGGACCCTGGAACCTTTACCACGTCCATTTCCGTAGTAATTACCACCAAGGCCATCACTGCCGCGTCATTTGAATATAATTTGGGGGATTTAAGGGAGCCGTAACGCTAAGCTGCCGGCTAAGCCAGCGAAACTCACACGCCGGTGACCAGTCGCTCAAAGACGCGACTCCAGCGAAGTCGGCCAACTAAGGTGTCACTGCTAAATCATTAAAATACTCCAGGAGTGCAGTCGCCACCCACCTCGTTCCCTCCTTGCGAGTTCGCAGCCGTCACCGGCACCGAGACAGGAATCACGAGCGGAGCCGCTGTTACGTCCTCTAAAGGCACCTCGGGTTTTGAGGGACAGTTTCCACCTCCTGCCGCCTGGAGCGACAGTTCCTGAGCGTTTACGTCTCCGGCATCGCACACCTTCCCGCAAACACAGACAAGGGTACGAGGTGTATCTTCTGGCATCAGCCGTCTGAGGACGCCACGGCGCTTCGCAAACTATTCTTTCAAGTCGCTTCCGAATTGTTTCTCCATTACATAAAATAGTGATGATAAGAGCTGCCACGCTGAGGAAGTTTCTCTAAGCACAACGTAATTTAGCAAGAGCCCAGGACAGGAATCCCTACCGCGCCAATTCCTTATTCTTATTTTTACAAAACTGAGCTCCCAAGTTCACACTATCAGCTAGAACAGTCGGGCTTACACTTTTCACGCGCGCTTCACAGCTGTAGAGCAAGGAACATTGCTGCAATAGCAGCAATAGCAGCAGCTTTCAAAATAGTACCATCATTCAAGAACGTCCGCTACGTAACAACCGCCCGAAGGGCTTCAAGCAGCACCCTGATTCTGGATCCCACTCCTGTACTCATCTGAATTTTCAGTACAAAGGGTGAGTTACTCCACAGCTTTTATCTCCATACGCTACAGGCAGGTTTTAAAGAATCCTCACGACCTTAATTCAAATTCCTGTTCAATAACAAGCACTGAAGGGTTCAGTTTCTTTCCCTTTACCTGCTGTTCCTCCTTCCTTTGTGGTGGATGCCATTGTTCGCCACGAAAACACCCGTGGCTCTCTAGACCGTTCTCGGTGTAAAACAGCTGACCGCAGTCCTTGCGGAGAAAGCCGCCTTCACCGCTGCTGCCATCAGTAGGAGCAGCACCGCTCTTATTGCTAAGTGAAAAATCGAGATAAAGGGATGGAAAATTAACGTTATAAAGTTGAACCGCTTTTAAAAAAAGAAAATAACTTAATCACTATCAACATTAGATCCACGCTTGCGCTTCCTGCCGTAGAGCTCATTTCACGTCTAGCTGGGAAATCTCTGCAGTTCATTCAGCAGCAAAAGATGTTAACTAGAGAAAGATCCCCAGCGGGGCATCAATCGCCAGCGTTACAAAGATACAGCTTTAAATACGAGACGCAGTTAAGCTACCTCCTCTTTTGAGCGGTTACAGGAATTGTACCTATGAACAGATACGTGCAAATATTATTTTCAAAGTTACATACATCGCTTTTGAACCGCGACACCAAAAAAGAACGACCTGCGTTAAAAACTCCAGAAGGATTTCCTTTCACCACCACGCGTTCCACGCACTGCGGGATTTCTGACAGATCCCACTCCGTGAGCGGAAAGACGCGTCATTTGCGGGTCACTCCCCCGTGCGAATTCAGCGTTCGGGAAAGGCGACGTTGGAAGTCCTGCAGAGCCATTTCTCTACCCACACGACGAAGAAAGCTGTCGTGGTTTAACCAAAGCAAACGAAGTTAAAGCTTCCCAGCGCAGCATACTTACTGCCTCGCCCTTCCTATAGCCCGGCTAATCCTCGGAACCTCTTCTGACACGGAAACGGAGGACCGGGCAGGCTACCAAGGCCGCTCGACCAGGTAATTATTTTCACGTGGCTCACCAGGAACCACGACTTTCATTTGTTGCCAAAGAGCGACGAAATTCTTCTTTTTTATTGAGAGAGAGCAGCTCCCTTACCTGCGCTGCTCAGCAGCGCTGCAGGAAAAGGCACCTCTTCCGAGGCTGCGTGGGGACTGCGCTGCTGCTCAGAAGGACGGAGATTATAAAAATCTCTTCTTTTTCTCTCTCCAGGGAGCAGCTTGCTTTCTCGCTCAGCCAATGGCAAGCTACCTAGCCTGGGCAGTAAGGTGGCAGAGCCACGATTTACGTACAGAGAGAACACCAGAGGTGTGCAGTCCCTGCGCCAAAAGAAAGTGGCAATTACCGAAGAAGAGGGAAGTGTGTTTATTTTCTTCAACGGCGAGAATCGAGTCACAAACTCACTCTAAAAAAAAAATAATTAACCATAAAATTAGCTAATCGCTTCTAAGACCTAAATTCAGGGCCTGCCTCAGCGATTATAATGCAATAATACTCTTTACAGGCAGGCTGCTCACCGGGAATGAGACGGAGAGCGAAGCCCATACCCCGTGCCCGCCCCCCCCCCGGAAAGCCTTCGACGAGGTGAATCCCTTAACATTATCCCAGATTTCCATTTCTTTACTTCCACGGTGAACTTTTGGTCTTTTGTCGTTGTAATGTGTGAAAAGAACAAGCCAGGTCATTCCTTATTACGTCCTTAACAGTCTTAAACATTTCACTCAAGTCACCTCCCGGTCACGCTTCAGTCGCTGCACGGTTTTTACGATTGTGGGTTAGAAATTAGGTTGGAAGTCTTGCCATTCTAATTTAAACACCTATTAATTAGCACAATCTAAAGCTAGCCAAATGAACAGGCTACGTTAAATCTCAACCCCGAGGGAAAAGAAATGCGCCTGACAGGTGCTAAAACGCGCTCTAGAAAACAACCGCCACCCTCAAAACTTCAGTGCAACCTGCTTACCACCCAGCTGACAAGTTGTCTTCCTCTGCTGCGTTCGTGAGGCTGTAGATATTTCCACCCTGCAGTTAAAGAAACAATAATCAAAAGCAGATGTTATTCTGCCTGCAAGTAAAGCCTTAAAATATAGTCATTCTGTCGTTAAAAAAAAAGAAATGGAACATCTGAGCCGTTTTCTCCATGAAAATAACACTTTGCACTTGCGCAGCAAAGCAACGCTCGTTACCAAATCCCATAAATCTTTAGTCATTAATCAATACTCCTCGTAACACTTCGATACACGCGTGCACGCTGTAAGCACACGTGCAAATGGGAATCCCCGTTTACACAACGCCGGTATCAAACCGCATTATTTCCATCACAAGCCGCAGGCAGGGGCGGCCACGCTCCGATTCCTCGGCCACACGTCGTTCCCGTGCCACGTGCCTGGCTCCAGAACTCCAGTGACGCGGGGAGGACGGGATCATCCCGATCCCCAGCTGCTGCGGGCGTCGACTCTGCCGACACCACGCTGCCCGGCCGACAACAGGCACTCGGGAGCAGGACGGGGATTCGCTCGTGCCCCACGCATCACCCCAGCCCCCAAAAATCTCCTGGAGTTAGAGGAATGCAAATCTAAGACTCCCCTAAGCCACTGGCCGCTGAAGCAACACCTTTTCGAGGAGCCAGGGCGGAAACAGGAGCAACACAGACAGGGTTTAACCTCAGCGCGTTAGAAATTCCCCGTCCTGAGGGCTGCCAGTCCCCTCGGCCCGACGCATGAGGCAGCGGCGACCCCCTCGGGACGGGGCAAGATGTTTTCACATCCGCGTGTAAGCCTGGCATCTGACTAATTACCAACAAAGCACTTAAACCAACCCCAGACTTCGGAGATATTCAGTCCCCAAAACAGCCGCAGCACGTTTATCCGTAACGCAAGCTTCCACCACTACCCTCAATTAACTATTCTATTTGACTACCCTCACTTAATTATTTTGACTTCGACCTCCAGAGGCTAACCTCCGAAGGCGAGAAGTCCGTTTAGGTTGACTCTTGATCTCCCTGCCCTCCCACGGGCAACGAGACACCAATTATTTCCGCTCGAGAAAGGGGCTCCCGTTCCACGGGCACCGAGCTCGCTGAACCTTCAGGCGTTCGCAGCTTTTGATTATCCTTTTTGATTTTGATTTTTGATTTTTTTGATTTTGATTATACCTGGGCGCAAGCCCGACCACGAAGCCAGGTGAAAGGCTACGTATCACGTTACTAAATATCCCAAGACTTGATCTGGTTAAGTTATTTCTAAACCTTTGGCACTGGATTAATTAGTTAATGGTTTTCAGAGCGCTCTGGATGTGTAAATTGCCGCGTAAGCACCAAGCACTGTTATGGGTGAATCTAGAGCTGTCAACACTAATAAAAAGCACCTAAAAGAGCGCAGGAAGGCAGCCAACGGCTCCGAGACCCAAACTCAAGCAACAGACCGCTCAAAGTAAAGAAAGAGCCCATTGGCGTACTTGAATCCTGTTGAAAATGGTCAGCCTGCGCGTGCCCCCGGCCGCAGGAGCCGACGAGAAGGACGCCATGGCCACCTGGCTGGGGGGAGCCGCGCAGCTCAGGCCAAAAGTCAGCCTCTCCCTGCGGACGGCAGGCAGACGCCAAGACCGGCCAGCACCCGCCGGCGGTTTCCCGCCCGTCTCTGTGCTACGATCTTTACTCTTCTCTTTTTTAAATGCAGAAGCCTTGTTTTCTAGCTGATTCGACCTCCCAGAAGAGTGGCTTCCCACGGCACTTCCACGCGTTCCATACTGGAGCTGGCTAGGAACAGAAGAGTCTCTTAATCCCCCGTGTTCTTTCATGGGGGACTGAAAGGCAGGGGCTGCCTGCGGTCCTTGTTTCTCCCCGTCCGAGGAAACGCCCTGGAACTGGGGTACAGCCTTTTGGAGGTACGTGGAAGGCCCTTCGTACTCCGTCGGCTGCGGAAGCTGGGGAGCCAAGGGGGGCGGCTGCTGAAACCCCGCTTGGAGGGGGTTTGCTGGCAGGTGCTTGGCCTCGGGAGCCGCCAGCAGGGACGGAGCCAGCGCCCGGGAGTGAGACAGGACCTGCTGAGACTTGGTGATCACCCGGAAGAGGTGCTGCTGCACCTGCAGCGGCTCCGGGCACTCAGCAGGCTCCTGGGGTTTCGGGAAGAGCTGCCTGGTCTCGCTCTGCAGCGCACCGCGTTTCCAAACCTCCGGAAAACTCAACTCCCCAGCGTTCTCCCACAGGTGGGAGTCGTGGGTTTTCGCCGACTGAAAGGCTTCCTCGAAACAACCGAGGGCCGACTCACTCGGCGCGTCCTCTTCAGCTTTAAAAGGTGCAACGGGGAAAGACAAGGCATCCGGACACTCGTACGCAGCCGAGAAGGTGCAGGAAGGTCCGGCGAACCCCTCTGAAACACCCTGCGCTGCGACAGGCAGCTTGCGGGCAAGGCAGACGCTATCCCTTTTGGGTTTAGCACAAACCGGCACGTTCCTTATCCACTGAAAGTTACTGCTCGACTGGTTTGCAGACAGCTTCTGCCCTCCGAACACAGGAAAACAAGGCAGGGCGCCGTCGGGACAACACTGCAGCCCCGCGGGCTCCGAGGAGAACTGGGCTTCTGAAATAAAAGACCTGCTGGTCAGGTTGGTAACTACGTTCTCACCCGGCGCGATCACAGACACGTTGCCGGGATTTATTACGGCACAGACGTCGGAAGAAGCAGCGCTCTTTTGGCAAGAGAGGCGATCCTTCGATGTATTGCCTCCTGCAGCCTCCGAAAGTCCACTGCTGTTAGATGTGAGGCAAGAGGCCTGGCTCGCTGGGGAGGAATCTGTCCAGGCAGCACCTGCGTGCTCTGCGGAGGGCAAGGCAGCCAAAGGAAGCTTCTGGTTCGCAAAGCTGTTCGCAGCGCACCCGAGCAGGTCTCTTTCGGGTGGGAAAGAGCCCGACTCTGAGCGCGCAGTCAGTCTGTCCACCGATTTCCCGCTGCCTTGGATATACAGACCAGGAAGAAGCGGGGATTCCCCCCCGGCACCTTCCTTCGGAGCCTCCTTCAAGCGGCACAAGCTGTGCTGCAGTTCATAATGCCGGCGCAGCGAACGGTGATCGCAGTAACTCTTATCGCAGTCTCGCTCCGGGCACACAAAAGGTTTTATTTTCCGATGCGTCAACATGTGTCCGCTCCTGCGGTGATCAAGAGAAGAAAAGATTGCGTATTAGCGTTTCCAACTGAAAAAGGAAGTCATTTTGCACCTAAGCTACCGCAGCTCTTGCAGTCCTTCTGTTTAGCACAGTTCTGCTCAAGGCAGAGACGCAGCACAGGACATAAATCAAAGCGGAATTTGGCCTCTATTCAGAAGAGGTCCACTAAAGTGCCCTCCGACTGCTTTTCCCACTGGGACGCGGCACAATCCCGCTTGCTCCATCACCTCTCCAGAAACACAACTCAAAAGGGATCTGAAATTCTCCCCAAATCCAAGAGGATCTCCCCAGCCTATCAGCCCCCCCGCGCTCAGCAAGGATGAAGCAAATCAGAACACAGCTCGGCAGGGATCTCAACCCACGTTCTACCTGTGAGCAACGCCAGTCGACACAAACTAAAGGCTGGTTACAATTCTCTCTCGTTTTAGAGTAGAAAAGGGTAGAGTAGAAATTGGTAGAGAGACAGAAAAAGTTAGGCAGGCGCGTTACCTAAAACAACGGGAAACTGACTGTAGAATTGCAGACTGTCACTTCATAAAGGCACATTTTAGGACAGAATAGGTTTGTTGGCAACCGCCCCGGTCTGACACAAAGCGTAACGGTGTTTTATTTAGCCCCGGACTACCACCACCAAAAACCGGACCCGCAACGATCTGCTGGTGTTTCGAGAGCCTTCCAGAATTAGTAATAAAAGCTTTACGGCACCGGGAAGCGTAGGGTTCCGGGCAGCGGTTGCATCGATAAGCGATCTTTTGCAACAGCTCCTAAAACAGCGGCTGCCAAAAATCAGAAGCTGACTCTCCAGTACAAACAGCTTCCACGCGATTTCCCCCACGCCAGTCATCAGACAGGGGAAGAAAGAAGAAAAAAAAAAAAAAAGACTAGCTGCTATTGTAGGGCTCAGTATTACAGATTTTTCTGCAGCTGGACAGAAATAAGATACTTTTGAGGCTTTTCCTGCACCAGCCTGCTCTGGAAAGTTCAAAGCTGATTTGCATCCTCTAGGGAAGTCGTTTTGTAACCCAACTTCACAGCGTTTGCTAGCCTGAAAACACGACCAAGACTAACAATCGCTGTAACTTCTGAAGTTGGAAAACGAAGTGCCGCAGAAGCCAACCTTATTTACATTTGGTAAACAAGGCCGCAGCAACTCCACGCGTTTTTAACGGCGAATGCCTACGTACAGGTGGTCCGGCCGCTTAAAGGCCTTGCTGCAGACGGTGCAGACGTGTTCCCGTTTCTGGCTGTGAGTCAGGCAGTGTTTGCTGAGAGCGCTGGCACTGCCGAACACCTTCCCGCAGCGGCTGCAGCCCGGCAGCGAGGTCCGAGGAAAGCCGAGGGGACGCTTTCCTCTCCCTGCGGATCTGCCGCTGCCGCCTCCTCCTCCTCCTCCTCCAGCCTCCTCCGGTCCCGTTGGCGTGGGAAGCCCCGGCTCTGAAGGAAGGGAGCAAGCGATATCCTCAGGTTACTCTCGCAATGACAAGCTTCTCACTTTAGTACTAATAACATCTCTTTTTATAACGCTTCCGTTGGAGGGCTCCGGCCCGTGGGTTGCGATGGCTGACTATCCGCACAAAAACGAGTACGGAAGTCCCACAGACCTGCCCCACCTCTTACGATCCGCAGCTCTGGAGCTGCTTTATTTCTGGGGTCTCCGCAAACACCTAAACCCACGTCCCACCCTCACACAAGTTACGTCCTTCGCCGGTTTGGACCTCGTTGTAATGAATTTTACCACTTTCCCCTCTTTCTTGGGAAAAGAGGGAGGGAACGGGACAACTCCAAACCACATTGTTCAAGGTGTTTTACCTACAGCAATTCGACTCAGGTGACAACCCAGGCACTTCCCGCTGGATTGGACTTTGGGAGACAATTCAAGGTTCCCCACCCACGAGTAAGGAACGAGCCGTTACGAGCTGTTATTAACTGGCGAACCAGTAGAAACGCAGGCCCCAGTTGTCAGGAGAAAGTCTCGTTTTCTTACTCGAGCGCTGCTAGTTACAGATTTTCATTCGTTTTGTTTTCAAGCCACCCAAACAGGGCGTGCGCTTTTAGAGACATTAGCAATTAAGTCATCCATCCCCTCCAGAAGAGCGTTTCACTAAAGGCGCTCTCCTTGCAACGGCAGACCTAGAAAAAGCCCATTCTGCTTAATCCATTTCACAGGGAATTTGAAACGCAGAAAGAATTAAACGGAATGTCTCTTCTCCGCTTCAGGGAAAGCCACTAATATAGATGTTTGCAACATGTTTGGCAAATCTATCATTTTAATGCCTTTGCATTTTCCATTTCCAGCTGGAGAGCAGGTTGCAAGGACTCTTGGAAAAAAAAAAAAAAAGAAAAAAAACCAAACCACATTATTCCTGTCAGGGTATAATTTTAAGAAAATAGGACAGAAGTGAAATTCCTGTCAAAGAGAGGTGTTATAATTATTATCATCTTCTACAGCCTTACCAATTTGAACGTCATTTTACAGGTAAAAGGCAACAAGAAACATTTTCGAAGTGCTTACTGATTAAAAAAACCCCACATATCCACCTCTTTACCCCAAAAATATTCCCACGTAATGGACTCCGCCACCTATATAGGTACTAAATAACTCCAGCTGCTTTGATCTGCGAGGCACCCTTCAAAGTAAGAGAACGCCGAGTCCAGCGCGCTCACCGTGCTGCGAGGGCCGCGAGTCAGACTCATCAAGGAGCTGAACAGAGTGGCAGTCCTTCGCCGGGTACAGAGAGAGCACGTTTAAATCGGCCTCCAGAGCGTCGCTGGCCGCATCCGCGGCTGGAAGGTCAGGCACCACATCCAAGCCGCTCAGCCCCCCGTACATCACGTCTTTCGCATCTAGGCACAAATCGTGGTTGAGGGCCTCGCTACAGACCAGCCCCTGGCTTTCGGAAAATCCAGGGAGATGCATCTCCAAATGGACCGCGTTCTCGTCGCCGAAGGGGTACTGGTCCATGCCCACCGCCGACCTTACGGCCAGTTAAAGGTGGTCTCGTTTCCACCCAGAGCAAAACTCAAGGGCGTGCGGACAACGAGCCTCCTAAACAAGAGCGTAAAAAGGAGAAGTTAAATAAGATTTTGGTGTTACTCACCAAACCCTAACCAGCACCGCAACTGGGGCACCAGCCCTGTATCAACCATACCTTATCAGAGAAGAAAACAGAAGTTTCCCGATGCCCGTTGCAAACGCAAGGCACACCCCTGCCCTCTGAAACAGAGGAGGGCTGCTGAGACCCCGCAGGCAGGCTTGGAGGGCTGGGGAGCAGCGTGGGGTTGGGGGTGAGGGGGCTCTCCCCGAGG
>NW_008796203.1:36588-37913 GCF_000699145.1 Aptenodytes forsteri
CCCGGAGGGAGGTGAGCGGAAAGGGTCGTGTGTGAAGTAAAGGCTTAAGGAAACTAGGGGATGGTAAAAGGGGGAGGTTTGGGTAGGAAATAGGGGGGCAGGGTTGCGGTGGGCATGGAGGGAGGTGTGGTAGAGGACATGAGGGAGTTGTGCGGGAGGGCTTGGAGAAGGGGCTGGAAACGTGAGTTGTGGGGCAAAACTCTCAGAAAGGGAACATGTAGGACAGGACTGGTCTGAGCATATGGTTTTAGCTAAGCTTCAAGCAGAGAACAACCAAATGTGCCTCTTGCCTGGGCATTTTGCAGGCTGGCTTTGGATGAATCATTTATCCAACTTGATTGTTCCCATGTGAAATGGGAATATTGCTTCACGGGATGGCTGTTATCTCTCAATAGCCGGTGGCTGTAAAACACCAAGAAACCCTGTGTTCAAAATGAAAAAAGGTAGGGTGTTGCAGCTCATCAGGACCTCTTTAAGCACCGTCTCCATGTTATTTTCAGTACCTTTCTGGGGTTTTCCCCACTATTTATTTCCTCTGTGTTACAATTTTAAGGAAATTACTTAGGTTAATTTTAGCAGAGCGTCGTTCTGTCCCAGGACAAGAGCTAGGCCATTGCTGCATCCTTAATTGTAATAATGCTTTTAACTGGGCCAGTGAAAAAGCTCTTATTAGCGTTAGGGTCTTGGTCCGGCTGATCCAGGAGCTACCTGGATCCTAGCAAAGCAATTTGGGAGAAGTGGGAGGAAAAAAATCACCTGAAAGTAAACAAACTATGTTTTAAGTTGGAAGGGTGTCGCAGCGACTCCTGCTACTGCAATCTAGTGGTTAAAGCAGGAATTGTCTGCGAGGAGGTGAACAAACAAGTTTAAGTGTTCGGGTATTATTACATAAAAATGGTATGTAATTCTGTTAGTCATCAGCTGTATATTTTAAGCAAACCTAAAAATAGCCGTGTTTGGGGGTTTCATTTGTTACTACTCTGCCATGCCAAGTTCCTCTCCAGAGTGAATGTTCATGTCCACGTGGGTATAATACTGATTAATTAGCGCGCTGCGTGATATGACTGGCGCTTTATTCCATAAGGAGAGGGGTTTTACCTAACTTTGGTTGGTGCGAGTGCGGTACTGGTGGGCCATTTCGCTCTGCTGAAGGATTTGGCCCCTGTTAGAGCTGGAAGAGGCCGTCCCGGGGAGGTTTTCTGGCCTGGGGGAGCGCTGAGCTGGGACAGAAACGTGTCTTGGGGGGGGGGGGGGGGGGGCGGGACCCCCACCCTCACCTGCAAGGCAGGGGTGGTGTGGCAGGGGTGCCCCACCACCCCCCGCTC
>NW_008796203.1:38929-41141 GCF_000699145.1 Aptenodytes forsteri
GAGGTGTGTTGGGGGGGGGGTGTGCGCGCCACCCCAGCGTGTGGCTGCAGCAGAATTCCTTGTGGCTTCCCCGTCCTTCGTCGTATCAGCCACACTCAAAGGTGGGTTTTTTTGCCATTTGAGGATCGCTTATTTGACTGATTGTAAAGTTGCCATTGTGAGAGACAAAAAAAAAAAAATCTTCCTTACGATGACATCATGAATGCTTCCCACTTGGAAATCAACCCCGTGTTTTGAGGGCGCTGTTGATGGCAACATCCTTCAGGGCAAGAGGCGCGTCTTGTCCCACCCACACTCAAAGGTGGGTTTTTTTGCCATTTGAGGATCGCTTATTTGACTGATTGTAAAGTTGCCATTGTGAGAGACAAAAAAAAAAAAATCTTCCTTACGATGACATCATGAATGCTTCCCACTTGGAAATCAACCCCGTGTTTTGAGGGCGCTGTTGATGGCAACATCCTTCAGGGCAAGAGGCGCGTCTTGTCCCACGGGTTAGTCGAATTATCGCTTGTGGTGGCTTTCTGCCAAGTGGTTTTTTGGGTTTGGGGTTTTTTTTTTTTAGGTATGGCAGACTCTGCTCGATTTGTTTCGGTGCTGTGGGACAGAAAAAAAATAAAAAAGGAAATAGTTGAGTGCGAGGGTGCGTCGCGTGGCTTAAATTATTTTTTTTTTTGTAAGCGCTACTGACGGTGGGGTTCATCTCCCCCCACCCCGATAAAACAGCCCGGAGTCCTGATCCTCTGCCAGCACCGTACCCGGTCGACGGCTCCCAGCGAGGCCCGGCGTTCCGGCAGAGCCACGGCGGAGAAGAGCAGCGTCGGTGGACGACGGCGTTCGGCTGGGCTGGCGCAGCGCTTTTATAGCGTAATGCACCAAAATAAACCCCCGCGAGGTCCCACCCAGGTACAAACAGAACGTATATCCAATTCAAATCCAGCCAATCCAGGGGTATAAACAAAGCCCCAAGCCCGGCCTCTCGCAGATTAATTACTCGCACTGGTCAATCACATTTAACCCGCCTAATCAGGGCGCGGGCAAGGCGCCTGGCCCCGCCAATCGCGAGCGGAGCCTCCTCGCCGGCTCAACCAGTTTGTAACTGGGATGTCGAGGACCCTGGGCTGGGCCGGGCGCTGGGCTGCCCGGGCGTGCCGGCGGGGAGGCCGAGAAAGCGGGGTGGTTGGTTTTGTGGTGGTGGTTTGGTTTTTTTTCCCAGCTCGCCCTGAGCGGGAAGCAGTCCTTAACTTAAGCCTTTTGGTGGTTTTTTTTTTTCCCAGCTCGCCCTGAGCGGGAAGCAGTCCTTAAGCATCGCCTTTCAATACTGACGCTTGTTAAATACAATCTTCTTCGCTGGAAGGGAATACGTGTATAAAAGTGCCCTTTTTTTAATAAGTGTTATTTAAGTTTATATTTATAAGTTTAATAAGTGTTAAATCCCTGAAGTGCTGCCTCCAGACGCCCCTCTGCGTGCTTCGCTCTGGACCTGTGGCTGGGAACGCAGGATTGGACCCGAAGCGGGGCAGGCCCTGTGACTGACAAACAAGGAGGAGTACGTGTGTCACAGGCAAACCCGCCCCTCCCTTTCTGGTTTTATTTTTCATCCAGGAATTAGCTGGAGAACTTTTCATTTTATGAAGGCGTGATTTACGCCGGCAGAATCAAACCGAGAAATTTTATGGGAGAAAGCCGTTATCTGTTTGACGACGTAAATCAGCTCAGTTACAGCCCCAATCTCTCCTTTTGCTCCCTCGACACTACTTCTGGTGTCCTACGCAGGTGTTCTTTGTCCGGGTGACACAGTCCTGAGTGTATTAGAAATAATTGAGAGCGTTTTATTGCTTTATTTATCCATAAAATAAACTTGGGCAACCGTAATTAAAGAACTGGGTCCTCAGAGCTGCCCGTGAGTCTCTGCCGGCCCGGTTTGGGGGGGGTTTGTCTCCCCACCAGCTGTGGCTTTGCCGTATCGATGCCCGTACCGAGCTTTTGGCAGAGCGCACCTCTAAAAACACTCTTTAAAAATAAAATAAAATAATCACGGGGTGCGTGCTGGCCCGGGGATTTCTGGAGCCTCGATCCAATCGTGGGCGCTGCCGGGGGGTCATCTCTGGCTGGACTCGAACGCTAAAATAATTAACCGTCTTTCAACACCCCGTTCTCCCGGCAGGGCCCGATTCTGCCGCTGACGAACCACGGCGGGATGCGAGGGGCCGCT
>NW_008796203.1:42464-47852 GCF_000699145.1 Aptenodytes forsteri
AAACCTCCATCGCCGGCGTCGCGAACGGTGCGAGAGCAAGCCCGCAGCTCCCCGAGCCCGGAGCTGCCGCCACCGCCGGCGGCGCGTCCTCCCCGGCTCCCCTCCCGGGAAACGGCGAACCTGTGCCCCGGCCTGCCGCTGCTGCGAACCAGAGTGCGTCCCCCCTGGCACCGGTTCGTTGAGGGGAAACCACCCTGCGGGGGGATGTTCTGCCGGTAAAAGTAACGACCTGGCTTTTGGTATCGAAGGGGTGACTTACGCCGCGGTACAGCTCCCGAGTTTTTCCTCAGTGCATTAAAAATACATTAGCTGAATAAACTACAGTTCGTTCCTCTGCAAATTCTCTTCTAGTTTTCATTTGTCTGCCGCTCGCAGCTCAATTTTGAAATGTATTTACCGTTTGTATAGGGTTTTGGCTTTGCCTTTTTGCGTGAAAGGTGCCGGGCGTGTGGTCATGGTTTTGGTTTCTGTGGGCTCTGTAGTTTTCGTGATACTCAAACACAGCACACCGGCTCTCCTTGTCGGGGGGGTGGGGTGGGGGGGTTCCCTCCGTTTGTTTTCGGTAATTCCATGTATCCCGCCTGCCCTCATTTCTGGTGGATTTCTGGTGCCGTTTCAGTATCTGGATACCTGCCGTAACTTTTTTGTTTCGCTGGAGAGCAGCAGTTGAACTGGTGGAAGGTGGATTGGACTCAAAGGGAAACTGAGGCGGGGCGGGGGGGAGCTTCTGGGTTTGTCTTTGCCCCAAGTTCAGGTGCGGCAGGACTCGATACCTGAGCGTGGGCTCGTCCGGTGTGACGGACTCAAACGGCCGCGGCCAAAGTCGTGCTCTCAAGCAGTATTGCTGTGGTACCCGTCGGAGCTGCCTGCGCCGTGCCGGGGGCGCGAGGAGGGTGTTGGGGTGCCGTGCCGAGGGGCACCCCCCCGGCTGGGGTTCGGCTGTGCTGGGCTCGGGATGAGTAGTTGACACAACGATGTCACTTCTGTGCCGTTTCCTCCTCCGCTGATGTCTGTGTTGATGCTTTCCGTTGACATTTGAACACTAAAATATTTAACTTTTTTGCTGTCAGTTCTTTGAGATGTAAACTAATTGTGCTGATCGTTGCTGCTTTAGCATTATTATTATTATTACTATTTCTAGAGTGAGAGGACAAGGTAATAGGGGCACCTTTACCCTGATTGTTACCCAACACTGTTTGTTGTTTCACTTGGGAACAGCAGACAGGTGAAGGATCCCTCTCACCGCGTGCGGGCAGCCGGTGTTTCGCAGTAAGGAATCTGTTCATCTTCACAAATCGCCTCCGTTACGGAGGCGCCCGCGCCCGCCCCCCCTTTCCCCCCACCCCCCCCCCCCAGCACCCGCTGCGCTCTGGCTCTGAGCTCCCGCTGCCGCAGGTCGTCCAGTTATAACCCAGACCGATGCGACTTCTGGAACTGGTCAGCGTTGAGTTGCTGTTTCTCAATCCTCCGTTTCTTCCCTCCTTTTTTAGAGCGGGGGGCGAGGAGGGAAGGCAGCATTCTGGTTCCGGAAAGAGGACGGGACTTGTCCTGTCTTGGCTGTGCCTTCGGGGCTGCAGCTCAGGCCCATGTGGCACTGCCTGGAACGCTCCTCGGCGGCAACCGAGCTCCCGCCTTTTGCCAAATACCATTTTGCCGCTTTGGTGCCGATCCACTGCCTCGCACCAGCTGGGAGCTGGAAGTTCACCGCTTGGTTGGGTTTTTTCTTTTTTTTTTTTTTTGTTGTGGACGGGTTTCTCGTCGCGGGCAACTTTCTCGTAGCGGGCAGCTTGGACGAACCGAGACTAAAACATGGTAGCCTCGTTATTTTATTTGGATCGGAATTATGGTCGCATCCCCTCTCTTAAAGTCTTTATTTCAGAGCGTTAATATGTGAAATTTTAAGCGATGCGCCTGTCTGAGCTCTCCCCGTCCCCTGCACGCACGTATGCAGCCTGGCTGGGATCCCCTGGGTCAGAGTGTGGAGGCCAGAAGTCAAGTCTGCTCTAGGTGTATATGTTTTCTTACAGAGCTGGAGCTTTTCCCTAGAAAACACTGTTTGTACATATTCACGCTTCCCTCTCCCAAAATATTCAGCGATTTAGATATTGGGGGAGAAATCCAGTGACCTGGAAGCACACGATAACCCCTCTCCTCTTTCTCCCCAGTGATGTATTTGACCAAGTCCTTTCTTCCCGTCACTAATAAAAACCAGAGGGGCAATCATCTCCAGGGTCTGTCATGTGCGAAAGAAATACTTTGCACCAGAAAACGTTTTGGCGACAAATAAAGTAAACATCCTCTGTGCCTGCGAGCTGCCGCCTCGCTCCTGCGATGTCACGCTCTCCCCGAGACTCCTCGGCTTTACGGGGAATCTCCGCGGATGAAAAGGATTCGCTTCTGCATCCCGCCTTGCGGGGAAACCCTCAGTAAGACCGCATCCTGCAGGGATTTGGTCCTTAAATAGCTCATGAAGCCTTTTTTGAGTAGAAAGGGACTGTTTCTGTAAGTCTGGGGGCGCAGCTAGAGGGTGGCCATGTTTTACACGGAGCTTTTATGGGGGCTCTGTGCCGGTTATCTTGTGTAACGTGTTTCCCGTTGCGTGGATGAGGCTGGACGTCCAGAGCACTTTCCTCTTTTTTTTCCCAAGAAAAGAAAAAAAAAACAACAACTTGAGGGGAACGGTTTGTGACTCGGCGTTTCTTGCCACTTGCTTTTTCATGACGCGAGAGACTTAACGCTAAGTTTAAGTCTCTATAGGAAAGAGAAACATTCAAAATACAGCCTCAAAATCGTCACGTTAGCAGAGTAGGGTTTGTCTCGGCAGCGGCTAAATTTCATCCTGTAGTAGAGTGGAGTTTTTGATTTAAGAAATGGGCAGATTGCCATCGCAGGCGTGAGCCGCTCTCTTACCGCACTCCGACTTTTTACAGGTATTTTGGTGCGGAGCTTGATATTTCCGTATGAACCGGTAAGCTTTGAGCGCGTGCTCTTCCACCGTCTTCTTATTTTTATGTTTTTCACAACCTTTTCCTGCTGTCTCTTCAGGATTGATATATTAATGTCAAAACACGCGGCTTTAAAGTACAGCTGTTAGCCTGTGAGCGGCTTTGTATTCGGTCTCGGTCCTGTTTCGCTTGCCTCTTCCCTCTGACCATAATTTGGGTACTAATTCCAGCAGCTGGAAGCCTGTCCCTTAATTCCGGGGGGGCTTGCAGAGGGCGGCCCAGGGGCTTCAGGGAGACCGCGGCCAGCTAATTGCGTTGCCTTCGTTGAGTTTACCAGGACTTCTTGCTTAACAGCCCCGTAATGCTAAAAGTTAACGTAGGCTGAGAATAAATGCCCCGCCGATCCTCAGCAGGGTTAGAAATGGTTTCAAGCCTGCTAACGGAGTTTGAGGCGTGGGGGAGAAGGGGAGGTTTCTGACGTTTTCTGCCAGAATTCACCGGCAAAATAGTGACACGTGCCAAAAACCTCTGGTGCGAGCAGGGCTTGAGCTGTCCCCGTCGCGAGGACGGTGGCCGTGCGTCGGCAATCTTATTGGTGGTATCGGCAGAGCAAGTGATTGCTATGGAGACTGAGCTATCGTTTCATCTCTTGAGGTGGTCCTTCCAGCCCAGGCCTGTTGGCGAAGCCGAGCGGGGAAAGCTTTTGTTCTTCTTGCCCGTTTCGTACCTGCTCTGTAAATAAACGGAGGGCTGTGGCATCCAGAGCTGTCAAATGAGCGCCTCTCGCCCATCCCGGCATAAGCAGACTCCAAACATGACCTCTCCGTGTCTCCCCCTTCCCCCCAACGTCGTCTTCCTTTCACAGGGAGTTCGTTTCTTCGAGTAATCGGGGAATTACGTTTCTGTTCTGATACAGAGCCTGAGGAGCGTTTTCATAAATCAGCTGCGGGTGAGACTGCCTCTTTCCCTATTCGATAATAAAAGCAGCGACTCCAGGAGCAGATCTTCCCTTCGCCTGTTCGTGTGTGACTCGCCCTGCCCGCGTTCATCTGAAGTTAGTTTGGGCCACAAAACGCCCCTCTTTGGAGGCGCTGCCCTGGTAGCCAGGCAAACGTGTCGGCCCTTGCTTGGCTCTGTTAGCGGCCGCAGGCCGTCTGTGCAGAAGTGTTCTTTCTTTGCCTTCTCTCGAGTAATACTCGACGTCGTCTGTCAGCCACGGGTTCTCTGCGATGCCTGTTCCGCCTCCGAACCGTGTTGTCTCTAACTCATGGCTGTGGAGCTCGTTCGGTGTTCCCTGTCGGAGCTTTTTATGGGGAGAC
Organism: Aptenodytes forsteri; assembly: GCF_000699145.1. NCBI lineage: Eukaryota > Metazoa > Chordata > Aves > Sphenisciformes > Spheniscidae > Aptenodytes > Aptenodytes forsteri. Next base: position 46,729 of record NW_008796203.1, read on the forward strand.
GGAACCGTGGAGCAGGCGAGGCCTGTCTCGGCAAGGTAGTAACGAACTAGGCGGAGGTACGGGTAGCTCTGCTCCTGACGCCAAGCCAGGCTCACGTGTCCTTTAAGTACCGCTGGCCGTCCCCGTAACCTCGGTCAGGAGCGCGCGGAGGGGCAGTACCTGCACTTCGGAGATCCCTCTGGGCTCTGCACCGAGTTACGTCCCGTCTCTGCAGCCTCTCACAGGCGGAGAGGAGGGTCTGGCACAGCCCCTGCGGCGGAGGCAGAGCTCTCGCCTGGGCAGCCTTTCTCCGGAGCTGCTGCTTTCTGTTTGATAGAAGAAAAGGTTGTGTCAGACGGTGCGCGTAGCATCCTGCGCTGCAGCGTACGCTCCTGCTCTCGCCGTTCACCCAGGCGAGAGCTTCGGTTCCCACCTATGGGGACTTTCGGCCGTCTGCCTTGCCTTCGGGCCCAGGCGCCTGGCCGGCATACAGAAACCGTTGCTGTCTAGATCGTACCGGCACCCCAGCGAACCCCAAAATATCCCTCCAGTTTTATCCCGTTAGCGAAGAAGCGGAAACTGTGACCCAAAATTTCTTAATCGTGCTTGGGTTTTATATGTAGCGTGGGGTTGTTGGGATGCAGTTTGGGTCTCTGTTACCGTATGGATTTGTCTTGGATATTGCTTATTTGATAGCCGAAATATTTCAAAATCCTCCAACAGGGAGCTAAAGCCGTGGTTGTGCCGGAGCAGTCACGCGCTCCTGGAGCGGGTGGTGGTGCCTTCGTGCCAGCAGGAGCCTCGTCTTCCTCCGTCAGGGCCCTCTTACCCTCCTGACCGGCGGCGGCTGGGCAAGGACTTGACAAAGCTCGAAAAATTCGGTTACCTGTTTCCCGTAGGCCCGAGCTTATTAGGGTGAAAGATACCTTTGCCGTTCCTCGTGCTCCCCACGGCCGCGTTCCCCGTGCGGTATAAAAACCGAGCTTAATTACAGCGCGGTTACCGGCTCCAGCTGAAGGCGTAATGGCAAGGGCTGCCCCTGTTCAGGGCAGCTTTGTCCCCCTCTGAGCTTCCTAACGTTTCTCCTTCGAGCCCCGGTTCCTGGGGCTCCCCCCCCCCCCCCCCCCCTGCCCCTGTCTTCCCTC
>NW_008796203.1:47978-51216 GCF_000699145.1 Aptenodytes forsteri
CCCCCCCCCGCCCCCCGCCCCCCCCCCCCCCCCCCCGGCCTCGGCCCTTGCTCCTCGCCTTCTCCGGCAGCAAATTGGCCTGATTTTTTTGTCGTTTTCATTGCCGTCCGGAGAGAACTGAAAATCAGCCACGAAAACAAGACTTTCCTGTGGCTAATGGGAGCAGCCGCGGAGGCCGTAGGACGGGCTGGCTGCAGGCGGAGGGCAAAAATACTTTAGTTTACATTCAGTGCATGTTTGCAAGTTGTTTCTGCTCCCATAAGTAGTTGAAACATTCATTGTGGTTTTGACAAAAAGGTCAGAGATCTGCGCATGGTGATGCATTCACCTGCAAAAGGCTCTTTTTTGTGTTAGTTTCGGACGACGATTTCTCGGGCGTTTTCTGAAGGGGATGCTTTGAAATTGTTGGAGAGCTTAAGAAACCTGTCAACGTTTGTTTGGGTTTTGGTTTTTTTTTTCTCCTTACCAGTTGTCATTAAAAGTGGTTGCACCGAAGGCTTTTCAGCCAGCCTCTGGGGAGATACTACGGGTTCAGACCTGCCTCCTGATAGGGCTGCGTGTAGCTGAGTGTATTTCTCCTTTTTCTCTCATTTCTTTCTGAAATTTGCTCCCCATAAAAACCAAACAAACAAACAAAACCCACAAATCCCCAGCACCCTGCTATCGTATTAATTGGCCTGGTTTTGTGCATCTGCTGTCGGAGGCGTGGGACTCGTAAATCTGTGTTGTGGAAGAGGCCTTCCCTCCAGGTCGGAGGCGCGTGCGGCCGTGGGGAGGACCTGCCTTCGTGTCTGATTTACCTCTTCTGTGGACCAAGGCCATGTGTCCGCAAGGGCCGTCACGCCTTTTCCCCAGCAGAAAAATACCTTTACGATACGCCGGACAACAAAACGATGAGCGATATCTGTAAGTTTGAACCAAAAGGCAGGCCAAAACAACCCGTGACGGCTGCTCCTTGTCTAGGTAAACCGGGAGCAGTGTTTCCAGACCGGGAACAGCGTTTCTCCTCCCCATGGCAAGTGTTTGCTGAGCTCCTTCCCCGCATCCTCTTCTTCCCCCTCCAGCCCCGGAAAGTTTCCCCCTCCTTCCCCGAAAAGCGAGCACTTTGCCTCCCATTGTATTCCTCCTCCCGCTGCGGTCGAGGGAATGTGAGTCTGGAAATGATTTCAAGCAAAAAGCTCCAAGTAAATCCTGCGCCGCGCAGGGGGAGGGGAGGGGAGGGCAGGCGGCCCGGGACGGTGCGAGTCCGGTCCCCGCCGCCGCCGCGAGGAAAACGGTTCCCTGACCCCGAAGTGGGACGTTTCCCGTCGCCACCTCGGGACAGGGCAGCGCGGGGAGCGGCGTCGGCGCGGCGTTGCCTCGTCCCTCCTGCCCGTGCGAAGGGGAGAGCTGTCCCGTGCGTGAAAACAGATCGATGCTGCATGAGTTACGGTGACGCGAGATAGGAGGAGAACTTACTTGGGTGGATTTAATAATTTTTTAAGTAATAGTTAACCTAGAAGCCGTACGCAAAGTCTTTTACTTTGTTTTTAACGGTGCTCCCATAGGAAGAAATGTCCAACGCTGTTCTCGAGCCGCCCTCACCTGCAGCTGCTGTCTGTTTGGGACTCGAGGGAGGCCGACAGCCAAAATCGGGGGTTTTCTCCTCTTTCTGCCGCTCCCCGGGCAGGCTCGGTGGGGAAGGGGGGAGTCTCGCGCTCTCAGATTCCCCACCCGTAAAAATGGAAACAGAGATAAAACGCTTTAAGCTTCGGGCGTGCAATTAGGAATCGGCTTTCTGTTGTTGAAAACGAGTTCCCAGGGAAGGAGGATGTAAGTGCAAAATCGCTCGTTTACGAGTCTCTTGCTTTCGCCGCTCAAGAGCATCTACTAAAAGAGTTAGAGACTCGTTTTCCTCCCACACGTAATCTTTGTAGCCTAAAAAAAAGAAGAAAACCCTGAAGGAAGGTGCGTGGACTTTGGTTCCTCTGGGAGTCGGGGCAGGGGCCGTCCGGCTGCTCCTGTCTCGTCCCCGCGGGATGGAGAAGCAGGCACGGCGCTCCTGCCATACCCACCCCGAAGGGCTGGAAACGAAGCGGAAGCCTCTTGAACCCTGGCAGCTTGCTGCTGTGATCTGTTTGTCTTACCCGTGAGAAATAAGAATAAGGAAAGCGCCCCGAAACCGCTTGGAGCGTTTAAAGGTCGGGCTGATGCGCGTTTCCGAACGCGTGCGTCGGTATGGCACCAAACGCTGAAATAAAGACGGAGCGTGGTATTTATCTGGATGCTTGGAAGCTAATCGCAATGGAGACATCCTGAGCAGCGTACAAGAAGGAATTCTGCGGTGCAGTGAGAGACAAGCGTCTCCGGAGTGTCTTACAAGAATATTCAATGTGAAAAATGTAACCTTAGTCACCTCAGATTTGACTTGTTTACTCGAGATTCGTGGGATTGGAACTCCTGGAGTCCGTTCAAAAATGTGATAGTCGCCCCTTATGTAATAAAAGACGGGGGGTTTTCCTGTCGATTTTCAGTGAAGCCTCGGGAAATTGGGCACTCCAGTTTCAGGGGAAGCTGGAAACCTAAATTCCTTGTGGCTGGAATTTTAAAAGTGCTGCAGTCTCTAAAATGGGTATAATATTACCGCTGTGCTTCACGGCACGGGGGGGATTTGAGTTTAATTCACTGCAAAACGCCGCAGGCTCTTTAATGCTTTGTATTTCCGTGGTATTTGTCACCGAGAGCAATCACTTTTTAAACTTTCTGCTAACTTCTAGATGATAGGAAAATGATGACGGGCAAAGACAATTATAACTTGTTTATTATACTCCTGGGTTTGTATTTCTAGATCCTCAGCTGGAATGTAATGTTTATAAATCGGTGCATCAGAAAACCTACACTTTAACTATCAGCTGCCGCAGCTGATAGCAGAACTGCTAAAATCATCAGCCTGATTACTCTTATTCAGAGTAAGCACCGATTTTCTGGACTATGCGGGCTGGGGGGGGGGTGGTTGTAGGAACAGCAGAAAACATTACCGGGACCTACGGCCAGAGCGCGTGTGTGGATGAAGCTATACGGGGAGCTAAGTCACGCACCCCTCTTTTGAGAACTGCTCGTTCATATTGAGGGCAGCCCACGTTACCGAGGAGAGATTAGGCCAATTAATTTTAGAAGATACACGCGGACTCGAGCCATTTCTGGGAAATCCTAAATATCCTTCTCTGTCCTCTAGGTCTCGTACAATTAGATGCTCGGC
>NW_008796203.1:51235-58366 GCF_000699145.1 Aptenodytes forsteri
GCGCTGCAAGAGCCGCTGCTTTTCCTTACGTGTAGCGAGTTTTATTGCCGGGAATTCCTGTCTTAACCCTTTAATTGAAAATGAGCGTATTTCCAATCCTCGTATTTCCGATTTTCCCTGACAAGGGAAAATTCAAGTTCTCCTCGAAAGAGGCAGGCCTGCAAACGTGTCAAAGCAGCGCAGGTTGCTTTTGATGTCATCCGAAACAGCGACGCGTACAAGGGAGGGTGTCGGGCGGGATTTGAAAAGAAAGGTTGCGGTAGGAAATCGGCAAGGACGGCAATCTGGTAACTGATTCGAAAACGTAAGCTCCCTCGGCTTTGAGCTGCGAGGGCTGCTTTCCCATATGCAAACGGTGATGGGTCGCTAATGCGACATGTATTAAGAACGCTGATAGACGGGGAGGAGGGATTGCTTTCGCTCACCGGTTCTTTTCTCGTTTACGAATGTGTCATTGCAAAGGTGCATCCCGTAACCTTTCAGAAAGCGGTCGGCGATGTTCATATTCGGGTACGCGCAAAGCTCATTTATTGCCTTAAACTTCCAGTAAACCCAGTTGGCGGCGGGTGCCTGGCGTGGGATCCCTTTTGGTGCTGAAGAACGGCAACTGATCTATTCCTGGCCTCCTCTTGCTGCGTGTTTCGACACTTCAGAGCGAGACGAGGCTCACGCTGCTCCGCTCTTACCTGCTTATTTCCCGTTATTAACTGCAGGAAAATGTTGAAACGCGTCTTGCCTGGTTTGGTGGCGTGGCGGTGCTGCGGAGAGCTGCAGCGTGGGTGTTCGGAGGGGGGAGATTTGGCTCCTTTAAGGGGGTCAGCTCTGCATCCCACCAGCCTTGTATCCATGACAGCATTGCCGCATCCTCGGCATCGGCACTCGCAGCCTAAATAATTTATTCGTGCCTCTTACGAACAGAGATTAACATCAAGGGGGAATAACGTCCTATCGCTCAGTCTCTGCTTTGAGGGTTTTAAGGAATTCCAGAGTCCGGGAACGCTCGATTTCGGGTGTTGCTTTTGAGCACGGCTGATCGACAGTGGCACTGGAGTGCCTGGATTTCTGGTTCCTGGTCGAATTCCTGTCTTGGCTTTTCGAACTTGCTCCTTAACACTTAAAATCGACCCGTTGCCGTTAAAAGCCCCCCACTCAGGCTTTTCGGGGGGGGGGGCTTTTAGGGTATTGGGGCAGTTGGTGTAACAGTCCTTCTCTATTTTTTCCTTCACGGTATGACTGCGTAAAGCAAATATGTTCTGTGTCTCATCTCCCATCTGTAATTGGCAGCGAGTTGCTAAAAACAAGAGCTCAGTCAAACACAAGCGCTCTCCTCCCGTCCCCTGTCGTAGCGGGGTCCCTACGAGGTCGCTGCCACGCGGTGGTGAGGCGAACGAGGGTTTATCCGCGAGAGTGGTGGTGGGATGGGACGGAAGAACGGAGGGAAGACCGGGGCTGCTCCCTGGCTAGCTCCGAAGCCTTTTAATATTTTCGCTAAGGAATAGCGGTAATAAAAATCTCGACCTGGAGAGACGTGCTCCAAGCGGCGGATTTTGTTTATGTTGTGGGTCCAAATGGTGTTTTAATTACATCTTGAGTGGCTGTGGACACTGTACGGAGCCCTAATTACGATGACTGTGCTGGGGTGTAAATTGGACCTCGTTCACTGTTTCCCTTCCTACTTCAAGCTGCCCCTTAGGCATCGTCTCCAAAACTATTCCAAACAGAGTTTTCACTACTTGAGGGGACTTTTGCGTATAACCTTATCCTCCAGTATGGCAACAGTTGCCTTACGGTTACGGTCGGAGAAGGATTTATGGAATTGACTGGATCGAGTCAGCGGAAGACGTGTACCAAATGGTGGAAATAAAACGCGCAGGGTTGAGAAATCGCTGGGAGAGTGGCAAAGTGTGGGAACGCTCATTCGAAGTTTATCTGTTAAAAATAGACGTTTGTCATCGGTATGTTCAGAATCCGGGCTGTTTCCTTTTTTAAGTTTCTGCTGGGGGAAGGAAAAAAAAAAAAATACACGTAACTGTTTATATTTCAAATATTTATTAGTACCGCGAAAATAAAACATACGTGGCTTAGTTTCTGTTTTGGGGGTTTGTTTGCTTAGAAACATGAGCACCGGATGGATTTCTGGAGGAATCCTTTCCTTAAATCCTTCCGCCGCAGAAAGTGTGGTGAAGGCAGCTGGGAGAGGACACGGCATTCCTGCAGGTCCTCTGGCAGAGCCTGCATTGAAATGGAGATTTCCTCGATTCCCGGCAGGATTCTTGCAGACTCTGCAAATCCCTCAATGCAGGCCCTACGGGGAAATGATAATTTCCAGCTTTCTGCCCTGGAAGATGCTTTTGTTGTTGCGAGGTTTGCCCTTCTCTCCCGCCCAGCGCACCTTCTTTTTTGCATCATAGAGAAATCTGCCGGGATGCTGGAAAAAGAGGATGATACCAGAGAAATAGGGGCTGCTTCCTTTTTCATCCCCGCGCTTGTGATTCCTGTTGTTGCTAATACGATTTATGAACGCGCCTTGAGCTGTCCAAAACATGGGTATTTTAGGGTTGAAAACTCCTCCCCCCCCCGCCTCCTTCTGGAGTATAAGCTGCACGTCCTCAAGCCTGGAAAAAGTCCAAAAGTTCAATTAACGGTGATGTCAAGATAAATTGGGGTTTCCATCAGGAGAGGCCCCGACGGCAGTAACCGAGCCCGTCTTAGAACTTCTTACGGTGTCTGAAAGTGCAGCAGCTGTGTGTTACTGATTGAATTTTGGTTTCATGGTTTATCTCCGGCTCTGGAGTTTGTCCTGGTCTAAATGAAAATATCTCCGTTTCGGTAAAGCCCTGAGTAGAGCATCCCTCAGCGAGAGGAACTGTGAAAATCTATGGTGATTATTGCAGAGGTTTCCCAAGGGTCGCAGGGATAATTTGGCCGTTGAAGCCGGAGACAAACAAAACCTTACGAAACACCCGATTCTGGGAATGGGAAACTTCAGCGGGCTCTCTTAGTTTTAGCGAGTTATTTTCCCAGTTGCTTTCATTTGCTGTTCTCTGGGGAGGTTGGTGATAAATTAACTATTGATGCCGTGAAAGGGAGCGCTGAGGAAATATTTGGTACTTCCCTCGCCGCCTTTGTTTTATGTAAATTCACTCGCGAGTGGTTTTGGCTATCCTCTGCTCGCTCCTCTCTGATCCTTCTTCAGTTTGGTTTTCCTCACTCAGAAAAATCCTCATGTTTTAAAGCGTTGCCAATGTTCTTAGCAGACCCTGGTCTTCGGCGGCTTCTCGCGTGTTTTTATCAATGACCTCGGTAAGAGGAAGCCTGAGAAAATTGAAGGAATAAAAGTAAACGTTAATAAAACCTAAAAACCGAAAAGAAAACATATAATTGGTGTTGAGGATATAAACTTTGTGCGCTAGGTGTAATTTGATCTTACTCTGCGGTAAGAGCACAAAACGTGGAGAGAATAAAAGGGATTCTGTCTGGAAGGAAAAAGTGTTTGCTCAATATGAGTAAAACTTTCTGAAGTGACTGCGCGACTTCAGTAGCTTCTGAAAATTGTATTTCTCAGAACAACCGGATCCCCTTGAAAGTCGTTTTTTCTTGTCCTAAGAGTATGGGTGGGGAAAAACACCCAGCAAGGTGACTACGGACTGTTAACGGACGAGGCTGCGACTGAGTACTGAATAAAAGCTGGGGCGCAGCTTGTTGAAGGGCCGAGAACCGGTGTCCGGCAGGGAGGGGGTGTTTCTTGTTCGCAGTCAAGGGACATCTGGGGCTGCTTTTTCAGCTGGACTCTCTTTCCGCGGTTGCACAGAGATCCCTTAGCAGAAGCAGTAGAAAATGATGACTTGTAAAGTAGCGCTTTGATGTCTCGCCTCTCTTCGCCGTCAGCAGGCACTCTCTCCAGCACCGCCTTGTCGTGAGCTGCGAGCGCTGGCTGCCCCGGTTAGCCGAGGATGTCCCCGGGTAACGCTACTGAGATGCCTCCCTTTCCCATCATCCTGGGGTGCTTCACCGAGTCGCACTGCAGTTCGTTTGTGAGGTCGTTAGCGGCTGTGTAAACGAGACACAAATACTACCACTTCATATGTTTGGTTTAATAACGTTTACGCCTCCCCGCGGCGTAAAAGGCTGCATAGAGTTTGAGAGGACGGAGGATTGGAGCCTATTGTGAGTGTCTGTGTGTGTGATTCCTTGCTCGCTTTCTGGTTCCCCATATCCCTCGTGCTCCCTGGCCCTCCTTCCCCGTGAGCCAGGTGATATTGGCCTTGTGGGAAAGGGAAGGAACTTTGCAAGAGAACTTAATCATTGACTCGTTTCAGAAAGCCGGAGGAGAAACGCTCTGGCCTGTTGGATGTGGAGCTTCAGCGAAGCTTGCAGAAACCAAATTTTGCAAAAATGTTTCCGTATCTTACCTCGTCTGTCTTTAAATTGCGACTTATATCTGTTATCGTGTGAACATTTCTCAAGACCGTCTTTTTCCAGACCAAAACGGACTACAAAATATGACCAAAAACTTTTGCAGAACAGAGGTTCACGTGTGTGTCCATACCTCTCGGTGCCTCAGTGTCGCCCTGGGTGCTGGCAGGACGTGAGCAGCATTGCACTTGGCCGGGGAAATCTCCCTTCCCAGCCTCCTCCTCCAACAGCTGGGCTCGTCGTAATAAATATTAATTTAGCCGAGAGTGGCCGGTTTGCTCGGGCATCCTGGCTACGACAAAACTTGATGCGTTCTGCACAGAGACTTGCTATATCTTCGTTAAAACCACAAAAAAATACTTTCATCGATACCACTCGTGTTTCAAAGGTCGTAGTTAGTGTCAGAGGGAACCGCGGGTAAGTGGCACGGAGCTGCTTTGCGCTCGAGATTTTTCAATATCTCTCGCCGTGATATTGCTGGTGTCGGTAAACGTGGAGCATTTATTGTCTCGAAGCAGAGACGAAAGACAGTGAAGCTAAATTCTCCAGACGTGAAAGCGCTTTTGCTTTCACATCGAGAACGGCACATCAGGCGCTGTGCCCTTTTAAATACCTGATGTTTTTGAAGCAAAGGGGTGGAACTGTGGATGTGGCTGGACCGGAGAGGCTGGATCCAGCCCCTCCAGAGGCTGTTCTGCCATCTCGGTCAAGCCCACGGGTCAGCCCAGGCCAGCTAGGATTGCTTTCTATCAAGCTTTTTTTGAAGCTTCTTTCAGCTACTGGTGAGACTGTAAAGGAAGAAGCGGGGAAGCGATCTTTCTGCTAGATAGTCTGTTAATTTTTGGCTCGGAAAGCAAGGAGGAAAACGGGTTTCCAATTATTTTCTCAACCGTTTTCAACCACGGCTCTGAAACTGCTTGAGCGAAATGATGCAGGGCTCTGAGTTGAAACGATCTTGTCTGGGTGCTGCTGGAGCGGAGCGGCGGCCGGCCGGTGGGTGTAATGACGGTCTTTTGTAGGATGGCTTCCTAACGACGCGGCCGAGCTGCGAGTCGAGCACTTGCGTGTCCTCGTTGGTTCTTTCATGGTTTGGAGATCGACAGGGCTAGCTGTTACTTGTGTTTACCTTTGCAGCGCCGTTTATATCTACTTCTAACAACTGCTGCTTGTCGTTAGTAGGATGAGACCTCTTTTCATCCTGATACCATGAACTGGATCGCTCCCGGGCTCGGAAGCCCGTTTTCCCCAAGTCTTGCAAAGGTAGTTGGTGGCTTGAAGCTGACGGCGGCTCCGTTTCGGTGCCAGCCCCGGTGATTTACCCGTGCCGGGGAAAGGCTGAGGCTGGCAGCCGGCAGCCTCGCTCAGCTCCTTGTCTTGGGGCGGTCCGAGGCGTCCTCAGCTTTCCAGAGAGCTATCTCAAATGTTCCTGGTGTAATACAAAATATATTCTAATCATTATCTCTAATTACAAAGGAAAGCTGAATCACAGAGGAATAATGATTGTAGTGTCTTAAATATGATAAAACAAAGAATAATTAACAATTAAGGAGCAGGCTGCAGATAGGACTCCAAAGGGCCTGTATTTCCATTATCACGTTCAAGTTTTGCCCTGTCGCCGCCGGCTGTTGCCTCCCTTGGGCACAGGGCAGCGTCGGTGAAACCGTGCCGGCGATCCTGCTGCTCCGTACCTCCGCAGAGTCCCTCTCGCCGCCCAGGCACGAGCCGTCCCGGCTCGTCCTCTGGCAGGCGGGAGACTCACGGGCACGGTCAGGACGAGGCTCGTCAGACCGAAAGCGAAACCCGGCTCTGCCGTCTCCTCCGGAGAGAGGGAAGTGACCCCAGGGCTGCAAGGCGAGGCCCGGCAGTTCTTGCCACCAAACACCGAAAGTCTGGGCACGAGCGAGGAGGAAATTGCGCTTTAGAGACAGCAAAGGTTCTTTTCTTTCCTGTTTGCAGACAGCGGGCTGGAAACACTGAACCCTGTTCCCTTTTTCTGGTGACCTTGCTCCACAGGTCCTGCTCGGTCTGTGCCGTCATCCTTCCTGGATTTGACGGGGGGGTTACTTTTCCCGACGGGACCTCACCGGGATAATCTGGGAATTAGGGATGCAGCTTGCCTCTGCTGTGGGAGAAGGCAAACTGCTTGTAATCCCTTCAAAGTGTCTTTTCTGTCTCCTTTTCAAGAGCTTACCAGGATGCAAAGTTCGGTGTTTTCCTTCCCGTTCCATTTATGCTGGCGAAAGGCTTTTCCTTCCATCGCGCTACCATTCCCAGCTTTCGCGAGTGTGTGGCGTGCGTGCGAGATCTAAAAATAGGCTGACATCGAGTGTTATCGTATAATAAAATCAAGTCAGAGCTACTGTTGGCACGAAGCATCCCCTGAGCAGAGCGGAGCGAGGATCCGCAGAAGACGTTGCAGCGTCTGATGTTGTTGCCGTCGGTTCGGTACGCAGAGCACAGCTGTTACTGAAACACTTAAACACAGCTTTTGCCAAAAATATGTTCCTCTGCGTTCTCGTCAACAAAATGGGGAAAAACGCCATCCAGCGTGAAAGCAAAATGGGGCTGTAAAACATCTTCCTGCATTAGAAAGTTTCCTTGTTGCTTTTTGCCGTGTTTTTCAAAGGGTTATTTCACTTCTTGGCCGGCACCGTACTGCGAAGAGCAGCGATTTCTGGCTGCCTTCCCCCCCCCCCCCCCCGGGCGGTTTGTTGT
>NW_008796203.1:58747-60283 GCF_000699145.1 Aptenodytes forsteri
CTCCCCCCCCCCCCCCCGTGTGTTTGGTTCATTTCTGGGATGATGTAATTTATAATGTCGAAGATTAAAATGAACGTGCGATGGTAACACCGAAGGCAGTTTTTTCCCCGTCGTTTCACCGGGCTTTACTAGGCTCTTGCAAATGGAAAGAAAAATGCTTCACCGGAGGTGACTTGTCGGCTTTAGTGAAAGCGCCACGTGTTTCACCAGCTCCCTTTTTTTAAACCATTTACAAAGTGTGAGTAAGCACAGTTGTAACCACGTACGCGCGTGTAATACCCTAAATCTTCCAGGGGTGACACCAGAAACGTTTGATTGTGGTGTCAGGATGGGATCAAATGCTTAAAATAACTTTGGGGGAAGAGGATCGCGGCGGGGCTTGCTTGAAACGCCCTGTCAGGCTGGCGGCTCCCCGGGTTTGAAAGAGGAGCGCGTCTCTGAAAGTACTATTGCGCTTTTCAGATTAATTAAACGGCACCCTAGTATTTCAGATGTACAGGTACGCATGGTGCTAAAGAAACGAGCTGACTTAAGACAGTTTGTTTAAGGACGTTCACCCGCAGATCCCCACGCGTTTCCGAAGTGCTGCGGTCGTGATTTTGGTTTTACAGAGGAGGAAAGGACCGAAAGCGCACGAACGTGAAGTGGCGGGCAAGGTCAGTAGTGGGAATAGATCCAGGGCTTCGGAGTTCTTACCTCGTGACCCCTTTGCCTGAATCACATTGTCTCTTCGTCCTACTACCAAGTACTCTAAATATATCCGTGGTGGACAGTGCTCTCTGTTGTAGAAATCAACTTTCTGCCTTGACAGTAGTGTTATGAGCGTGACTTGGATGTGAAATGATGTTAGTAAGTGCTTACGCTGACGTTTTTTTAAAGTATCTTAGGTTCCCCAACTTCTCTCAGCTTGCGGGTTTTCAGCTGTGCCACGCTCCTCGCAGGACGGTGCAAGGATTAAAGCTTGAAAGTGTTCTGAAGACTTAAAAGTCCTCTGCAGCTGCGGAGCGTGTGGGCTGGTCGCTGCCAGGGAAAGTGGCGTTGTGTGTGTTGGCGAAGCCATTCGTTTCTTAAGTGGAATACAGCAAAAATGACAGAAAAATAAATTTTAGAAGTTGGGGGGGGGCGGGGAACCAAGAAAATGTGCGGTTTTATAATAAAAGCGGTTTCATCCAGCTCTTCTGAAGCAAAGTAACGACAGTGGGTTTTTTTACATCTTAAAGGTGTAAAACCTGGCTCTTCACAAATACAATTACGAAACGCTTGCCGTGCGTGCGTAGCAAACGGGATTGACTGGAACGCTCGCCGGCCTCTTGCGTTTTGCGCTTCAAATTGCCGTGCTCCGTCTGAGGGGCAGAGCTCTCGCTAAAGGATGGTTGCTTCAGCTTCGGTTCGCAGCTCGAGTATTGCACGACTGAGGTGCGGGGCAGGTCAAGAGCCTGCCCTTCCACCGGCAGTACATGTCGGTGTCGTACCTAACTTCCCGCTTAAAGAATAATTCAAACTAGTGGTCAGGATGTCGAGGACACCCATTTCCCC
>NW_008796203.1:60427-67833 GCF_000699145.1 Aptenodytes forsteri
CCCCCGGCCCCGTTGAAGAGCCTCAAATATTATTTCCCGGGCGTGGAGTTACATTAACGCGCGTGAAACGCTCCCGTTCCCCGGTGATCTCGTACCTCTGCTTCCTGTTTTAAAAGGGGGAAGACCACGTCATCTCGTGTCGCACCCGCGATGTTAAGAACGCTTTCCCTCTGCTTCCCATCTCAAAAGAGTCTTAAATCCTTGTGATATAGGTGAGTGTATTTTTGGAGGTAGAAATAAACGAAAGCTCGTGCACACCAAGCGCACGAACCCTTGCTGGAGGCTGACAGAGGACGACGTCCTCCCCGCTCTCGCCCGGGTAGGGAGCAGTAAAGCTGCTGGAGGCTGAGGGAATTGGTATTTTGAGGGAAACCGACCCAGGGATGTTATTTTGTGGTTTAAAAAGGGGCAAAAATGGGCCCTCTCGGGTCACCGGTGAATCACCCGTTTGGTGTTACCCGCCTATTTTGGTTTTGTTCTACCCCAACAACAGGGAAGCTGCGTCAAATCCAGCAGTGAAACAAATCCTTTGGCAAATCTGTTATTTCTCTTTCCTTGTTTTGTTTACTTCAAACGCACTTTATCAGCTGACATCATAACTTCCCTGCAGCGCCTTCCCCTGCCCTGCGGTGATGATGCCGCTCGCGGTTCGTGACATCGCGCTTGTTCCTTCCCTCTAGCAACCGAGCGTCGCCCTCAAATACGGCCGGGGTGATGCTCGCCGTCAGCTCCTCTGCAGCGCCCTTTGCCTGACACGTAGGGGTAAAAGTAAGCGGGTTTACTGCATGTATTTCAGCAATATCATATATTTATATTTGCGGTGAGAATTCAGACCGCTGGGGGTTTTGTCCGGTTTTGAATACAGCTTTTTTAAATTATTATTTTTAAGATTCAGGCCCCGGCTCTCCCTCCTGGCCGTTAATTAGCGATAACGGACCTGACCTGCCTCAGCACCGCGCTGCTTCATAACTGTGAAAAATAACGTAGAATATTCCTGGTCTAATTTAATAGCATTGTGCCCTTGCTCTGCCTGAGTGTAATTCCTGCGCGCCCGTCGAGTGTGCTCGGGGTCAGGACCCCGCTCTTCGTGCAGGTGCGCCCGGCACGGCTGCCATACATCATTGCTTTAAAAAGCAGTTTTAATTTCCTCCTCCCAACCCAGTGAGCCGTCTGTAACCAATATCGCCGAGTGACAAGGCAGAAATCCAGGTAGCGGCAAAGCATTTCGTAATTCATAAAGCCTCCCGAGGCTCCCTTACACGAGGGCTGTAGCAGGAAGCCAAAGATGGGGGCAGAACTTCATAAATACCATCATTTTTGGGGGTGATTTCTGCGGCGCTGAGCCAGGCTTTCTCGGCCTTAGGAATTACCGGCGGTTTGCCCGGTGCGTGGTTAGAAGTGCCGGCGTGCGTCCCGAGCCTGGCAGGCGATGCTCTGCTCCCTCGGGGAGACGCGACGTTGCATGCGCCCGCCGGGTAGGGGAAGATTTCAGCTGGAACTCGGAGAAAATCTCCGTTCTGCGTTTGAGTAGTTGCTTCGTTAGTCCTAAATACTCAGCAGAACGCCTGAAACAGTGGAAGAATTAAAATACATGGTCTCATTCTATTCTCTGTGTGGAGCGGCGCGTGCTCTTCAGGTTACGGTCTTCTCCGGAGTAGTTAGTCGAGCGGTCCCGGAGCTTTCGCTGGCGTATTTAGATTATTCATTTGCTGGTCCTGAAAATAATTACAGCCGACAGACACCGACTGAAGTCAGATTGTTCAAAACCGTGAACTTCAGCCCATTAAAGGTGTCTTTCTCCTGCAGTGAGTTTCCCCATTTTTTTTTTCTTTTTCTGACTTCCCCCCCCCCCCTCCTTGACTGTAGTTTCATACCACTGCGCCTCCAAACCCTGCCCAGACCACAGCTGTGGAGCAGATCTGAGGAAAAGAGGGGAAACACCAAAAAAAAAAAAACAACCAAACCCAAACCCCCACCCTTTTCCAGGTCATTAAAAATGGGTTTGCAAGGAGGTGGCCTGGTGCCAGATCTCAGGTTATTGGCGGAAAATCCTCAATTCCACCTTCTGAAGCAAAACGCCTCCCAATACGTTTGGCCACGGTGAATGTTTAGGGATAAAAATGCATAAATGTGTGATTTTTAAATAGGAGTTTCGCCAAGCCGTGCCTGGGGGTGCCGGGATCTGGCTCGCACCACCTCCCGGTGCTGAGGGTCTGGGACGCGTCCTACACCGGGCGCAGCCGGCCGGGGTCACTGGTCCCCCTCGGCGGGCTGAAAACAAGGCGAAAACCGGCGGGTTTGGGTTTCAGAGTGAAACCTAACCCCCGGTTGGGAGAACTGCCGGTGAAATCCATCCGGTGGAGGGACGAGCAACCACGATGGAGGGACGGGGAGCAGTGGAGGGATGAGCGGGTCCCTCGGCTGCCGGTTACGGGGCTCGGCTGACCACGCTTTTGGCTTCCCGGTTGTCTCACCCATAACCGCTGCTCGAGGAACGATGGTGGAGATGGGTGGCTTTGCCACCATCAGCTTCTTCAGCAGAGAATGATATTGGAGGGGGCGGTGGTTTTCGGGCTGATGGCACCACTCGGTGCTCCCGTCCATCTGGGTTGATCCTCCTCTGGACTCAGTCGGTCCCCGTGGCTGCAGGGGGACCTCTGGTCCAGTCCCCTGTCCCCCCACCATCAGATAGCAGCAGGGCATCACCGTCACTGGGGATGGGGAGGAAAAGCAAAGCACGGTGTTTGGGCTGGAGGGAGCGAGGAGCAGCTCCCAACCCCTCTGCTCTCCTGATGGTAACGTGGTCTCTCTCCGCTCTTTGCAGTTGACATGGATGATGAAGACGGCCGGTGCCTGCTAGATGTAATTTGGTAAGTAGCACCGCGCCGTGAGCTGGACGCCGCGGCGGTTCGTCGTCTCTCGTGCTGTTTTGAGGAAGGTGTAGGGGTGGGAAGGGGTTTCTGCCACCCTCGGTCTGTAGGAGCGTCCCCATCAGTCACCACGGCTTCTCCAGTGCCGAGCTGGGTCTCCCGGAGCCAAAAATCATCCGAGGTGTGCTCCAAAGGGTCTGCAAACTTCCCAAACTCAGAAACCCCTCCTGATTCACGTTTTTGTTTCCTCCTGTGAAGCTCGGAGGGCTCTGGGCTTCTCCAGGGCTGCGCCGGAGGAGGTTTTACACGACTTCACGCGAGGAAAGAACAGACTCTGTGCATCCCGCGTTTCACTTGGCCCACTTGCAATGTGAATAAATCCCATCCCTCTGGTATTTTGCCAGCGACTACGACTTCTAGGGATCCATGCGCTGCACTCCAACCCTTGCTTGCCATCGGCGGCACCGGGCTGGGGATGCTCGTTAGCAGGTCGCCCAAACGATTTTTTGACAAACTGCCTGTCAGCAGCCAAGGCGGGCGAGTTTTCCAAAGGGGTTTATTGTGGTTATGAAACTGTTGGTAATTGGGGCTTTGCAGAATTAACAGGGGAAGGGGAGTAAGGCAGTGTTAGTGACCCAGGAGAAGACTGACCTTCTCTGAGCACCTATACGTTAATTTATATCCGTAACAAAGCGTAGCCACTGAAGTATAAACCCGTGTACATCGTTGGTTATTGCACTTAAGAGCATTCAAAGTTCTGTTAATGCATTAATTAGAAACACGCGTTTCACTCCCGACTCAAAGCGGGTCACGTGTTGCATCCCTAAACGGTTTCGTGTGTTGTTTTGCAGCGATCCTCAGGCCTTGAACGATTTTTTACATGGATCCGAAAAGGTGAGCGACGACTTGTTTCTATTCACCAAAAACTTTAACACAAACTTCCTTTTTTTTTTTTTTTTTTTTTAAATAAACAATGAGTTTTTCTAAAGAAAGAAACCCCCAAGTTCAGGATCCTTTTAGTTTTCAGGACTTTTTAGGACCCCAGCCAAGCGCACCGGGCAGCTCACGGACCGGCAGGGCCCGAGCAGCCAGCCGGGGTTTTGGGGCACTTTGAGCCGAAATGGGGTGCCTGCCGGCAGGAGACGGGGGCGGGGAGGGACGCTGCCCCACCGCTGCCCCCGGGTGAGAGCTCAGCGCTTCCCAGGGGCTGCCCGTCAGCAACTGCACTCATTTTTTTTTCCATCTTTTTTTTTTTCCGTACTATATCTAAAGAAAGTAAATAAAATCTTTTTAATTACAGATTGACAGTGATGATCTCCTGGACAACACAGGAGATGCAGCCAGTGCCTTTTTTGAAGGTGCTGGGGTATGTATTTTTTTAATTTATACTTGGGGAATGTCAGCTTAGAAACCTTTCCTTCCCCCCCCCCCCCCCCCTTTTTTTTTTCTTTTTTTTTTTTTTTTTGTTTCGCAGGCTTGTTTTTCATCTGTTTCCCAGGTCTAGCAAAAGAGGCAGGACGCAGGGATTATTCCCCAAGATTTATAGAGAAATAGCTCCAACAGGTTCCCCGTACAGCGGGGGAGAAAAGCTGATTTCACGTGCAGATACAAAGTCTGCTTTCAACCAGGGAAAAGCTTTGAGGATAGAAAATCAGGTGAAGAAGGAGAAAGGTGTAACCGTGCTCTCACACCTCAAAGGCAGGAGAGATAATGTGGGTAAAGAATGCTTTAAAAAGTTTGTGAGAAGAAAAATCCCTCTCAGCTCCCCCTTGGACTGGAGCGCTCCCTTTCCTCGCAGACCGCTGCCACAGCAAAGGTGAAATACATGGAAGTACATTCTAAAAATCCTTTTTTTTTTTTCTTTTTTCTTTTTTTTTTCTTTTCCCCCAAGAGCATGGGTTACTCTGCATGAATAACACTCAAGCATGATTTTTTTTTTTTCCCCCCTCTTTATTTCCAGTTACATTGTAATAAGAGCCTTGGAATTTTTTTTTTTCTTTTTTTCTCCATTGCGCTTTATTTTTTACGAAGACTTTGGGTAAAGTTGCCGATGTTTTATAACCAACAAATTTACCTAGCAGTTGTGGTTTACTTCTACTTTGATTTTTTTTTTGTTTTGTTTTATTTTTTAACTTCCTGGTTAGATCTGTGTTTCACAAAACTCGACGGCACAGAGCTGGTGGGGTCCGAGGTTAGGCTGCATGTTGCTTTTCCGTTATTTTCGTGGTTCTTCCCAGCGCGGCCTTTGCTGCGTGCGGGGTGCTAGCCCGGGGACACCCTTCCTACGCCCTCGCTGTGGGAGGGCCGCCTATAGCGACGCGCTGCAGCACGTGTCTGAGTTAACTCGGCTGCTGCTTGAACGCCCCTTGCAAGAAACGGGCTGGGTTTTCGGTGAGTTTTTAGGCTTGTTTCCAGAATACGAAATTTCCGCTTCCAATCCCAACCACAGCTTAATCTTTAAGAGTGAGAAAGGCAAGGAATGTATTCAGAACTCTCATCTTTGGTGGCATTGAAATGGCTTAACGCGTGAAAACGTGAAGCTTAAACGGTCCTTGGGATGCCGTTAACCGGCTCTGCCATCGGCCCCCTCCCTCACTTAAAGCAAGTCGTTTGATGTCCGCCTCGCCTGCTCTCAGACGGTGCCGCGCATTAATTTAGGCTCTCCCAGGGATGCCAAAATGCTTTCCACGCTTAGCAAATCGAGGTGCAGACTGCGTGAGGGCACTGTTCACCCACTCCTCTCTGAGGTGGCTCACGAAAGCTGTTGAGCAGTTGACTTGAAGCCCTCTTCCCCATGCTTGAGCTCAATGCCTTCTTCTTTCTTCTCCCCTCTGACCCGCAATCTCCCAGCTGCACGTACAAGAGTCCTCCGGCAACCATCTGAGCACCGAGCAGAGTCAGCCCACGACCAGCGTGGACCTTGACTTTTTAGAAGATGACATCCTGGGGTCACCGTCCAGCAGCGGGGCGAACCTGCAGAACTCGGACCAGCCCTGCGACATCCTCCAGCAGAGCCTGCAAGAGGCGAACATCACCGAGCAGACGCTGGAGGCGGAGGCTGAGCTGGACCTGGGCTCCTTCCAGCTTCCCACCCTTCAGCCAGTGGTGCAGACGGCCTCCGACGGCACCCCGCAGATCTTCTCCAGTGGGGCCGACCTGATCGGGCTGCAGCAACCCGCCGTCCTGACGCACCAAGCCCTGGTGCAGCAGTCGGTGGGAGCGGATGTCGTCAACAAGGCCATCAGCGTTCAGCCTTTCCTCCAGCAAGTCGGCTTGGGGAACGTCACCATCCAGCCCATCTCCAATCTCCAGGGCTTGCCCAACGGCAGCCCCAGTGGGACACTGGGAATCGGGCCGATTCAGGTGGTCGGGCAGCAAGTGATGGCCATCAACCAGTCGGCGCAGCAGATCATCGCCAAGCAGGTTCAGCCCTCCCAAGTGGCCACCATGCCCGTCGGCAGCTACATCACCCAGACGGCACCCGAGCAGCAGCAGGTCACCCTCGCCTCGACAGGGGTCTCTCCGCAAAGCGCTGGTCTCGTCATCCAGAAGAACCTGCCGACGGTGGCCACCACGACGCTGAACGGGAACTCCATGTTCGGGAGCGTGTCCGGGACCCAAGGCTCCCAGCCACTCACCGTCACCTCGAACTTGAGCAGCCCCTTGGTGCAGGCCCAAAACGTCATCATTCACAGGACGCCCACCCCGATTCAGCCCAAACCCGCTGGGGTCCTCCAGCAGAAGCTGTACCAGATCACCCCCAAGCCCTTCGGTTCCAACAACACCACCCTGACCATCCAGAACGAAGCCACCCTGCAGCAGCAGAAGGCCCAGCAGAACCTGACCTTCATGGCCAGCAAACCCGGGCAGAACGTGGTGCTGTCGGGCTTCCCCCAAGGGCTTCCAGCCAACGTCTTCAAGCAGCCGCCTCCGCAGCAGCAAGCCCTCAGCAAGCCCATGAGCGTCCACTTGCTGAACCAGGGCAGCAGCATCGTCATCCCCGCCCAGCACGTCCCGCAGGCCATGCTGCAGGGCCAGAACCAGTTCCTCCTCCCCGGGCAGCTGGCGGGCGCCTCCGCCGTGCAGATACCCCAGCAGCTCTCGGCCCTGCAGGCCAACATGGGAGGGCAGATCCTGACCACCTCCCACCCCGGCGGGCAAGCCCATATCATAACTAGCCAAGGGCCGGGCGGACAGCTGATAACCAACCAGGCCTTGCCGGCCCAGATCCTCACCAACCAGAACATCGCCAGCCAGCTGAACCTGGGCCAGGTGCTCACCTCGCAGAACGCCCACGGCACCGCTCACATACTCTCGGCTCCCATCCAGCTCCAGCCCGGCCAGGTGGGTCAGCCGGCTCTCTTCCAGATGCCCGTTTCACTGGCGGGCAGTTTGACCACGCAGAGCCAACCCTCCGTGGCCGCCTCGCTGGGCCAGACGGGGCAGACGGTGATCCAGGGGGTGACGCTGCCCAACCAGGTGGCCATGCTCAATGCCACCGAGAACCTCGGCCAGGCGGTGAGCATCCAAGCCTCC
>NW_008796203.1:67850-69075 GCF_000699145.1 Aptenodytes forsteri
CCTCCAACCCCCCGCCACCACCAGCAGCCAAAGCCCCGGCCTCGTCCAGCCGCAGCCCGCCTCGGGTGCCAGCCTGCTGCCCAGCGCCGACCAGTCCTCCATCCTCACCGTCCAAACCGCCTCCCAGCCACCCGCTCCGCTCCAGCTCAACGTGCCGCCACCGCCGCCGCCTCCACCGCCCGCCCAGCAGCCCGTGACTTCCCAGCCCAGCCCCAGCTTGGCCTCCAGCCCGGAGAAGATCATCCTGGGGCAGGCAGCCGCCGGAGCCGTCATCAACCAGGACTCCATGCAGATGTTCCTACAGCAGGCAAGTAGAGCCCCTCTGGGCGGTGGCCGCGGTGTTTGCAGCCCACTGGGTGTTCGGAGACTGACACCAAGCGCGGAGGGCTCTGGAGAGCCCCACTTTCGGGCTTGCTTTACACGCCGTACGTGCTAGAAGTGCTCCTGCATAGTCTTAATTCTCTGCGTGTTGTCTTCCCACCGTAGGGCAAGTCCCTTCCTCAGTAGGTGTTTAAAAAGTTGCCGGAAGCAGTGAGCGGGGCTCAGGGCCGCTCTGCATGTAGTCGAGTGCCACCACCTTGCTTTTGGAAGGAGGAGCTGGTGACGGGCCCGTCCCCCACCGCCGCCGCATGGAGGGGTCGGCGTGGACCCGGCGTCCGCCTCGTCCCCGTGCTCCGTCTGCGGCTCGGGGTTGAGCTCAGCCCGCGGCGTCAGTCCTGCTTTCCCACTCAGGGTTTTCTACCTTCGTTAGCTCGAGTCAGACCTTTAAAAATAATTGGGTGGCTCTAGAAGGAGCGACAGCAGCCAGGTGGGCAGCAACGCGCAGCGTCTCGTTGCAAGAGTCCCCGCTGCAGACGCGTTGGGTGCGACCCACCCGTCTACCAGCGCGAGGAGGTCGAGGTCGGTCCAGTGAGGGCTGCGGACATCTCATCTGGTCTTACCTACGTTGGTAAAGGGTTTGGTGACGTTTTAGACACCAGATTTGAACCGTTGTGGGTTTTCTTTGTTCTTAAATTCATGAATGTGGGTGCTGGTCCATAACCTACCAAAGTCCCTGAATTATCAGAGAAAGAAATGGGAAGAGAGCGAGCGAGCTCTCTCTATTATTATTATTATTATTATTATTTTTATTATTATTATTATTATTATTATTATTATTATTATTATTATTCCTTCCTTTTGTTGTCCTATTAAACTCCTTTTATCTCAACCCACAAATTTTGCC
>NW_008796203.1:69892-70508 GCF_000699145.1 Aptenodytes forsteri
GGCGCGCACGGCGCGCCCCGGCTCCACCAGCTTTTGTCTCTATTTGCCGTTTAATGCAGGTCAAGGTGCCAGGTAGAGCGTTAATGCTTAGCCGTAACGGTGCGGGGGTTCTGCGTTTCACGGTAGGCTTTTTGCCGGGATGTACCTAAATCTGCGATGGCACTAAATATTGCTGCGGTTGCATCACCGGACTGTGGTCGGACGCGACGGGTCCCACTGCCTTCCCCTGCAAAGTCCCTCTCCCACCTCCAGAGAGAGCTGTTTCCCTTGCCGGCCGTTACGGCACCATCCCTCCTGCCAACCATGAGCCCTGGAAGACGCGGTGCCCGCATCCGGGGCGAGAGCAGCCACGGTTTTCTCTTCGGCAGCCGCCTTGCGGCATTGCCGATGAAGTAGGTGTAGCGGTGCTGGGAGGAGCGCGGGGATGGATGCGGCGAGAGGCAGGCGAAGGAGGAGGACCCGTAAATGTGGTCGCTGCTAAACGTGTTGGACGGGAGCCGGCGGCAGCTGGAGTTTTACCCAGCGCGGCAGGAGAGGGCACTGAATCCCTCGGCGGCGGCACCACCACACCCGCCAGTGCCTCTGCCCATCATAGCCACTGCCCCCGGGGGCGCCC
>NW_008796203.1:70535-72712 GCF_000699145.1 Aptenodytes forsteri
GCTGTGCCGTCGCAGCTCCCTGCCTGCCCGCCTGCTGGCAGCTGGCCCAGCACCAGAGCCCGGCAGCAGTGGAGCCCGAGGGACCGAATCCCAGAGCCCAGTCTGATCTGTCTGATCCGTCCCCCGGAGAGCCCCCGCCTCCTTCCCCGCTTTCCCCCTCTCTCGGCAGGGAGAACCGCCGTGGGGGAGAGCTGGCCACGGGGGTGCTTCTCCCCTGGCCGCAGGGTCCATCCCCGAGCGTTCGGTGCCGCTCAAGCTGCACGTGGCAGCTTGTGGTGACCCCGAGTCCTGCCGTGGAGGCATTCCCCAAACCGCCGGCAGAGCTGAACCGCCCCGGGATGGCGGATGCTTGCAAAGATGGGAGACGGTGCTGCCGGTAGAACCGCTTCCCAAAGATGGGAATGGCCCTGGGCGCATCGCCCATGCGCAGAGCATGCTGCCGTACGGAAAACTGCTCCGGCAGCGGAAAACCGTGCGCTGGAGTGCATTGCGCGTGCTACAGCAGAGGGTTCGGGTGACGTCAGACGTCTCCCGGCATTTATTTTTGCCCTGCTCATCTTTTAAAGCTTCTGAGCTCTTCCTCCGGTCCGGTTTTCTCCGCTGGATCTGCGCGTAGCCAACGAAACGGCCACGGTTTTGCTTTCGAAGCGAAGCAGCCAGGTGTGCTCCGTGCACGGCAGGATGCTCCCTCCTGCAGCCGGCAGCTCGGTGCCCAGAATTAAGTGGACTCCAGTAATTTATCTCTTGGCGAAGGCGAGCTGCTGCCGCTGCCGGTCCGGCTGTTTGGGGGTTTTTCAGCCCCTGCGCCCCAAAACCACAACTCGCAGCCCTGGGCGTGCAGGACGGGCGAGCTGCGGCTGAAGTCGGGGGGCTGCGGGAGTCCCCCCTCCGCCCGGAGGGGGGGATGCCACCCAGCTCCCCCACGGCCGGGCTGCAGCTCTCCTCCCCCTGCCAGCCACCCTGCCGTCCGTCCCTCTGTCCGTCCATCTCCCCTCCGAGCTCCGGCTGCTCCCGCTCGCTTGCCTGCAGGTCCTCACTAACCCTGAAAGCTGCTGCCGCCCTGCGTTGCTTTTTCTTCTCCTCTCCCTTCACGCTCACAAGCCGCTGTCTGGTACATTTTTGTCCCTGCCAGGGGCTTCGTTACTTTTTTCCCCCCCAGTTCTTTATATTTCCATAGCAGTTGGTAGTTACAAAGTACTATAATTGCTATTAATCAGAGGGATATTTTGAGGCACAGTGAGAGCGCGGCTCCCGGGGTGAATCTCTCCCCAGAAATTTAAAAAGTGGGATGCTGAGCGGGCGCTCACAGGAGCGAGGGCCGTTAGGGCCATCCTCGTTAAACCCCGGCCAGCGTTAGCTGCTCCGGCAGCGCTCTGGGGAGCCGATGGCCGTGGACCCCCTTCCCCGGGGGAGCAGCAGCCTCAGATTTGCATCGGCTGCGGCGGGAGAGGAGGGCAGGATATGTCCAAGCATCGCTCCAGCCAGTCCTGGGGGCACAGTGGTAAGGGTGTTTTGGGGGGAGAAAACTAGAAAACGCTTCTTCCTTGGTCTCACAGGGAGGCTGGACGGGCTGGCCATCCCGGCCCGGGGGTCCCTGCCTCGGCCGACGTGGCCGTGGCGTGGAGCTGCTTTTGGAAGCCCAAGCGAAGCCGGGGTAGATGCCCTCCCGCAGCTTTACCTTATCCCGACCCTAAAAATGCTCTTAAAAGCGACACTGGGCCACACTCGGGGCTGGGCAGCTCCAGCGGCGCCGTGGCCCCCAACATCCCCGGGGGGGGACGGGGGCTGCCCCAGCAGCGTTACCCAGGGGGCTTAGGGCGGGTGCTAGGGCAGACCGGCTGAGAGCAGGAGCTCGTTTTCCCGGGGCTTCGTTACCGCAGGAGGCAGAGATGCTCTACGAGCGATTTGCGAAGCCGCTTTCAGAGCGGCTTGCGCTGCCTGCACGGTTCACCGTCGTGCAATTTCTCCGTCGTGCGTGTCGGAGCCGAGAAACCCGTGGGCATCTTCGAGGGCAAAACTCCTTCCTGAGCTTCGACTAACTTCTTCCTCTTTCCTTCTCTGTTTCAGTTACCTGCAGGGCAGCAGAAGCTCCCTGGAGCCTCCCCGTCCCCTTCGCTACCTCATCCTCCCCTGGGGGACAGCCCGCAGCTCCCGGCCGCCCACCTCTCCCAAAGGCA
>NW_008796203.1:73026-74083 GCF_000699145.1 Aptenodytes forsteri
GCCCACTCCCCCCACTTCCAGCTGCAGTTCCCATCCCAGGGCCAGATCAAACCTCCCACTCCCACCCACGCTCTCCACCTAACCGCGGAGCAGCAGAGGAGCTTCCCGATGGTCCCGAGCCAATTCCAAACCCTCCCGGCCATCCCCAACCCCGCTCCTCAGCAGAAGCAAATACTGGACAGGTTCCAGCAGGTAAATAAGTACCGTCGAGGGTCTCACGCCGGGCGTAGGTCAGGAGGGGAGGTAGCGTGGCAAAGCGCGGCTGCGAGCCTCCCGCTGTTGGGGAGCCGAGGGATTAAAGACAAAATCGGAAGCAAAACCCATCTGGTTCCTCCCAGGCAGGTCCCGGGGGCTTCTGCCGTAGAGCTGAACCGGGTGCTGCTTCCTCGGCGCAGCCCCGTCAAAAAAAGTGGGGGGGGGGGGTTTGGGGTGCCAAGTGGGTTTGTGCCGTGGGTTACGTCTGGCTCTGCCGCCTGTCGTCGCAGGAGTGCACGTTGCATACCTTCACGTATAGCGCTTGTAGGAGAGGCGTCTTCCACGGGGTGCGGTTTATGTATTGGTTTGTAAATAAGACGAGCAGGAGGCGTTTGCCACAACAGAAATAAAAGCGTGCCCCGTTCTCCCGTGACAAACATCCCCCAAGACCTGTCCTGTCTGGGCAGGGGTCGAATCCTGCCCGAGTTTGTGATTTTGTGGGCGGGGGGAGCAGGTATTCCCAGGGGGACACTCGGGGACCAACCCAGCCCTCGTTAACGGTGCTTCGCTGATGGAGGGGGGTGGGTCAGGGACTTCCCAGTGAAGTACCCGAATAAAACAGGCTTCTAAAATTAAACTGCAGTTATTTATTTTATATTCACTTGGGGGGGGGGGGGGGAAGAGGAACAGGGAATGAAAAGGGCAAGGCTTGAGCTTGGTTTCATTTAACTGCGTATTAACGTAAAGCAAGCTCCCCTTATAAGGACCCGATTTGCTTTTTTCGAGGGTGCGGGGCCTGTTCCTGCAGTTTAGAGCCCGGGCACCAGCGGAGCTGGGCGGGGGGAGCTCGGCAGGCGCGGGG
>NW_008796203.1:74127-74429 GCF_000699145.1 Aptenodytes forsteri
GAGTGTGGGGGGGGCAGACGGGGCCAGCACAGCAAACGGTCCCTTCCCTCCTCCTGCGTTTGTGCTGAATTGACGGTACTCGCGGATTAAAAAGCAATGGGTTTAGGGCACGGTTTCAACTTCTGGGGGGGTTTGGGGTTGTTTTTTTTATCTCGCGCAGGTGCCCCAGGGGATCATCCTGCAAACGAAGCAGCAGCCTCCTACCAGCCAGGCTTCCCCCGTGCTCAGCCAGTTCAGCAGCCCATCCTCCTCCGTCCTGGTGAGCGGCCAGGGGCAGCCGGTGGCGGTGACGACGAGGCCAA
>NW_008796203.1:74530-78290 GCF_000699145.1 Aptenodytes forsteri
GTCGTGGCCCACGAGTGTCACGCTGCCCTTGTTTTGGGAGAGCCGAGCTGCTGAAGCGATGCTTCGTGTGCAAGGAGAGGGCAGTGGGGTGAAACCTGTCAGCGCGGGGAGCCAGGGTCGGGGCGATCGAACTCTGCTGCTCATTCGCACTCGGTTTTTTTGATAAAGCTCAGTCCTTCGGGATGAAACGTGCTGGGGGAATCTAGGACGACGTTATTTATTATCTAGGCTCCAACTTAAACACAAAACCCCCTGTCTGTTTTACGTTTGCTAGGTATTACCGCCCCGGTTCCTGCAGAGAGTAAAACCTTCTCCAGCGTTTCCACGCCGATTTCTGCTGGGAAAGGGGCTGCAGCCCAGGGGAAGTCAGGAACGCCTCTTGCCATACAGCAGCCAGTTCAGGTGAGGAAGCATTTTTCATGGTTTTCTGTGGTATTCCAAAGTTTTCCACCTTGAGAGTAAACAAATCTGTCGGCATTCCCCTCCGTTTTATCAAAAAGGAAGAATTAATTTCCAGAAACTTTTTTTTCCCCGCTTTTAAAGTGCTCTGAACCTCTAAAGGTGATACAAAATTAACCATTCCCACCAATATTAATCAAACTTTTGGGGAGGGGGAGCTGCTTTGTTCCTCCTCTTTAAGAGAACCCGTTACTTACCGATGATTTAATGGGATTTCAGGACCGCTGGCGTAGATTTCTGGAAGTACAAATTAGAACAATTCTATTTTTGTGCAAAAATACATCTTAGACTTGGGCGTTTACACCTGCGCAGCGGGGAAGCCGCCTGCGAGCTCTTTCGCCAACGACCAACGTTGTCTTGGCAGGCAGTTTCTCGCCGTGTGTTTTGGCAGTTGTTATTTGGTGAAATCGCTCCGGGATTCTAAACGGAGCGATTTCATTTCGCTTCTTCCGCAGACTAAGCCTGGCGTCATCAGTTCTGTCTCAGGCCTGAACCTGGGGAAGGGTCCCTTGCAGATCCAGGTCGTTGGGAAAGGATTGTCGCAGCTCGTGCCCTCGGTCCCCGTGCAAAGCCAGCAGCTGGTGAGCTTGCACCGACGTGTGCGGGGGTTTTGAAAGGAAGAGTCTGCGGAGAGCTCTTCCGAGGAACGAGCTTGTCGGGACGATGTGGCGCGCCTCGCGAGGACCGGCGACTGTCAGGCGTTGTCGGTGAAAGAAATGAGGTTCATTCGCAGGTCGTTGGCACATCCCGTTCATGTGGGAGCTCTAAATATACCAATTGATATATTACATATAAATATCAGTATACGCTAAATACACCGAAAGCTGTTTTGTCAAAAGTGAGCAGAAGCCTTCCTCCATACTTAAAATCCGTGGTCATCCGCCCTTTCTCCTTTTGCTCTTTCCCCTAATTCTAAACCCATTCGGTCCGTTCTCTTTCCTCCCAGAGCAGTTGCCGGTCTCCGCAGTTCTGCTCCTGTATCTCAGTTCCCTCAAAAGAGGATGAATTCCCCCTAGCACGAGCTCAGTCCAGCTGCCGGCATGGGTTAAACCCGGCGCGGTGGCGGCGGCGGCGGTGGCCCCTCTCACCCGTGTCCTTTCTTCTCCCGCCAGTACGACAGCAAGCTCGGTCTGAAGAAAGCCCCGACACTACAGCCCAGCAAGGAAGCCTGGTGAGCGCATCGGGGCGGGGGGGTGGTCGATGAGTTGAAACCCGGGAGGAACGTCTTGCTGCTGCGGCTCCGTTCGTTACCGTAGTGCGTTTCCGCGGCCCTTCTTCCACGTGGTGCCGTTAACACTGGAAACGGGGAATTCTGCCTGTCGAACCCCGCGCCCCCCCCCCCCCCCCAGCAGTTTTCCCTCTTTTCCTTCCTTCCAGTTTCCTGGAGCAGCTGCACAAACACCAGGGCGCGGTGCTGCATCCCGACTACAAGACGTCGTTCCGCTCCTTCGACGATGCCTTGCAGCGGCTCCTGCCCTACCACGTCTACCAGGGGATGCTGCCCTCTGCTCAAGACTACAGGAAGGGTGAGTCCTCCCGGGGGGTGGCCCACAGCCCTCCGGGGCTGCCAAAACGTGAGGATGGTGGATTGAGCTTTAAAAAAAGAAGTGGGGTTTTTAATACTGGGGAAAAAAAAAACAACAAACGGAGAAACGATCTATGCCTTCACTCTAGAAAAACATAAATTCCCGAGACAATATGTGTGAAGTTTTCCAGGGTTTCCGACCTGGAATAGTTCAAAGCTGCATTAAAGGTCGGTTGCAGTCTCTGCGTGTTTTGAGAAAGCGTTAGAGCAGACCTTAGCAGATTCTTAACAATCACAGCAATTAAAAATTGCACTGAACCCCTTTTTTCAGGGTCTCCCCCAGGCGAGTCCGCTGAAAAAGTTAATAATAAAGAGCCACCGACCCCGTATCTGCGTTTGCCTTGTGACACAAACTTTCTTTTCTCCCCATCCTCCTCTTCCTCGCAGTGGACGAGGAGTTTGAAGTGGTGTCTACCCAGCTGCTGAAGCGCACGCAAGCGATGTTGAACAAGTACCGCCTGCTGCTCTTAGAGGAGTCTCGGGTGAGTCCCGCGTCCTGCCTTCTCCAGTCTGACCTGGTGGGGCTATAAACACGATTATTTCTCCAACGCGGGCTGCTCGGGTCGATGCGTGGCTTTCCCGGTTCGGGTTCAGCGCCGCGTCGTCTGTGCGGCGTGGCCCCCACGGTGGGCTACAGGCTCTGTCCTGCCGCGGTGGAGTCGGTGGGGGCTCAGCCCCTGGATTTTTGCGGAGCTAGGAAAGCTTTCCTCTCCCTGCCCTCAGCTTGGTCCGGTCTTTGCAAGCGATTGGTATTAATCTCGCCGTGAATTCGGCAGAAGGCAGCTCTGCGTTGAGCCTTCGTTGCTCTTTATCAACGGGGACGGGGAAAAATGTGGACGAGCAATAGACTGTGTTAAGGTGCTGATGTGTAACCGCAGCCGCTCTTCCTCCCCATCCCTCTCCTCTCCCTCCTCCTTTCTGTTCCTCGTCTGCAGAGAGTCAGTCCTTCTGCGGAGATGGTGATGATCGACCGCATGTTTATACAGGAGGAAAAGACCATGTTAGCGCTCGACAAGCAATTGGCAAAGGAGAAACCAGGTGGGAGACGGATTACTGCTTCTGTTTGTCCCCCTTTTATAACCGTATGCTTGTTTTTTTGATGTTTTCCTCCTCTTCAGAGGCTAGGCATGACCTCTCCGTACCCTGCGATGCTCAGGGCGGGACAGCGTCGCCCTGTTCCACCGGGGTCGGCAGGGATTTGGGGGAAAAGCTGTTGAAAATAAGATTGAGCGTTGCCTGCTGCCGTCTGTACTCTCCCCCGCCCACTCCTCTATGTTAAAGATCTCGGTGGCCAGAGCCTTACTTAACGCAAAGCGCGTGCAGTGTTCGGGCTCCCGACAAATTGCTCTTTGTTCCTGCCTGCTCTGGAGGTTCTTTATTAAAGGTTCGTGTTTAAGTTACTGCCTCTTTCCCCGGGCGAGATACTGAGGGATGAGCTCCGTCGGAAGTGGAAGCTCTCGGAGGGAAGAGGGCCTGAGAGGCGTAAGCTCGTGAGAGGGGGAAAAAATAGATCCCAGCGCAAGCAGGCAAATTTGCAAAATAACGTATTTTGCAATAATATTATTAGAATAATTTTTTATTATTAGTTTAAAAAAAAAAATGAGTAAAGGGATAGCGTTTCGTGCTCGCACTAACGCCTGACGTGGTGGTTCCGTTCCAGACGAGTACGTCTCCTCGTCGTCCTCCCGCTCGCAGAGCCTCTCCTCCTCGGTGGCC
>NW_008796203.1:78363-78918 GCF_000699145.1 Aptenodytes forsteri
GCGGGGGCTCCCCGTCGGTCACCTGGGCCAAGGCTTCCCCCTCCCTGGACGGGGACGAGGACGCCTTGCCCTCGAGGAGCAAGCCCCCCATCAAAACCTACGAGGCGCGCAGTCGGATCGGCCTCAAGTTGAAGATCAAGCAGGAGGCTGGGCTCAGCAAAGTGGTCCACAACACCGCCTTGGACCCCGTGCACCAGCCGCCCCCCGTGTGCCGAGTCATCAAAGGACCCGACCCGCACGGCTCCACCGCCGGTCCCCGCCGCCGCCTCCACCGCTGCCGGGCAGATGAACGGGACCGTTGACCACGTAACCTCAGCTCCCGCCGAGAAGAAACCCATCGTGACCTACTGCCGGCTCCCCCTTCGCAAGACCTACCGTGAGAACGTGGACGCCTTCGTGGCCGAGAAGCCCGCCGACGCCTGCCCCAAGGGGAGCGCCCCGAAAGCCGACAAACTCCCCAGCGCCCTCGTCATCAAGCAGGAGGACGGGTCCAGGAGCGTCATCACCTCCCACAAGAGTCAGGACAGCCCCTCGGCGGGGGCGGCGGGGGCGGGC
>NW_008796203.1:80422-81380 GCF_000699145.1 Aptenodytes forsteri
GGCCCGCCGCAGAGAAGAGCCGGCCGGAGGAGAGCTCCAAGCTCCTGTTCTTCAACAGGAGCGACGCCCGCTCCCTCGTCCTGCAGGACAGCCCGGCCCCGCAGAAGACCGACGACTCCACCAGTGGCCTTATGAAGGAGCTTGCGGAAGTCGAGGACGAGTTTTACCGCGGGATGATAAAACCGGAGCCCCCCGACCAGGGCTCGGGCTCAGAACTCACCTGGGAGGTGCCGCTGCCCCCGGCCAAGCGTAGGAAGTCGGAGTCCTTCGAGGTGGACAACGCCAGCTTCTCCAGCGACAGCCCCCAGGACGACTCCCTCAACGAGCACCTACAGAGCGCCATCGACAGCATCCTCAACCTGCAGCAACCTCAGACTGGGGGCCAGAACGTCCGGACGCCTTCCTCCTCCTACAACTCCTCCTCCTCCCCCTTCTCCTCGCCCGTCCACCGTACGGACGCCTACCTTGCCCCTAATCACAATGGTGGCCTTGGAGCAAGGACGTTGAACAGATAACAGAGAACCAAACGGAGCGGCAGCAGGACACTGAGCGAGGACCGGAGAAGGAGGTGAAGAAGAAGAAGGAGAAGCAGCTCTTGCTGGTTGGATGCGGTTGAGCCCCACGGTGGTGCCGCCTCCCAGAGACCCGACGGGCCGGGCCTGGGACGGGAGAAGCGGGGAACGGAGGGCGTCCCGGGGACGCTTCGCCCCAGTGTTTATAGAGATGGGGGTTTTGGATGTTGTAAAGCGCGAGCGGAGGCTGGATTCACGATCCGCACGACCTCACGGCAAGTGCGACGCGACCGAGCGCCCAGGGGCGGACTGGTGGGGCCCGTAGGTATTGTCGGCTGTGTAATTTAGATTCTGTAACAAATTGCTAATATGAATATCTGATCGGTCTATTCTCTCTTCCCCCCCCCCCCCCCCACTCCCCCTCCCCCCTCCCCCCCCCCCCTCTC
>NW_008796203.1:86958-87556 GCF_000699145.1 Aptenodytes forsteri
CCAGTCGCCGGGATGTTCAGCTGGATGCGGAAGAACGAGAAGAAGAGCCCCGAGGTGGTCCGCACCGTCACCGAGGGGCTGAAGACCCTCTACAAGAAGAA
This sequence comes from Aptenodytes forsteri, assembly GCF_000699145.1. Classification (NCBI taxonomy): domain Eukaryota; kingdom Metazoa; phylum Chordata; class Aves; order Sphenisciformes; family Spheniscidae; genus Aptenodytes; species Aptenodytes forsteri. The sequence goes on from NW_008796203.1 coordinate 87,060, forward strand.
ACTTCTGCCGGTGGAGGAATTTTACCGTTTCCACGATTTCCACTCGCCGGCGCTGGAAGAGGCCGATTTCGACAACAAACCCATGGTTTTGGTGGTGGGGCAATATTCCACCGAAGAGCCCCGAGGTGGTCCGCACCGTCACCGAGGGGCTGAAGACCCTCTACAAGAAGAAACTTCTGCCGGTGGAGGAATTTTACCGTTTCCACGATTTCCACTCGCCGGCGCTGGAAGAGGCCGATTTCGACAACAAACCCATGGTTTTGGTGGTGGGGCAATATTCCACCGGGAAAACCACCTTCATCCGCTACCTGCTGGAGCAGGAGATCCCGGGCAGCCGCATCGGGCCCGAACCCACCACCGACTCCTTCGTGGCCATCATGCACGGGGAGACGGAGGGGATCACGCCGGGCAACGCCCTCATCGTCGACCCCAAAAAACCTTTCCGCAAACTCAATCCTTTCGGGAACACCTTCCTCAACCGGTGAGTGCCGCCCCCC
>NW_008796203.1:90329-91257 GCF_000699145.1 Aptenodytes forsteri
GTTGGCGTTGGGTTCCTCTCCATGCAGACCCCTCCAGGGGCAACGTGGGATCATTTGCACCCTGAGAATGGCAGCACCCCCTCCCCAGGGTCCCCCAAGCCCAGGGGCGACCCAGCCCAGCCCCGGGGGGATCCCCCAATTCCCCCTTTCCCCCCTCCCCTCCCAGGCTATGACTTCCCGGCCGTGCTGCAGTGGTTTGCCGAGCGCGTGGACCTCATCATCCTCCTCTTCGATGCCCACAAGCTGGAGATCTCGGACGAGTTCTCCGAGGCCATCCGAGCCCTCAAGGGCAACGAGGACAAGATCCGGGTGGTCCTGAACAAGGCCGACATGGTGGAGACGCAGCAGCTGATGCGCGTCTACGGGGCGCTGATGTGGTCCCTGGGGAAGGTGTTCAACACCCCTGAGGTGCTGCGCGTCTTCATCGGGTCCTTCTGGTCTGAACCGCTCCTCATCGCCGACAACCGGCAGCTCTTTGAGTTGGAGGAGCAGGACTTGTTCCAGGACATCCAGAACCTGCCCCGAAATGCCGCCCTGAGGAAGCTCAATGACCTCGTCAAGCGGGCGCGGCTCGTCAGGGTGAGTGCAGCCGACTGGGTGCATGGGTCCTCTCCATGGCTCCGGTGGGGCCAAGGGGACACCGGGACTCCTTGGAGCTCTGCATGGCTCCGGTGGGGCCAAGGGGACACCGGGACTCCTTGGAGCCCTCCATGGCTCCGGTGGGGCCAGGGAAGGACACCAGGACTCCTTGGAGCCCTCCATGGCTCCGGTGGGGCCAAGGGGACGCCGGGACTCCTTGGAGCTCTCCATGGCTCCGGTGGGGCCAAGGGGACGCCGGGACTCCTTGGAGCTCTCCATGGCTCCGGTGGGGCCAAGGGGACGCCGGGACTCCTTGGAGCTCTCCATGGCTCCGGTGGGGCCAAGGGGA
>NW_008796203.1:92597-93622 GCF_000699145.1 Aptenodytes forsteri
TTTGTCCCCAGGTCCACGCGCACATCATCAGCCGCCTGAAGAAGGAGATGCCCTCCGTCTTCGGGAAGGACAACAAGAAGAAGCAGCTGATCGCCAAACTGCCGCTCCTCTTCGCCCGCATCCAGCTGGAGCATCACATCCCGCCCGGAGACTTCCCCGACTGCGCCCGCATGCAGGTGGGGACCGGGAGGATCTTGCGACGCCCGTGCTGGGGGGCTGGCGGGACGCTGACCCCCGTGCCGGGGGATTCGGTGGGATGCTGACCCCTGTGCCAGGGGATCCGGCGGGACGCTGACCCCCGTGCTGGGGGATCCAGCGGGACGCTGACCCCTGTGCTGGGGGATCCGGTGGGATGCTGAGCCCCCTGTGCCGGGGTTCTGGCGGGATGCTGACCCCTGTGCCGGGGTTCTGGCGGGATGCTGACCCCGCTGTGTCGTGTGTGTGTGTGTGTCCCCATCCAGGAGCTGCTGCTGGTCCACGACTTCGCCCGGTTCCCGGGGCTGAAGCCGCGGATGCTGGAGGCGCTGGACGAGCTGCTGACGACCGACATCGCCGCCCTGATGCCACTGCTGCGGCAAGAGGAGCTGGAAGCACCCGAGGGTGCCGGGGTGCAGGGGGGAGCCTTCGACGGCACCCGTCAGGGTCCCTTCAGCGGGGCGGAGGAGGAAGAGGAAGGCGAGGAGGAGGAGGAATGGGTGGTGACGAAGGACAAGGCCAAGTACGACGAGATCTTCTACGGGTTGGCGCCGCTGGGGGGGAAGCTGAGCGGGCGGCGGGCGCGGGGCTGGATGGTGAGCAGCAACCTGCCCAGCTCCGTCCTGGGCCGCATCTGGCAGCTGAGCGACGTGGACCGGGACGGGATGCTGGACGCCGAGGAGTTCGCCTTGGCTGGTCCCCTCATCGGGGCGAAACTGGAGGGGAGGGGGCTACCGGCCGACCTGCCCCCCCGCCTGGTGCCCCCCTCCAAGCGTCGGCCCAAGGGATCCGCGGAGTAGCCGCCCCACCCCCCCCCCTCCCCACAGCCC
>NW_008796203.1:100295-103205 GCF_000699145.1 Aptenodytes forsteri
TGAAGAGGTCGATCAACGCCGAGATGCGGCGTCAGCCCTTGCGGCAAACCGGAGGCGGGGAGGGGGGACCCCGGCGATTTGGGGGGGAGGGGGGGTGTGCAGCACCGCTCCCCCGCTCAGACGTAGGCAGACTCGCTGGACTGCGTCCGGCCAAGTGCAGGGGCCGGGGGGGAAAGGTCCTTTTTGCGCACCTCCCCCAGCGACTTGCGACGCGCTTGCACCCCCCGGACAGCGGCCTTGACCTTGCGCCAACCCAAGTGGTTGAGCTCGGCCAGGTTGAGGAGGACGCAAACGCCGCTGACGGCGAACATGAAGACCAGGAAAACGGTCTTCTCGGTGGGCCGCGAGACGTAACACTCCACCTCCTTGACGCAAGGGTAACGATCGCACTCGAAGATGGCCGGCACGTTGAATCCGTAGAGGAAATACTGCCCAGCCAGGAAGCCGATCTCCAGGGCGTTGCGGAAGACCACCTGGATGATGTAGAAACGGGAGATGCCCTCTTGGCGCTTGGCTTTGGAGCTGCGGGGGGGCCGCGGCGGCGGGCCGGGCAGCTCCTTCACCTCCAGGCAGTCGGGTTCCTCCTTGCAGCCCCCCTCGGGGCTGGGTGCCAGCACCCCGTTGACCGTCTTGGTCTTCTTGGTTTCGCGGCCGTCCCGTTCCAGCAGCGGGTAGAGGAAGGAGTAGCGCCGTTCCCGTTGCTTGGCCGACTGATGGACCGAGTAGGTGATGAAGCAGAGGCTGGGGGTGCAGACCAGGATGATCTGGAAGACCCAGTAGCGGATGTGGGAGATGGGGAAGGCCTTGTCGTAGCACGCCTGGTTGCAGCCCGGCTGCAGCGTGTTGCACATGAACATGGTCTGCTCGTCCTCGTACACTGTCTCTCCCACGATGGCCACGATCAGGATGCGGAAGATCACCACCACCGTCAGCAGGATCCTGCTCGAGAGGAGGGAAGGAGGAGGTGCGATCGACCGGACCCGGACATGTGGGTTGGACCCGGACACGTGGCTCCTACCTGGACCTGGACACGTGGGTCCTACCCAGCCACATGGGTCCTATCTGGACCCAGTCACATGGATCCAACCTGGACACGTGGGTTGGACCTGGAGACCTGGGTCCTACCTGGAGCCCGGACACGTGGCTTGGACCTGGACACGTGGGTTGGACCTGGAGACCTGGGTCCTACCTGGAGCCCGGACACGTGGCTTGGACCTGGACACGTGGGTCCTAGGCAGGCACCCGAATACATGGGTCGCACTGGGACACGTGAGTCAAAGCGGGCCACGTGGGTCTAACCTGGACACGTGGGTCCTACCTGGACCCTGGACACGTGGGTCCTACCTGGACCCCGGACACGTGGGTTGGACCTGGAGACCTGGGTCCTACCTGGACCCCGGACACGTGGGTCCTATGTGAACCCAAATACGTGGGTTGGACCTGGAGACCTGGGTCCTACCTGGAGCCCGGACACGTGGCTTGGACCTGGACACGTGGGTTGGACCTGGACACGTGGGTTGGACCTGGACACGTGGGTCCTACCTGGACCCTGGACACGTGGGTCCTATGTGAACCCAAATACGTGGGTTGGACCTGGAGACCTGGGTCCTACCTGGAGCCCGGACACGTGGCTTGGACCTGGACACGTGGGTTGGACCCGGACATGTGGGTCCTAGGCAGGCACCCGAATACATGGGTCGCACTGGGACACGTGAGTCAAAGCGGGCCACGTGGGTCTAACCTCGACACGTGGGTCCGACCTGGACATGCGGGTCTAACCCGGATATGTGGGTCCTGCCTGGACCCTGGACACGTGGGTCCGACCTGGACATGCGGGTCTAACCCGGATATGTGGGTCCTGCCTGGACCCTGGACACGTGGGTTGGACCCGGACACGTGGGTTGGACCCGGACACGTGGGTCCTATGTGAACCCAAATACGTGGGTTGGACCTGGAGACCTGGGTCCTACCTGGACCCTGGACACGTGGGTTGGACCTGGAGACCTGGGTCCTACCTGGAGCCCGGACACGTGGCTTGGACCTGGACACGTGGGTCCTAGGCAGGCACCTGAATACGTGGGTCAAACCAGGACACACGAGTCAAACCAGGCCACGTGGGTCTAACCTGGACACGTGGGTTGGACCCGGACACGTGGGTTGGACCCGGACATGTGGGTCCTAGGCAGGCACCCGAATACATGGGTCGCACTGGGACACGTGAGTCAAAGCGGGCCACGTGGGTCTAACCTGGACACGTGGGTCCGACCTGGACATGCGGGTCTAACCCGGATATGTGGGTCCTACCTGGACCCTGGACACGTGGGTTGGACCCGGACATGTGGGTCCTATGTGGGCACCTGGATACGTGGGTCGAACTGGGACACCCGGGTCAAACCAGGCCACGTGGGTCCTACCTGGACCCCGGACACGTGGGTTGGACCTGGACAGGTGGGTCCTGTGCGGGCACCCGAATACGTGGGTCGAACCGGGACACACGGGTCAAACCAGGCCACGTGGGTCTGACCTGGACCTGGGCCCCCAGGTCCTACCCAGGCACATGGGACCTTCCGGAACCCGGACACGGGGGTTGAACCTGGACCCCCCGGGTGCTTCCCAGGCCCTGTTTCCCCACGTGCCGCCGCCCCTGACCTTGACCCATCCCAGGGCCGTGGGTGCCTGTCGATACTCATCCCCCGGGGCTGTGGCTCTGTCAGGGGGGGGGGAAGGGCGGGGGGGGGGGGGCCTGCGGGACCCCAGCACCTGTGCGCCCCATGGCAGGTCGGAGCTCACCCCCAGGCGCCCTTCAGGAGCTGGGGTGCAGGATGTGCCACTGGCGGGGGACACGCGGGGACCTTCTCCCGTCCCCTCTCCCCTCTCTGCATCTCAGCGGGGGCCGCTGGGGCCCAAAAC
>NW_008796203.1:106331-107491 GCF_000699145.1 Aptenodytes forsteri
GCGGCAGGCGGCCGTCGAGCTTCGCCCCCCCCACCCCCGACTCCCTTCCCTCTGCACTAACCGCCTTCACCGATGCTCCTATTTTCAGCTGGGTCAAGCTTTTTTTGGTTTATTTCTCCTCGCTAATTGGCACAGAAAGCTTTCGCTGAGCCTGCTGGGTTGAAAAATAGGCCCTCTGCACTAACCGCCTTCACCGATGCTCCTATTTTCAGCTGGGTCAAGCTTTTTTTGGTTTATTTCTCCTCGCTAATTGGCACAGAAAGCTTTCGCTGAGCCTGCTGGGTTGAAAAATAGGGAAAAAAGGTTCAAAACCGGAGAAATTATACAGCAGTTTAATTCCTTTCCCCTCTCTGCCCGACGGCGGCTGGACCCCAAACTCCCGCCCCGCCGTTCCAGTTGCCTTCTGTAACTCTTGCGCGGCTCGGTGGCCTTTCTGGAATAAAGTTGTGGAAAATTAGAGCCGGGCTGGTTTGGTTTTTTTTTTTTGGTTCAGCGTGGGTGTTTTTCCAAGCAGCAAGCAGGGCAGTGCCCTCGGATGAGGCCGACGGCTCCCAGCTCGACCTGCTCTGGGATCCCCGGGGCCTAACAAACTCTATCCCCTGGTTTGGACCTGAAAAAACAAACCCAACCCAAGCTGCGGATCTCTCCCCGCGACTGTTGTATTCAGGCTTCTCTCGGCAGTGGACGCATGCCCTCTGGTGACTACAGCAAGGAGTTGTGCGGCAGAAGATTTATCCCCTCACCTGTTTTTTTCTCCCCATGGTGGTGCTTGAAGTTCCTACGCTCCACTGTACCGAGTGTCTGTGGACGAGCGCGAGGAGAGACAGCCCTCGTGCCAGGCTTCTCTCCGGAGAAAGGAGTAACAACCGGCGCTGGCAGATGGATTAAAAATAGGATTAAAGCTTCTCCTTCCCGCCTTTTGTGACGGTGAGCGTTGCTGGTGTTGAAGTGACGTGTGTGAAATGGTAAAAGCGCTACCTGAAGGTGTGTTTAGGGGAACCAAAGCCCGGACGCTGCCTTTAGCTGAGGGGGTGGCCGGTCTCTCCCTCCCTCATCCTTCTGAGGCCGCTCAGCGCGGCGGGGGGCGGGGAGGGGGACTGTGGGGTGCAGAAAATCGGTCTGGCTTCAACCGAAGGTTCGAACCGAGGTGGAAACCGGGC
>NW_008796203.1:108684-109367 GCF_000699145.1 Aptenodytes forsteri
TTTTTTTTTTTTTTTTTATCGCGTTAACTGCTGAAACCCCTTGCAGGCCTGGCACCGTGGCCCTGCGGGAGATCCGGCGATACCAGAAATCCACGGAGCTGCTGATCCGCAAGCTGCCCTTCCAACGCCTGGTACGGGAGATCGCGCAGGATTTCAAGACTGACCTGCGCTTCCAGAGCGCTGCCATCGGGGCGCTGCAGGTGAGACCCCACCCCACCCAGCGCCTCAATACCTGGGGGGGGGGAGGATATCGGGGCCACGTAAGTCTCCCAGAAATGTTCCCCCCCTCCCCGCCCTGAGGCTGCGGCTTTCTCCCGGCAGGAAGCCAGCGAAGCGTACCTCGTGGGCCTCTTCGAGGACACCAACCTCTGCGCCATCCACGCCAAGAGGGTCACCATCATGCCCAAGGACATCCAGCTGGCCCGTCGCATCCGCGGCGAGCGGGCTTAGGGTGGCCGGCGCCGGGCGGTAGGAGAGACTCCGGGGTGGGATGGAGGCGGGGGGTGGGGGGGGAACGCTTGGGCTGGGGGTTTCTCCTGCTCCTGTGTGTAGCGGCTGGGACACGTCGCGAGAGCTGACGACGTACAGGCAAAAATAACACATGACTTCTGAGGGGTTTATGAGACTTTTTTGGATTTTTTTTTTTCTCCCCCCCTTTTTGTACACTTACTTTTTTTTTTTTT
>NW_008796203.1:112030-112915 GCF_000699145.1 Aptenodytes forsteri
CTCGGGAGATGTCCCCTGGCTTGGGGACAGGCCGCCGCCTCCATCCCCAACTGAGGGAGATGGTCAGCAGCCCCGGGGTGACGTCCCCTGGCTCGGGGACAAGCCACCCAGCTCTGTCCCCAGCTTGGGGACGTGGTCACCAGCCCTGGGGTGACGTCCCCCGGCTCGTGGAGAAGCCACCCGGCTCCATCCCTTGGCTGGGGGACAGTGGCCAGCTTTGGGGTGTCCTCCCCTGGCTTGAGGACAAGCCGCTGACGCTGTCCGTGGCTCGGGGACAGGGTTCCCAGCCCCAGGGTGACGTCCCCTGGCTTGGAGACAAGCCGTTGGCTCCGTCCTCTGCCTCGGAGATGGGATCTGGGCGCTGAGGTGACCTTCCTTGGCTCGGGGACAAGCCACCGTCTCTGTCCCCAGCTGGGGGATGGAGTGACCGGCTCTGGGGTGGCCAGCCCCGGCTTGGGGACAAGGTGCTGGCTCTGTCCCCAGCGCAAGGATCGGGTCCCCATGCCGGGGACGGGCTTTGTCCCCAGTTCGGGGACAGGGCGTCCTCCCCTGGTGTTGGGGACAAGCCATCGCCTTGGGGACAGGGCGACCGGCTTCGGAGCGGCCTCCCCTGACTTGGGGACGGGGCCAGCAGCTGCGGGGGGACATCCTGGCTGGTGCTCTCGATTGGGGACCAGGTGAGGGTCCCCTTCCCCGAGGGGGTCCCCGCTCTGTCTGTCCGTCCCCGCCCCCCTGGCGCCAACCGTGTCCCTCTGTCCCCTCAGCGCAGCCCGTGCACATCCCACCCGGAGCCCGGGGGACCGCGGGGCGCACAGGTAGGACCCCGGGGAGGGGGGGGAGTCGGGACATATCCTGCGCCTGCCCTGGTTACCCGCCCCAACCAGG
>NW_008796203.1:115111-116037 GCF_000699145.1 Aptenodytes forsteri
GGGAGGGGGGGGGAGTCGGGACAGATCCTGCGCCTGCCCCGGTTACCCGTCCCCACCGGGCACCCCCTGTGTCCGTGCCGTGCCACGGTGCGTTGTGCCATGCCGCGTTGTTGTGCCGTGCTACGCCGGATTTGCGGTGCGCCATGCCGTGCAATGGTTACCCGTCCCCACCGGGCACCCCCTGTGTCCGTGCCGTGCCACGGTGCGTTGTGCCATGCCGCGTTGTTGTGCCGTGCTACGCCGGATTTGCGGTGCGCCGTGCCGTGCCATGCCGTGCTGCACCGTGATGTGCCACACTGTGCCAGGCCGTGCTGTGCCAGGCTGGGCCGTACTGGGCCAGGCCGTGCCATGGTGTGCCGGGCTGCGCTGTCCTTGCACCATGCCGGGCTGCACCGTGCTGTGCTGTGCCGTGCTGTGCTGTGCCGTGCTGCACCATGCGGTGCCGTGCCGTGCTGTGCCACACCGTGCCATGCCATCCTGTGCTGTGCCATGCTGTGCCGTGCTGCACCGAGCCATGCTGCACCGTCTGGTGCTGTGCAGTGCCATGTCACGGTGTGCCGTGCTGCACCGAGCCATGCTGCACCGTCTGGTGCTGTGCGGTGCCATGTCACAGTGTGCTGTGCTGTCCTGAGCCATGCTGCACTGTCCGGTGCTGCGCCGTGCTATGTCACGGTGTGCCGTGCTGCGCCGAGCCACGCTGCACCGTCCGGTGCTGCACAGTGCGGTGCTGTGCTGTGCCGTGCTGGGTGTGACCCGTGTGCCCCCCTCGCAGCCGACGCCCAGCCCACCTCGGCAGCGCCGGGGCCTGGCGCGGAGGGTCCCGCCTGGAGCATGATGTCCTACATCAAGCAGCCCCACTACGCCGTCAACGGGCTGAGCCTGGCCGGGCCCGGCATGGACCTGCTGCACTCTGCCGTGGGGTACCC
>NW_008796203.1:117876-118117 GCF_000699145.1 Aptenodytes forsteri
CCCCCCCCCCCCCCCCCCCCCGGGCTGGTGCAGGCTCGGCGGCAGCCCGCGCCACGCACCCCTGCGCCACGGGGCACCTGCATGGCACGGAGCATCCCTGAGGCACAGGACGTCCCCGCGGCACGGAGCATCCTCCTGGCACAGGGCATCCCTGCACGGAACATCCCCCGTGGCATGGACCAGCCCCGCGGCATGGGACATCCCCACGGCACGGAGCATCCCGGCACGGAGCTTCCCTATG
>NW_008796204.1:0-384 GCF_000699145.1 Aptenodytes forsteri
ACAGTGGAGCTGTGGAGGAGCCTGGGGAGAAGCACCTTTGGGATTCAGGTCCTGAGGTGCTTGGCGGAGAAACTAAACAGAGCAGGAAACAACCGCCTGGGTTGTGAGCAGCACAACCGTCAGACTGCTCTGGAGACTCTGACGGTACGTTCAACGGCAGACACATTTCTGCAGCTTTGCATCTGCTTTCTAACGCATACTTTGGCGTGAGGGAGTCGGGTGCCCTTTGCGGATGCCCGTTGAGACTCCCAGGGTGCTGTGCTGGGCCGGCCTTGAGGAGTGTGGGGAGCCGGGACAGTTTTGTGCTCCTGAGCCACAAGGCTGTCGCAGAAGTGACAACTGTGGAGAGTAACACCCCCCCCGCCCCAGGCAGGCTGGGGAACC
>NW_008796205.1:0-673 GCF_000699145.1 Aptenodytes forsteri
CACGGGGACCAGGATGGGCATGGGGACACAGGGATTGGGATGGGCATGGGGACCAGGATGGGTATGGGGACACAGGGACCGGGATGGGCACCGGCACCGGGATGGCCACGGGGACACGGGGACTGGGATGGCCACGGGGACCAGGATGGGCACCGGCACTGGGATGGGCATGGGGACACGGGGACCGGGATGGGTATGGGGACACAGGGACTGGGATGGGTATGGGGACATGGGGACCGAGATGGGCATGGGGACACGGGGACAGGCACAGGGACCAGGATGGGTATGGGGACACGGGGACCAGGATGGGCACCGGGACCGGGATGGGCATGGGGACACAGGGACTGGGATGGGCATGGGGACATGGGGACCGAGATGGGTATGGGGACACAGGGACTGGGATGGGTATGGGGACATGGGGACCGAGATGGGCATGGGGACACGGGGACAGGCACGGGGACCAGGATGGGCACGGGGACACGGGGACCGGGATGGGTACGGGGACCGGGATGGGCACGGGGAGCGGGATGGGCGGAGGCGGGCAGGGGGCGGGGTGTCACCCACCGGCGCAGGCGGTGCCCTGGGGGGTGCTGGCGTAGCCCTGGGCGCAGAGGCAGGCGTAGGAGCCCTCGGTGTTGAGGCACTCGCCGTGGGGGAAGCAGAAGTCGCCCTC
>NW_008796206.1:0-489 GCF_000699145.1 Aptenodytes forsteri
GTCCTGTCCTCTTCATCATACTCTGCATACACTTGCCAGCTCTGCTGGCAAGAAGAGGTGCTTTTAAATCTGCACGTTAACAGGACCCCTCTGCTCCCAGTACAGTCCAGTTTCTTTTTCAGAGCATCCTCTGTGTGTAGTCCTCCTCCAGCTGAGAGCGGTGCAAGCACAGGGCAGCTGGGCACCAGGCTGATGGACAGAGCAGCCCTCCTGGGCATGAGCACTGACGGAGCTTTATACTGAGAGCAAAGGGGCAATGGGGGAATTTCACCCTTTACAAGAACATTTCCAAGTGGGATGGGGGTGTCTGAAGTCTAAACCACAGTGTAACGAGACATATTTGCTGCACCTCATCTCCCCCCCTCCTCTGTGGAAGAAAGCATCCTTCTGAGCTTTTTACCCTCCTCTATAGTGCAGCACAGGGAACTCCTCCCTGGGAACCCTCCCTCCAAACACACCAGGCTGTTGCTACCTCCATGTGTCATTGCT
>NW_008796207.1:0-452 GCF_000699145.1 Aptenodytes forsteri
TGCGTACCCTATAGAGACTCCTCCGGGGGCACCCTGTGCTATAGGCGCCCCCGCCGAGGGCAGCTACCCCCCTATAGGGTCTCCCGTCACGGCCCCGGGGTCTCCCGCCGGCCGCAGCGCGTTGTCGGTTTTGCCTGAACTCGGCTGGTTTCCCCCCAAAAAGAGAAGAAAAAGAAAAAAAAAAAAAGCAGTCGGGAACCGCGCCGGCACCTCGCCATCGCTTCCCGCCGGGATGACCTCATCGTCTCGACGGAATCGAGCCGTTTTCTCCCCGAAACCGCTTCGAGCCCCCGCCGGCGCCTCGGCATCGCTTCCCGCCCAAATGACATCGTCGCCGCGACGGAACCGAGCTGTTTTCTCCCCCGGACGGCTTCAAACCTGCGCCGTCACCTCGGCATCGCTTCGCGCCGAACCCACGTCGTTCCCTTGACGGAATCGAGCTGTTTTCTCCC
>NW_008796207.1:1526-2949 GCF_000699145.1 Aptenodytes forsteri
GGGGCGGGAGCGTCCCCGAGTCTTGGTTTTGGCCCCGAATTCGACCCCGGGGCTTTTTGTGGAGGATTTTCGGCTGCGATTAATCTCCCGTCTCCGTTTTCAGCCCCAAATTCTTCCCCAAGACCATCTCGGGGGGGAGGTTTTGGCCACGGCTTGTCCCCGTTCCCAGCCCCCGAGGGTGGGATTTAGCTCCGGACTCTCCCCCAGACCATCCGTGGAGGGAATTTGGGCGACATCTTGTCCCTATCTCCTTTTTTAGCCCCGAACCATCTCCCCGAGGCTGCCTGCAGAGGAGTTCGGGCGGCAGCTCGTCCCCGTCTCCATTTTCAGCCCCAAATTCTTCCCCAAGACCGTCTGGGGGGGGGGTTTGGCCACGGCTTGTCCCCGTTCCCAGCCCCTGAGGGTGGGATTTAGCCCCAGACCCTCTCCCCGAGGCTGTTTCTGGACGGCTTTTGGCCACGGCTCATCCCCGTCTCCCTTTTTAAGCCCCAAACTGCCTCCCCAAGGCTGTTTCTGGAGGGATTTTGGCCACGGACTCATCCCCATTCTCCTTTTCCGAACCCTGGTGATGGGATTTAGCCCCAAACTCTCGCCCCGAGACCATTTGCGGAGGGAATTTGCGCGACGTCTTGTCCCTATTTCCCTTTTTTAGCCCCGAACCATCTCCCTGAGGCTGGTTTTGAACGGGTTTCGGCCGTGGCTCGTCCCCATCTCCGTTTTCAGCCCCAAATCCTCTCCCCGAGGCTGCCTGCGGAGGAGTTTGGGCAGCAGCTCTTCCCTCTCTCCGTTTTCAGCCCCAAATTCTTCCCCAGGACCAACTGGGGAGGGGTTTTGGCCACGGCTCTTCCCCGTTCCCAGCCCCTGAGGGTGGGATTCAGCCCCAAACTCTCTCCCTGAGGCTGCCTGCAGGGGGGAATTTGTCCGTGGCTCAGCCCCGTCTCCATTTTCAGCCCCAAAACTTTTCCCTGAGTCTGTTTTTGGAGGGATTTCGGCCCGGGCTCGTCCTCATCTCTGTTTCAGAGCCCCTGAGGATGGGATTTAGCCCCAAACCCTCTCGCTGAGGGCGTTTGTCAAGGGGATTTGGCCGTGGCTCATCCCCTTCTCCATTTTCAGCCCCAAACCCTCTCCCCGAGGGCGTTTGTCAAGGGGATTTGGCATTTAGCCCCAACCCTCTCCCTGAGGGCGTTTGTCAAGGGGATTTGGCCGTGGCTCATCCCCTTCTCCATTTTCAGCCCCAAACCCTCTCCCCGAGGGCGTTTGTCAAGGGGATTTGGCCGTGGCTCATCCCCTTCTCCATTTTCAGCCCCAAACCCTCCGGAGAGGTTTTGGGCAGCAGCTCTTCCCCGGCTCCGTTTTCAGCCCCCAGTTCTTCCCCAAGACCATCCACGGAGGGAATCGGGCCCTGCCACACCCCCGTCTTCCA
>NW_008796207.1:4163-4921 GCF_000699145.1 Aptenodytes forsteri
GCTGCTGGAGGGATGGGGGCGGCTGCTGCTGCGGCGGCTGGAGGAGGAAGAGCGCGAGATCCTGCAGCGGCTTCAGGCCAACCTGGCTCGGCTCGGGGAGCAGCGCCGGGTCCTGGCCGCCCTCGTGGCCGAGCTGGAGGAGAAGTGCCTGCAGTCGGGTGCCGAGATGCTCAAGGTAGGGAGGGAGCGAGAGGGGGTGGATCACCGCCCGGGGATGGGATCTAGCGGCGGGGTGGGGGGGCCCGGAACGGGCTTGTCGTTGGGGATGGGATCCCCGGGGACGGGATTGGGTTTGGGGACGGGATCCTCGGAGGGAGGGGGCGGGGATTGGTTTTGGAGAAGGGATCGCCCCTGGGAGCAACGGGATCGGTTTCGGGGACGGGATCACCCCAGGGGATAGGACTGGTTTTGGGGACGGGATCCCCGGGGACGGGATCGGTTTTGGGGACAGGATCGCCCCCAGGGAAGGGATCGGGTTTGGGGACAGGATCCCTGGGGATGGGATCGGTTTCGGGGACAGGATTCCCCCCAGGGGCGGGATCACTGGGGAGGGAATCGGTGTTGGGGATTGGATCGGGGACAGGATCGCCGCCGGGATCACGGGGACAGGGATCGCCGCCGGGGGCCGGGATCGGTGCTGGCAACGCTGGTCAGGGCCAGGATCCCCGTGGCTGGGACTGATCCCACCCCGGAGATCGACTTTGGAGGGGGGGGGGGGGGGGGATGGACCAACCAAAACCCCCCCCCCCCCCCCCCCC
>NW_008796207.1:5284-6660 GCF_000699145.1 Aptenodytes forsteri
CACCCTCACCGCGCTCCCCGTCCCCTAAAAATCCCCCCTTTGCCGTCCAGGCGAGGTGACGCTGGATCCGGACACGGCTCATCCCAACCTGGTTTTATCGGAAGATCGGAAAAGCGTTCGTTTCGTGGAAGTTCGACCCCGGGATTTACCCGACACCCCGCGACGTTTCACCATCTACCCCTGCGTTTTGGCGGCGCAGGGTTTTACCTCCGGCCGTCATTACTGGGAGGTGGAAGTCGGCGATAAAACCCACTGGGCTCTCGGCGTTTGTAAGGATTCGGTGAGTCGGAAAGGGGAATTAACGCCGTTACCGGAGACGGGATATTGGCGGGTACGGCTCTGGAACGGCGATAAGTACGCGGCCACCACCACCCCCTTCACCCCGCTGACGGTGCGAGTCAAACCCAAGCGGGTGGGGGTCTTCGTGGACTACGAAGCCGGGAAAGTGGCTTTCTATAACGTTACCGATCGCTCCCACATTTACACCTTCACCGATACTTTCACCGAAAAGATTTGGCCGCTTTTTTACCCCGGGATCCGTGCCGGCAGGAAAAACGCGGCGCCTCTCGTTATCCGTTCGCCTACAGATTGGGAGTGAGGGGGAGAGCGGCGCCGGCGGGGTTTGGCTCGATGATACCCAGCAGCGCCGGGAGCCGGTGCTCCGGCATAGACGGGCTTTGGCTCTCCGATACCCGGCACTGCTGGGGTTTGGCTCTCCAATGTCTGGCACCGCTGGGATCCGGTGCTCTGGCACCGCCGGGGTTTGGTGGTCCGATACCTGGCACCGCTGGGATCCGGCACGCTGGCACCACTGGGGTTTAACTCTCCAACGTCTGGCACCATCCGGGATCCGGTGCTCCGGCACCGCCGGGGTTTGGCTCTCTGACATCTGGCACCATCGGGATCCGGTGCTCCGGCACCGCTGGGATTTGGCTCTCCGACATCTGGCACCATCGGGATCCGGTGCTCCGGCACCGCTGGGATTTGGCTCTCCGACATCTGGCACCATCGGGATCCGGTGCTCCGGCACCGCTGGGATTTGGCTCTCCGACATCTGGCACCATCGGGATCCGGTGCTCCGGCACCGCTGGGATTTGGCTCTCCGACATCTGGCACCATCGGGATCCGGTGACCACGCACCGCCAAGGATCCTGTCTGCGGCACCGCTAGGGTTTGGCTCTCTGACATCTGGCGCTGCCGGGGTCCGGCGCTCCGGCACAGACGGGATTTGGCTCTCCAGCATCACCAAGGTTCGGCTCTGGCACCACCAGCGTCCGGCGCTCTGGCATAAACGGGCTTTGGCTCTCCGACATCCGGCACCGCCGGGCTCTGGCTCTCCGGCGTTGCCCGGATTTGGCTCTCCGGCACCACCAGGC
>NW_008796207.1:6772-7061 GCF_000699145.1 Aptenodytes forsteri
GCCGGAGGCGCGTGTGGTGGCAGGTGTGTGGCAGGGCTGTGTCCCCCCCCTGTGTCCGTGTGTCCCCCGCCCCCTGCACGCCCTGGGGTCCGTGTCTGTCCCTGTCCCTCTGTGCACCCCCCCCGTGTCCCCGTGTCTGTCCCTCCGTGTCACCCCATGTCAGACCATGGCTCTCCGCGCGTCCCCACATCCGTCCCTGTCCCTCCCTGTCCTGTCTGTCCCTCTGCGTCCCCCTCCGTGTCCGTGTCCCTCTGTCCATCTATGTCCCTCCACGTCCCCATGTCTTTGT
>NW_008796207.1:11151-11476 GCF_000699145.1 Aptenodytes forsteri
CTGCCCCTGTCGCCTTCCCTCACAGCCCCGGTTGTGTCCCCTGACACTGTGTCCCCAACACCGTCCCTGTCCCCTCACACTGTTCTTGTCCCCAACACCCTCCCTGTCCCCAACGCTGTCCCCCAACAGCCCCAGTCGTGTCCCCAACACCGTCCCTGTCCCCCAACAACCCCGGTTGTGTCCCCAACACCATCCCCGTCCCCTGACACTGTCCCTGTCCCCGACACTGTCCTGCTAACAGCCCTGGTCATGTCCCCTGACGCTGTCCCTGTCACCGTCCCCCACAGCCCCGGTTGTGTCCCCTGACACTGTGTCCCCAACCACC
>NW_008796207.1:13725-14134 GCF_000699145.1 Aptenodytes forsteri
CCCTTCGTCCCCAACACTGTCCCTGTCCCCTCACACTGTTCTTGTCCCCAACACCCTCCCTGTCCCCAACGCTGTCCCCCAACAGCCCCAGTCGTGTCCCCAACACCGTCCCTGTCCCTGTCCCCCAACAGCCCCGGTTGTGTCCCCAACACTGTCCCTGTCCCCAACGCTGTCCCACGACACCCCTGGTCATGTCCCCTTGACACCGTCCTTGTCCCCAACATTGTCCCTGTCCCCAACAGCCCCAGTCATGTCCCCAACACCGTCCCTGTCCCCGACAGTCCCCTGTCCCCCCACTCCTGTCACCCCCCCCCCCCCGACATTGTCCCCCAACAGCCCCAGTCGTGTCCCCAACACCGTCCCTCCCTCTGTCCCCCAACAGACCCACTTGTGTCCCCAACACCGTCCC
>NW_008796207.1:21042-21949 GCF_000699145.1 Aptenodytes forsteri
TCCGGCGGTGCTTGGATAAACTCTTACGCTACCGACCTTCGGCCCAACGTTTCCCCGTCATCGTCAGCCAGGACTGCGGTCACGCCGAAACGGCTCGCGTCATCGCTTCCTACGGCGACGCCGTGGCTCATATCCGGCAACCCGACCTCAGCGATATCCCGGTGCCGGCGGAACACCGTAAATTCCAAGGTTATTATAAAATCGCTCGGCATTATCGTTGGGCGTTGGGACAGGTTTTCCGGACCTTCCGTTACCGCGCCGCCATCGTGGTAGAGGACGATTTGGAAGTCGCGCCGGATTTTTTCGAGTATTTCCAAGCGGCGTTCCCGCTCCTCCTCGCCGATCGCAGCCTCTGGTGCGTCTCCGCTTGGAACGACAACGGGAAAGAGCAAATGGTGGACGTCGGACAAGCCGAATTGCTTTACCGGACTGATTTTTTCCCCGGTCTCGGTTGGTTGCTTTTAGCCGAACTTTGGGATGAACTCGAACCCAAATGGCCGCGAGCTTTTTGGGACGATTGGATGCGTCAACCCGAACAACGCCGAGATCGTTCCTGCGTCCGCCCCGAGGTCTCCCGGACGATGACGTTCGGTCGGAAAGGAGTGAGCCACGGGCAATTTTTCGATCAATATTTAAAATTTATCAAACTCAACGACCGCTTCGTGCCTTTTACCCAACTGGACCTTTCTTACCTCAAAAAGGAAGAGTACGAACGTTCTTTCCTCCCCAAGGTTTACGCCGCGCCGGAGGTGAGGGTGGAAGAGCTCCAAGGCAACCGGCGGCGGGAGCTGGGCGCCGTCCGCCTGCAGTGCAGCGGCCGCGACTCCTTCAAAGCCTTCGCCAAAGCCCTGGGGCTGATGGACGACCTCAAATCCGGCGTCCCCCGCGCCGGCTACCGCGGCATCGT
>NW_008796207.1:23270-23966 GCF_000699145.1 Aptenodytes forsteri
AGATCTATACAGACCTATGGGGGTCTATACAGGCCTGGGTGGGTCTATACAGACCTATGGGGGTCTATACAAACCTATACGGGTCTATACAGGCCTGGGCGGGTCTATACAGACCTATGGGGGTCTATACAGAACTATATGGGTCTATATAGATGTGTACAGGTCTGCACAGACCTATGGGGGTCTATACAGGCCTGGGCGGGTCTACACAGGTCTATATTCCCTGGCCCCTATATGGTCTCAGCCCTATATTCCAGCCCTTGTACTGGGCTGTGGGGTCTAGGACACGTATAGGGGACTGTGCTCTAGTCCCTATATGTGTCTGTGTGGTCTGGGCCCTATACATACATGTATATATAGGCACGCTGTGCTCTATGGGGCCATAGGGTCTGGGCTATGTCCGTATGTTGGGCTATAGGGTCTGGGCGCTCTATCCAGGCCCTGTATCACAGTCCATACGCTCCCCTCCCTCTAGCTATGCCCTATACCGCAGCCTGCTTGCTGGTCTATACGTTCTGCCCTATACGTTCCAGGCTTGGAGTACCGGGGCGGGGAGTGGGGGGGCATCGTTTCTGCTGCTAAAAAGCCCCTTTTATGTTAAAAACCAGCCCCTTTTTAGCTTAAATAAACCCTCAGGGGCTTTTTTTTTTGGAGGGGGGGGGGGATGTCCCGCCCGGCTTCGTTTTGGGGGGAAAA
>NW_008796207.1:24938-26455 GCF_000699145.1 Aptenodytes forsteri
CAGGCGGCGGCAAAAAACCCCCCCCGAAACGCTCCTTCTCCAGCCCCAAACCCCCCCAAAACGCGCCCGTCACCCCCGCGGGCTCCGGCGCTGTGGAAAAAGCTCCGCCTCTCGCGGAAAAAACCCCTTCAGCTGCTCCCCGCCGCCTCTTTTTGCGGGCTGCTGCGAGGCTTCTCCGTCACCCGGCAGGGTTTCGGGGTCCGCCCGGGCGCCGTGGCGGGGCTGCGGGGGGGGGGGGGGGGGCGGCGCGCATCTGCTGGCTCTGCTCGAGGAGTGGGGGCTGTGCGCCCTCCACGCCAAACGAGCCGCCGTCCGGACCGCCGACCTCAGCCTCGTGAGGTGCCTTCGTGTGAAAAGAGGCTGATCTCCACCCCGGCCCGGCGCTGGAGAGCCGGCTCCGAGCCTGCTGAGCGACGCAGGAAGACGAAGTTTTTGTTGTTTAGGCTTTATTTATTTTTTTTTTTGGCACGGACTTTCACACGAAAACCTCCCGTCGAGCTTCTCGGAGGAAAAGTAGAAGGAACGGAGCGGCGGGAACTCGTCTGCTGGAGCAGGACGCTGCGAGGAAGCGCTTCGATCGGCGACGCCGGACCTCGCGCTGCGACGAGCTCTCGCCTTTCAAGGGCGACGTCGCCTACGACCTACCTCGCCGCGAACCGAGCGGGGAAACGCCTCATCGCGCAGCCCAGCCGGGCCGTGATTTGGGTTTAGCGACGACCTGCGGGTTTGTCGGGGGGGAGGGGGCCCTTAGTTAAAATTAGGGCCCCGAAGATGAAAGCAGCCGCCCTCCCCGCTGCCCTTCCTGGTGGTTTCTCCTCTGCCTCGTGGTTCCTCCTCTTCCTCGGGCCGGTGTCGCCAGCCTCTGCGGACGGGGAGGCAAAGTCTGGCAGCGGCTGGGGCTGTAAGAGGCAGCGACCTGCCTGCGCTGCCCGACCGGAGAGCGCTTTGTTACCTGGTTCAACCCTAAAAACGACTTCCCGCTGTCTCAAGATGCTGGGTTTGGGGTTTCGGTGTCCCCCCCCCCACTTCTATTCACTTGGAGGTGGTGAAATAGGGGATAAAAATCCCCATCCGCGGCCTCTCTCCCCGCTCCCACCCCAGCAGCGATTGCGAAACCACGGGAGGCCCCAGCCCGAGCGATCCCGGGAGGCACAAGAAGTGGTTTTATCCCATTTCCCCTAATTTCTCTGCAAATCTTAAGCAGAAACTTCTCCGCTTGCAAAACCTTCCTACGAGGCGTCCGCCAGCAGCAGCAAAAGCCCTTGTTCTTCCTCAAATCGAGCTGCTTTTTTTGTTTTGGTTTGGTTTTAGGATGATTCTCCCTTTTTTTTCCGGGCCGTGTTCCCCCTGACGATCAGCCGGGGAAATAACACCAACAAATCTCTCCATTTTTTTTTTTTCCCCTTGCCGGGTATTTCCTCGTGGGGCGACGGGGCGGGGGGGGGAACCCACAGAAAACGTTAAATTGGCAAAAAAAAAAAAGAAGTGCCTTGAGTTCAGCCACTCTCCCCAGCGCG
>NW_008796207.1:29896-30642 GCF_000699145.1 Aptenodytes forsteri
AAACCCCGAACTCCCAAATTCAAAACGTTGTTCTTCTCTTTTTGGTTTTTTTTTTTTCCCCGACGTATTTCTTCCCGGAGCAATCCCTGCAATGGGGAATTTTAATGAACGGGAGACAAACGCCACGCTTAATTAATTCTTAGTGGTTTCAGGCCCTTTCCCAGAGGGGTCTCGGCTCCCCGACGTATTTCTTCCCGGAGAAATCCCTGGAATGGGGAATTTTAATGAACGGGAGACAAACGCCACGCTTAATTAATTCTTAGTGGTTTCAGGCCCTTTCCCAGAGGGGTCTCGGCCTGCGAGAGGCTTCGGCGGCGGCAGGCGGCGGCGCGGGCGGCGGCGGCAGGCGACGGCGCGGATATAGATAATTCCCCCAAATTTCCCCTTTTTTCTGCGTTTCTGCTATCTATATGCGTGCGCGCGTAGAAGCTAAAGCGCTGTTTATACCTTATTTCAGTTTTAATTTCTTGCTTATAAACACCTCCCGGAGCCGCAGCGCCCTGGGGCGGGCGCGTGTCGCACCCGCTTGACTTTCTGGGGCAAATTTTAGCATTTTAGGAGTGGTTTGGTGGGTTGTTTTTTTTTTTTGTCGTTAACGCCGTTTGTCTAGGGCCTGGCCGCGGGGACGGGGAGGGCTGTGGGGTGTAGGGGGGTTGTGTGCGTGTGGGGTGAACCCAGCCCTGGCGCTTCCCCGGCGGGGAGTGGGGTGCGGGTTTATATTTTGCGGGGTGTGGGGGGAAGCCCAT
>NW_008796207.1:32788-33394 GCF_000699145.1 Aptenodytes forsteri
CTCCCCAATCGCCTCTGAATTTCTCTCCCCAAACGCCTCTGAATTTCTCCCCCCAAACGCCTCTGAATTTCTCTCCCCAAACGCCTCTGAATTTCTCCCCCCAAACGCCTCTGAATTTCTCTCCCCAAACGCCTCTGAATCTCTCCCCCGAGCAACTCTAAATCCTGCAAAAGCGCCTCCAGATTTCTCCCAACACAGCTCTAAATTCGGCAGAGGCGCCTCCGCAACTCTAAATCCTGCAAAAGCGCCTCCAGATTTCTCCCAACACAGCTCTAAATTCGGCAGAGGCGCCTCCAAATTTCTCCCCCAAAACGCCTCCGAATTTCTCCCCAAAACGCCTCTGAATCCTACAAAAGCGCCTCGGAATTCCTCCCCAAATACCTCGGAATTCCTCCAGGGCCTCCTGGAGAGCAGCCCGTTGGCGGCGGCAGGAGCTCAGGCTCTTCTCCAGCTCGGCGGGGGGCCCGGAGGGGAGGTGAAGCCTGGGTTCGCTCCAGCTGGGCAGAGGGACGGAGACGGACGTCGGAGCGAGGGAATGTTTAACCCCAGCCGAACCCCCCTCTGCAGCCGGGGTGACGGCGGGGTGTGTGGGGGGGAAAGCGGCCG
>NW_008796207.1:35063-36728 GCF_000699145.1 Aptenodytes forsteri
AGTGGAGAAGCAGCTGGTGGAGGAAAAGCAGCCGGAGGAACCCCAAAACGGCGCCGGTGCCGCCGAGGAAGACCCCGAAAGGTTCGAGAGAGGGGAATATCCCAGCGCTGCCGGGTGGGTTACAGCACCCTGCCCGCCGGGGTGTTTTTTTTTGGGGGGGGGGGAAGGGGATTTTGAGCACTCTCCCCATCCCATCACAACAGGAGAGAAAGCGGATCGATCCTTGCTTTGCCCTCAGGATCTTTGTTGCGGATTTAAAGGTGTTTTGCGGTGGTTGGTCGCGGTGGTTATTTGCTTCTCGTCTACCCGTAACCACCCGGCTGGGGAAATTTGGGTGAGAAACAGCGCGGCTCCTGCGATCGATCCTTGCTTTGCCCTCAGGATCTTTGTTGCGGATTTAAAGGTGTTTTGCGGTGGTTGGTCGCGGTGGTTATTTGCTTCTCGTCTACCCGTAACCACCCGGCTGGGGAAATTTGGGTGAGAAACAGCGCGGCTCCTGCTTTAATCTTAATTCAAAGGCGATTTTTCCCACCTTTTTCCCCACTTCTACTCCTCCGCCTGCCGCCTTAATTCCCCTCTCCGCCGTTCTGCTGGGGAAAGCACGGGGGGAAAAGCAGCAACCTGTTTATTTTTGAGCACGGCAGCGTGGTTTATTCAACCATTTTGGGGCTCTGTTACTCATTTCCGATGCCCTTTTACCGCGGGGCGACCGCTTGTTTGCGCTCAGAGCCCCACGCCGGGTCTCGGAGGACGGACTCGAGGCCCTTCGACGCCAGCCCTTATCTCCCCCGTGCACATTTCCCCCCCCCCCAAAAAATCGACGCCAGCTCCCCCGTGCACATTTCCCATTTCCCCGATTTCTCCGGCCGCGAGAGGAGTTGGACTCGGCTTATCTCAATTTTAAGGATTTTTCTCACTCAAATAAACCTTGTCGGATTTGATTGCCCGAGAAAATGAATGGTGGAGGCAGAGGTGGATTTAAGGTGGATTCATCCCTGAGCCAGCACAAGGAATGGGGATTTTGGGGGATAATCGTATCTACAAGGTAGGTGGGTCCATCCCAACGTGCTCTTCATGTTCCCTTCGTAGCCGTCGGGGAATTAATAGCTTTAATCCATCTCATTTATGGAGATGGAATTTATGGAGAATCCATCTTCCTTTACGATCTTCCCCGCAATGAACCAAGCTCCTTTGCAACTGCCGGAGAAAAAAATCCGGCGTCTTCTTTCAAGTATTTTGATTAAATGCAGTGGTTGAACCCGTTTTCTGACGTAAAAAGGGGTGCGAAGCCCAGATGTGCCCATTTGTAGGAGAAGAACTTTATTTTATTCTTTCTTTCCCCCTTTCTGCGCCTCTAGCCGGGAGGGGAGGACGTCGCGGGCGCGATGGCTTTCTTCCTCAAACCGCGGCCGCGCACGTGGGATCTTGCCCTGGACTACCACACGGTAAAACAGTTTGAAGGTAACCAAAGGCAGCCGGAGAGGAGCAAAGCACCGATTCCTGATGTTTTCTGGGCTGCATCAAGTGAGATGTCCGTTGGAGTTGGAGATCCTCCAGCTCCACCTTCTATCTCCCTGGCTCCTCCATCTCCAGCATCTCTTGGCTCCTCCATCTCCAACCCTCGTCTCTTGGCTCCTCCATCTCTTGGCTCCTCCATCTCCAGCC
>NW_008796207.1:38082-39368 GCF_000699145.1 Aptenodytes forsteri
TTGGCTCCTCCATCTCCAGCCCTCGTCTCTTGGCTCCTCCATCTCTGGGCTCCTCCATCTCCAACCCCCATCTCCAACCTTGCCTGGAGATCCTCCATCTCTTGGCTCCTCCATCTCCAACCTGGCCCAGAGCTCCTTCAGCTGCAACCTCTCTCTCTTTGCTCTTCGGTCTCCCACCTCACCACTCCTCTCCCATCTCCAACCTGGCCCAGAGCTCCTTCAGCTGCAACCTCTCTCTCTTTGCTCTTCGGTCTCCCACCTCACCACTCCTCTCCCTTTCTCCTTGAAAAGTAACCAGTGAAGGGGATTTTGGGGGCGTGCGTCCTCTACGCTTAAGTTTGGCTTCTGATTCCTTCTCTGTTTTGCTCACCAGTGGACGTGACTCTGGATCCAGCCACGGCGGGTCCCGAGGTGATCCTCTCCGAGGACCTCAAAGAGGCCACCTGGGGTAGACCTGGACGCCGGTGGCCTGAGGGTCCGGGCCGGTTCGACACGGATCCGTGCATGTTGGGCAGCGAGGGCTTTACCTCGGGCCGTCACTACTGGGAGGTGGAGGCGAACGGGCGCTTCTGGGCCGTTGGGGTGGCCCGCGAGTCGGTTCAGAGGAAAGGCCGGGTCCTCTTCAAGCCCAACGCTGAGATTTGGGGCTTGCAGAAGTACGACGAGCTCTGCGTGGCCCTCACGGCTCCTTCCAACACCTCCGTCCCGCTCCTCAACGGGGAGATCGGGGTCTACCTGGACTACGAGGTGGGACAGGTCTCCTTCTACGCCGTCGGCAGCCGCCAACTCATCTTCACCTTCCCTGTGGCCTCCTTCAGTGGAGAGAGGGTCTTCCCCTACTTCTGCGTGCTCCTTTCCACCATCAAACTGATGTCCCCCATGTCCCCCAAGGGTTGATGTGCCGGCAGGGTCCCCCCGAAGCTGGTTGCTCCACGGCGGTTGGAAACGCTCCTTGATGTTCCTCAACTCTTATGTACCAGGTCTCGGAGCCATTTCCACCTCGGCTCACGGTCCTACCTCCATCTTAGACGTCTCCGTTTTGGGTGACATCCAGTGGGTTTCGGGTCCGAGCTCGGTGCGGCTCGGCTCGGCCGGAAACCCCTGGTGTTTAATTCATCCAAAGCTCGTTAAGGGGAGCTGGGCTTCACCGAGCTGGTTTTGAGCTGAAAACTTGGGTTTTCCTCCCAAACTCGGCCCCCCTCTCAACGTTTCTTTTACTGACCTCGCTGCCCGTCGCTGCCCGGGCTTCCAACCTGAATTAAAAAAAAAATCTTAATTTGTGCAAT
>NW_008796207.1:43410-44522 GCF_000699145.1 Aptenodytes forsteri
CCCCCCTCCCCTTGATGTGCAAAGGTTGAGGAAAAAAAACCTAAAATAACAGGAAACAGCACCTATGGAAGCGGTTTCCGCTGCGCTTCAACGCAAGCAGGCGATTCAGGGCAGCGGCAGAAGAGGTTCGTCAACCAACGCTACGTTTTTCTGACGTGTTGTTGTCGCGACTAATCGCTCAGTCTGTAACAAACGGGGATAACGCATCGCGCAGAAAACGTCCCGAAAGCGGCAGCCACTAGAAAAAAAAAAACAACACCAAAACCACAACCCACCCTTAAAACTCCGGCGCGTGAATTCAGCAGCGCCTGGTGGAATGAGGCAGAACCGAAGAGAAATCTCAAAACGCGTTATAAAGAAGAAGAAGAAAAAAAAAGGCAAAGTTTTGCCTGTTCACCCACCGGTTTTCGGACATTTCTGGGCAAACCCCTCGCTCGGGTTTTTTGTTGCAGCTATTCCACCTCCGTCTGAGCGATCCCGCAGGGGCGGATCCCGCGGGTTCAAGGCAGGCGGGAAGACCCCAAAAAAGCAGGTTTTGGGGTTTTTTTTCTTTTTTTTTCCCTTTGCTCTTTTCCTCAGAGAGGCCAATAAACGCTCAGTATTTCCTCATTAACAGCTGAGATTTAATTCTAGGTCTTTTCCTATTATGAGGATGCATATCTCTATATACTAGATATAATTCTAAGCCTTTTCCTTTCTTATTTTTTAGTGTTTCACCTTAACTAAAGAAAGGGTGGGACAGTGCACGTGCAGCTCCACGGAAATGCAAGCAAGCGAGGTCACCTACGCTAAAAGCACGATATACTAAATTAACGTCCCATTTTGCAACGCTTTTGCAGGCAGAACGGGTCTGAAAAAAGCACCAAAAAAAAAAAAAAGCGCCTGAGTTTAAGCACGCGCGCGCGCGCGCTCGTCTAAACCCGGCGGGGTGAGGTCCCTTGCTGCAATTCTCCTCGTTGCGACTACAAGAACCTGTCGGGACCGAGGGAAAGCGGATTTTTGAGCTGCAGTATTTGAAGCGTGGATTTACTGGGGGAGGAAGATGAGCCGTAACTCTCAGCATTGCTGTTTGACCCACACATACAAAAATAATAATAATAATAATAATAATA
>NW_008796207.1:44877-50261 GCF_000699145.1 Aptenodytes forsteri
GTCCCCCCCCCCACCAAAAAAAAAATCCCCCCCCCTCACTTTGGTGAAACGTTGCTGGGAGAGCATCTGAGAAGACAACGATCACCAAATTGCTAAAAGAGGAGAAAACAAAGGATTTCATCAGTCCTGGGAAAAAGCTGGATCCTTTAGCTATTACTGCTAAATACCGCTAAAAAATAAAGTGCTGCTAAATCCTACTATCCTCACGTTTACACCTTCACCGACAGTCCCCAAGTTGAGATGCTCGTCAAAAAAAGTCTTCCCTGGACGCGGCTGTCCGTGCAGACAGGTCAGCTTTCGTCAAGACGAGATGCTGGAAAGTCTTCCCTGGACACAGCGTTCCACGAAAACGTGCAAAATGTTTTCTTTTACTCCTCCTCTTCTTTAAAAACCTTGCTGGCTTTTATCCCTAACCTCACCGGCACGTTAAGGCGAAGACGTCCCCTTCTCTTTCCAACCAGTTGGTGCTGGTCGCTCCAACCTTGACTTGGCAGATCCTCCCCAATCCTGCCGCTGTCCTACCCCCAGAGCTGTGTCCCTGGAGAGAATAATCTGATTTTCGATGCGTGGAAGCCTCTTCACCTTCGCCTTGCTCTTGATACAGAGCCACGTACGGTCACGGGTTGACTTGGTTGCTTTGCAGCTTGGGCTTTCCTGCAGACGAGAGCAGCAAATCCTTGGAGGCCTTGCAAGCGTTGTCCATCCTTGCAGCATTTCCACATACTCGTAAGGTGTCGGGAAGCCTTTCTCAGCCAAGCAAGCCTGAAGGTCGCTCCTTTAACGCCACAAAAAGTGGGAAAAGCTAAAATCCTACGGCGTTTGCCCATTCTTCTGGTCGCGCCGTGCAAGGCCTGCTAAGCTTCACCCTCCAGATGTCCTCCCCGGGGGTCATCGGTACGGCTGTGACTTTCCTCGTCCTCTGACATTTAATTGCAAGTGGGGTTACGAATAAGTCATTACCAGGTGTGAACTGCAGGGGTGCTGCGAGCAATCACCAGGTATTTTTCACTGGTCGTATGGCAAAGTTTTGGGTTGGCAAATGCAAACGCGCGATAACTTTGGCTCCTACCTGGCAATTTTTTGGCAACAGGCTTTTTCCCCCCCCCCGAGTTTGCTTTTTCTGTGGGGTTTTTTTTTTTGAGGTTTTCTTTTGTTTCTCAATCGTGCACAAGGTATTTGGGTTTGAGGAGCACTCCCTGCAGCCCCTTAGGAGCTGATGCAAAGGTTTTGAGCCCGTCTCGTCCCGTTGCCCTTGCTTGGGCTCTGCAGCTCGGGCTTGTTGCAAACCCAGCTCCTCTCGGTGCTGCAGCGGGAGGAGCTGAGCCCGTTGTCGTTCAGGTAGGCGCAGAGGCCGTCGCCGCGGATCCAAAACCTGGAAGGACAGATGAGGGAACCCACCTTAGATGGGGTCAGCCGGGAAAAGGAGGAAAATCACGCGCTGGCTTTTTTCCCCCCCCCTCTTCGGTTCTCACGGGCATCGCCACGCCAATACTGATGCTGAATTATTTCTGTTTTGGCAGCAGTCCGGGTTGGCCGTAAGAAACCTGATGCTTTGCAAGAAAAAAACCACCCTTATTTAAAAATAAATATCTAGCTAACGGTGTTTTCCCCGCCAAACGCACCGCTCCCACCTCTCAGTTCAAAGGGAAAAATGAAGACCAGCTCTGGATGCAACGTTGCCTTTCCCAAACGCCATTGTCCCATCGCTACCTCCGGATCCACTTCAAACGCCGGAAGAAATGCACATTTCGGGGCTGAGGAAACACCAACCAATGACATAACGATGAAAAACACAGACTCACGGGTGAGATAAGCGTGAGCGGTTCACCCATTTCCACGGTTGCTCCTCATCTTCACGTGAAAGGCCGACCCAATGCTCCGAGATGCCTTTATATCTCATCACAAAGCTCTGAAAAAGAGGAGGGAGAAAGGCTTTACGACAGGTCACAGGCCTTTGGGACATCTCCGGCAGGTCACCATCTGCAGAAACCTCCTTCCGACCAATAATCTACATTTTAGCAGTTGCTCGTGCTCCTTCAGGGCTCCTTTGGCGCTTGAACCTTTCAATCTACTACCAAAAAGTGTAATCTTTAAGGCAGAGCCTCATTATTGCGTAGAAACGGGGCTTTTTTTGCTATAGGTCTTGCATCAGTTGGCTTTGGTGAGACATTTGAGGAGACCCATGATGACCTGCCCTCAAGAAAACCATTTTCCCCGTCTCCTCACCCCAGATCTCCAAGGAAGATCCTGGAAGAGCAGTCAAAGAATCCAAAAGGTGGCAAATACGTTGGTGGCTTCCCCCCCCCACCCCGGCTAAGCATGTCCTCATGTCTCCTTACCAAGTCCTCCACGCTGTCGAGCACGGCCAAGGAAGCACCGAGTGCCGAGCAGTTGTCCTGGCTGGATGTCCAGTTCCCCTCAGCCTCCGAAAAATGGTAGCATTTTCCTCTGTACCCGATCCAGTCAAACGGACACCGAAAACAGGGTTGGGGACGAGGCTGAAAAGCCTGCGCTGTCATCGACAGAGCAACAGCGTTAAGGAGCGGCACCTTCCCCTTGACTCTCCAGGGTGGGGATGGTCATCCTCCGCCCCATAGCTTCCAAAAGTCTTGCATCTGCCTCAGTGGCGAGAGGAAAGAAAAATTAAGACACCAAGAGAAGACTCGGGTGGATTGGAGGGAGAAAACAAGCTCAAATCGTGGCCCAGCTTGTGGCGTTGGACAAGGAATGTGGGTGCTGTACCTTCAAAGAAGAAAACAGGGTGGTGGCCTTCAAAGATGCAAGTTTTAAGAGGATTTCCAGAATAGCCCTGTCCCTAAACGCGCCCTTAGGTATTGCTGTCTGTCATTAATGCAAAAGCAGCGATGGGCAAAGGGCAGGAAAAAAGTTCTTTGGTTCCTGCAGACTTCTTGGCTTGGTGGGACTCATGCCGACATCTCTGGCTGCTTGGACGAGCGGCAGAGGAACGGCCCCTTCTTTTTGAAAAAAAAAAACCCTTTGGGAAAGCTCAGGTGACTGTACCCGTCACACGGCTCTTTCTGTTGGGTTTTAGGGGTTTCTGGATGATATCGGCTCCTACACAGAGGAGATGAGTTTGGTCTTCTGCAGAAAGGCTTCTCTGCTCATTGAAAATGTCCCTCCCCTGGAGAGGACAGCCTCCTGGGGTTGGGCTGCGTCTTCCCTGGGAGCATGGAGGTGGATCTGGCACGTGTGTAACAACCCAACGTATCTCAGAGACGTTCCCCATGAGATGAAAAACCTCGATGCTCACCTGCAAAAGTGACGGCGGTGACGAGCAGAGCTATGAACAGCACTGCCATCGTCACCTGACAGGCGACACGCGCCTCCGGCTTCGTCTCAAGGCTGTAACCTGCGGGAGAAGAGCCCTTCAACGCCTTTGCGGGGGTACCGAGGGGAGCAACACGCTCCAGGTCCAGGCTGTTGGCCCAAAAGGTGGTTTCTCCTCCTTTTGCTTGAGGGTGAAGGGGACTTTCAACGCAACCTCCCTGTATCGGGCCACCGCGGAGGGCACCGAGCCCCACGGCGGAGCACTTGGGCGATGCTCATCGAAAGCATCTTTGGGCTGAGCCTTCCTAAAGGACAGGCATCATTTGATGCCCAAACGATGAGCAAAGATGCCCACGAGCAAAGAAAATTCTGCGTCCGAAGGGTTTTACCTCAAAATCTCAGTGCTTTCACCCAGTGGGACTTCCCCGATTTTTCTCTTAAGCTTCCCCCTCTTCGTCCCCATCTATCACATGAACCAAATCTCATGGGACAAACCCTCCTTTCCCCTCTTCCTCCCCCGTCCCTCCCCATGCAAAATTACTATATAGAAGGTAAGTCAGAGACCAAATCTGCCAAATAATTTTAGAAAGCCATGTAAAAAAAAAAAAATCAACAAATAATAAAAAAAACCAACCCCGACAAATTAAAAAAGAAATCGACAAATAATCAACAAATAAAAATAAAACATTCCTCAAAAACTTAGTCCCTGGCTGGGTAGAGAGGGATGATGGAAAAGACCCAAAAAGCCCCTTTTCTACCTTATTGTGCACCGAGAGGGTGATGGAGATGGGAGGAAGAGTCGGGAGAACTAAAATAGGGCAGTGTCGAAGGGAAGGCAGCGATTAATAAATATTTTGCTGATGCGTCTAAACTGGACTTAAATCCCAGACTTATTTTGGGGGGGTGTGGGTGTCTTTTAACACTACAGCTGTTCAAAAATTTCTTTGCTCTCCTTCAGAATAAAGCAGAAATTTGGAATCTTTGGGGGGGGGGGAAAAAAAATGAGAAGACCCAAAAGAAACAGTGACTCAAGTGCCTCAGGGAGGATTAATCATATATGAGAGTAACCCAAAGCCTCTGAAATGAGACGGTTCAGAGCAAAAATTCCACCTGCTGATCAACAAGAATTTTCCGAGGGAAGTGCTAGAAAAAGCTCTTTTTTTTTTTTTTTCCCCCACGCCCCCCTTCCCTTACCTCAGCTGGTTTTTGTTCTCAAATTATAGAAGTGTTTTTTAAAAAAAAAGAAAACCCCAGCGATTATTCAGTTCGTTGCTCTACAGTTACCTGCCCGCTTGCTCCTTTCCGCGCCCAAAAAGCCGGAATAATCCCGCGTTTCCTTCATTTTGGGGCTCCCACCCCCGCAGGTGCTCCCGCCTCGCCTGCCAAGGAAAGTTTCGCCTATCAGAGGTGTCACGAAGGCTGTCGGTCCTCAGCCTCGCCAGAGGATTTTTCAGGGCCGGGGAGGGGGGGGGGGGGTCGTCAGGGAGGCCACAGCCGAACGTTGCAGAAAAACGTCGTTTCTACCCGAGACGTTCATTTCGCACCGTGGGGGCTATAAATCCGCCAGCTACCAGTTAGAAATCCCAGCGGGCAGCACGAAGAATGCCGTCGGGGAAAGAAAGCAAACGTCATGAATTCCGGGGGGACGAGTATTTCCCCCGCTGGAAAGCAGCAAGATGAGAAAGTAGATGGGAGGGTGGTTACTTTTTTTTTTTGAAGCCGCTGTCTCCAACCAAACCCGCGTTGGTTTTTTTTAAGGGGAGCAGTGGTTTTTAAGAGGACGTCGGTTTTCTCCCCTCACTTAAAATTTTCTCCCCCCCAATTAAAGTTTCCTCCCCATAATTAAAGTTTCCTCTCCACAGTTATTTTCCCCATAATTAAAGTTTTCTCCCCCCCCAACTCAATCTTCTCCCTGCAGTCTTTTCTCCCCCCAATTAAAGTTTTCTCCCCCCAATTAAAGTTTTCTCCCCCAATTAAAATCTTCTCCCTGCAACTAAAATTTTCTCATTAAAGTTTCCTCCCCATAATTAAAGTTTCCTCTCCACAGTTATTTTCCATTTTCCTAAAGTTTTCTCTCCCCTCACCACAACTCTATC
>NW_008796207.1:50562-50841 GCF_000699145.1 Aptenodytes forsteri
GGGGAAGGGACTCCCTGACCAAGGGCAGCTGCCCATGAGCGAAACCGCGGGGGGGTTTCCCTTCCCCCTCCGCCCCGCACCCCCTTCACCTCCTTTTCCTGCATTTCAGGGTTGGGGTTGGGGTTTTGGTGTTTTTTTTTTTTCAGCTGGGGTGAACAGACTATCAAAAACCCGCTCATTTTGGGGTGCGGGAGGGGGGAAAAAAAAACCCCAACCACTTGCTGCTGGAGACGGCTTGGCTCCGGGGTGTCGGGGCACCCCAAAAGGGACCCGCGGGGA
>NW_008796207.1:51320-51523 GCF_000699145.1 Aptenodytes forsteri
AAAAATAAAAATAAAAATAAAAATAAAAACAAAAATAAAAATAAAAATAAAAAAAATGCAATAATAAAAAATAAAATTAAAAAAATAACAACAAAAATTAAAAATAATAAAAATAAAAATAAGGGAGTGCTTTTCCTGCTGGGACCTTTGGGTTTCTCCTGTCCCCCCGTTTCTTGCTGCTGGCCGGTATTGGGGCAAATTTC
>NW_008796207.1:52801-56305 GCF_000699145.1 Aptenodytes forsteri
AAGGCCCAGACGATGCCATTTCCTGGGGCTGGACGCAGGCGCGAGCGGGTCGGTCAATAAAGCGAGAGGTTGCCCAAGAACGGCTTCACTCTTGGGACGCGCTCTCGATCTTCTGAGCTGGCCATGGCTGGGGAAATAGTTTATGCTGATTTAAGGCATCCTGGGGCCGGTTTTTCTCCTGCCGAGAAGCGTCACGGTAAGTGTTATTTTTTTTTTTTGGGGGGGGGGATAGGTTGCTCCCCATTCCCTCTCCCCCAAGACTTCTGGGTTTGCTTGCTCCCCCATCCCCGCGTTGATGCTTCCAAGATACACGGAGAACGTTGGACGGATTAAATGTCCTCTGAGGTGGGATCCTGGCTTGCGTAGAGGGGGGGGGGAAAAAGCGAGGAAGGGTTGGGGGAGAGGGAAGCCAGCGAACGCCCGGAGGCTGAACAGTTTTGCCTCTGAGACCTTTCACTTGGTGGCAAAAATGGGTCCCAAGAAGCCCAGCGCGAGCCAACACACCTCAACAGAAAGCAAAGCCTGCTGAGACCACGGCTGGGATCCCGGTGGAGATGAGGTCTGGAGAGACCCCATGTCCCACCGACTCCCGGCTCTACCGCGAGAGGGTTTCGCCTGCTCTAAATTCAGCCAGTTTCAGAAGGTTTCAGGTCCGCTAAGCTCCATCGTTGGCTGCCCGAGGCTGCTCTCGAGGCTACCTGCAGCCCCTCCACCGCCTGAAAAACCACCCTGAGATGATGCCCTCACTCCTGCATCCAATCTCTAGATCTCATCAGGGGCGATTTATTTTTTTTGGAGGAAGCCAAACAGCTGTAAACTTCTGCTCAAACTCGCTGGCTTGACAGAGGGGCATTTTGGGTTTGGTTTGGTTTTTTTTTCCCCCCCCTCCTCAAAAAGCTCCCAGCTTTTTCATGTGAAAAATGTACATTCTTTTTTTTTTAAGCAAATGTGGCCTCTTTCAGCTCCTGCCTTGTGCCCACAGTGGCACGGGGTCCTCCTCAAAGTCAGTGGGCTGGGGCACCTCATCCTGCTGGTGCTGGTGGTGGTGCTGAGCGTGCAGGGTGAGTAACCACCTCTTATCTACGTCTCAAAACCCAGCGAACGGGCTGGGAGGGGAAGTCAGGATTTATTTCGGCGTTTCAGCCTTTGGAGGGGAACGCGGTTGCCCCACGGAGACGCAACGAGATGCATCACCCGCCAAGAGTAAACCCCCTCTGAAATAAACCTGGACTATCCCCGTAGCTTTCAAACAAGGGTGGAGGACACAAGCCATGATTTCCAGGCTGCCTCAATTAAGCGGGTGCAACCGTGGCGGGGGGAAAAAGGAGGCTGGCACAAAATCAAACCCAGCCCTACCCGGTTTTTTGTGGTTTTTACCCCCAAAGAGCCGCAGCCTCTCACCCCAGGTCATTCCTCCAAGTTTTTCAGGGCTCTCTGCAGCCAGCGATGACAAGCATTCCCTCGCAAGGCGATGAGATCCGGGCAAGGAACCACACGGAGCGATGCCTGATTTCATCCCTGATGCAGTATTTCTGCGAGCCCCGGCAGGACAGCCCCGCAGGTAACCCCCTTCCCACCCGGCTCTGCTGGGAGACGCTCGGGTGGGACCTTTGATGGGGCTTCCCTCCCACCCAATTGCAAGGAGGCACCTTGGGGGGGTGCAAGTCCACCAAGGGTTATTTTGGCCAAGAGGAGCGTTGCAAAGAAGAATTATCTTTTGCGTGCAATTTTTGCTGACCCCTCTTCCATGGAGAGGCAGCAGGGTCAAACCTAAGGAGGAGGTTCCTCACCACCCTTCCTCCACCCCCAACCAGCCATTAGTGTCCTTGCGGTCACCCCACCGAAGTCCTCCTCCTCCTCCTCGCCGGTGGCTGAGCAGGAAAAACC
Organism: Aptenodytes forsteri; assembly: GCF_000699145.1. NCBI lineage: Eukaryota > Metazoa > Chordata > Aves > Sphenisciformes > Spheniscidae > Aptenodytes > Aptenodytes forsteri. The sequence continues at coordinate 54,689 of NW_008796207.1, forward strand.
ACAACGGTGTGAAAAAAAACCCCTCAAGGATGGGCAAAGGGCCGGGGTGTGGGATGGGGAAGCCCTCGGTGCCTTTCAGCTGGTGGATGGGCAAGACCTTGACCACCCTTTGGGGCATCTCACGGCTCTTTCTCCTCTTCAGCCCGTGCCGGCTGCAAGCTGTGTCCCCAGGACTGGCAGCTCCACGGGGACAGATGCTACTGGCTTTCCAAGGAAACAGGAAATTGGAATCAAGGCAAGACAGGCTGCGAAAATCAGAAGTCTCAGCTGGTAGTGCTCCGGAACAAGAAAGAAAAGGTAAATAACGGAGGAGAAGGCTTGAAAGGGACCTGAAAGACTTTTTTTCTGAGGTGGGCAGGGGAGCAAAAAGTGCCTGGCAGCAGGAGGGTTTGGGGCTGCAACAGTGGCTCTCACCCATCTCCTGCTCTGATGTCTCCTAAGAAGCGACCGGGAAGAAAAAGGGGCTGAATCATCACCTAAAGCCGCTCTGTGTCCCCCCACCCACCCGTGACATGGGAGGAAGAGGAGGGATGCAGAGCTCAGATGGGGACATCGGTGTCTCAGGCTCTGAATTTAAGCTGTTTTCACCCCAGAGCTGCCTTTAGAGATGGTGCATGGCGGCATTCAAAGCACAGGGGACATTCATGTCCCATCTATTGGGGGATGAAACAAGTCAGCTTTACTCCGTGGCTTTGCACCCCACGGAACTCTCCACAGAGAGATTTCGGAAGCAACTGGGTCACCTCCATTTCCCAGGAGTACATCAAGATTATCACAGGCGGAGGCATACAGCCGGTGTGGATCGGATTAATATTCCGCAAGAAGTGGATATGGATGGACAACACATCCTTTAATATCAAAATGTGAGTGTATCCACAATCTGTTAGCATAAAAAGCGGCTTTGCTCCATCTCAGACCCGGAGCATGCCCCAACCCACCCCTCCAAGATTTTGCTGTCCGTGCGAGGGTCTCGTATTCCCCTTGCACGAAGTTTTGCAGACCGAGAGTTGGGGGTTTATGGAGCACAGTAACCCAACACCTCCCACCGCACCCATGCGACCAACACGGCTTTTAACGGCCCACGCATGCTCCTTGCAGATCTTATTGCAAGCACAGCAACCTGCACTCAAATCTGGGCAACCCACCAGCGAGGAATCATTTGTAGCACGATGAGATGGTGCAGAAAAAGGGCCTCCCCTCTTCTGCACGCCTGGAAGAGTTTGCTCCTCTCACGCAATAAAATTTTCGTTCTGCAGGTTTGGCACCCTGCAGGAGGTGGATGAAGGGTGCGGGACACTGAAAGACAAGGGGTTCGATGGCGAAATCTGTGAAGGCGACCACAAGTGGGTTTGCCAGAAAGACCCTTTCCCGCTCTCCCCACCGATGGCAGGAGACGGAGAGAAATGCAACGCCTCCGTCTGACACGTGCCCATCCCGAAACGCCCAGCCTGCGAGACGCTCCCCGCCAATATTTGGGGTGAAGCCAGCCCTGTCTTCACCGTTACGGCTCTGCGAGAGATCTCAGGGTTTGCAAATGCATTTTCCACACAGGTCAAGACAATTTTTTTTTGGGGGGGGGGGGGGGGGGAAAGGTGGGGTTTAGGAGTAATTTTAATA
>NW_008796207.1:56322-56821 GCF_000699145.1 Aptenodytes forsteri
ACTGCTTTGCCCCGGGCCGCTGTGTCAATAGAGCTACGGCAACAATAAAAGCCTGTAAAACTGGTTTGCTTCTATTTGTTGAAATAACACCGCTTTGCAAACAAGAGTACAGGTGGTACAAAATATAAACATTGCAAGGTTCAGTTAAAAAAAGTTTTCCCGAGCGACGGCTGCAGTGAGGGGTCTGCACCAGGCGTGCATCTCCCCGGGCGCAGCTGAGAGCATCAGCACAGGGATTAATGCAGGCAGCTGGGTTTTTGGGGGTGTCGGGGGGGTTTGGGGTTTTTTTTTTGTCTTTTGGGTTTTTTTTGTTGTTGGTTGGGGATTATTTGTTGTTAGTGTTTTGGAGGGGTTTTGTTTGTTTTGGTTTGGGGTTGTTTTGGGGTTTTTTGGGGTTTGGGGGTTTGTTTGGGGCAGGTTGGGTTTTGATGTTGGGGGGTTTTTGGGTTTTTTTTGGGGTGGGGTTTTTTTTTTTTGGTAAAAAAAAAAAATCACAAAA
>NW_008796207.1:57411-66976 GCF_000699145.1 Aptenodytes forsteri
ATGGTTTAGTGGGCACGGTGGTGTTGGGTTGACGGTTGGACTCAATGATCTTGGAGGTCTTTTCCAACCTCAATGATTCTGAGTCTCATAAAAATGCAAACTCATAAATGTTGCTGATAGAGTCGGGTATAAGGTTTTACCAAAGCAAACTGTGCTCAGTTCTCCTTCACCTGGGATGAAGCTCCTGTTTATGGGGTCTTTTTTGATGGATATGCTTTTTGCTGCCAGAGGATGTAGTTGTCTGGTCTGCTGCAGAGCCAGTTCTTCTTGGTGTGGCACAGGGATGAGCTGATCCTCTCCTGGTTGAGGTATGCACAGGATCCACCACCCCACACCTTAAACCTGCAATGCAGACGTGCTCAGGAGAGCAAGAAAAGGAGGAAAAGAAGAAAGCTACCCCCAAAAAAATTAAGAAAACCTGGGATTTCCTCTCTAGGAGAGAAGGGGTGGCGTTTGGCTGAGGGTATCTAATAGGGGATTGGTGTGCAGCATCCTTGGTCCATCCCAAACCTCCCATGGAAAGCCAGGGGCTGCTTGGGCACGGTGGCAGGAGAAGGTCCCCATCCCAGGACGGGTCATCCCAGACCCTCTAAGAAATCCCATCCAAGCGGGGAGAAGCAGCGCAACAGCCCCCCGGGGCCATTTCCAACCACACCAAGAGGGAAATCTGCCCCAGTGGCCAACCCCAAGCACCCAACATGGACAGAGGGACCGACCAGTTGTTGAAGGCTGTGCCGTTGGTCCACCACCAGCTCCCATCCTTCTCCTTTTGCAGCCCAAACCAATGGTTAGCTTCGCCTTTATAGCGTTTAATGAAGGCCTTTAAAGCAGAGAAACATCATGTTTTAGCTAGTCTTGTCTTCCCCACCTCCTCTTTTCTACCTGTGGCCATCACCCCACCCAGAGATGGTGCTTTCCCTGAGGCATCTGCTCCTGGCTACAGCATTGGGTGCAATTTGGGGCCAAGCAGGTTTTTGGTCTGGTTTTTTTTTTTTGCTCCCCCTTTTTTTTTTTGGCCTCTTTTTTGTTTTCTTTTTCCATGTTTCCTACCCTGGTGCTAGCGTAGGGGCTCAAGCACAGTTCTCACCAGTTCATCCATGGTGCTTATAAGGGCCAGTGAAGCTCCCAGGGCCTCACACCTTTCCCGACTGGTCATCCAATCGTTCTCGGCCTCAGAAAAATAATAGCATTTCCCTTGGAAACCAAGCCAGGTGTCTGGGCACACGTGGGAGAAGTCCGGGTGAGGCAAAGAGCGTCCCAAATGTACAACTGAGAAAGAAAAAGCTGAGTGAGATGCATGGGCAGCACTAAAAAGCAGGAAAATAGGATTTATTATTTTTTTCCTAGAAGCTTCAGGGGGGGAATTGGCGACAATGCCCTTGGGAAAGTGAATGGCGTAACCCAGCGAGGAGCCAGGATGCCTGGATCACAGTTTAGGGAAAAAAGGGGGTGTCCGTCCCCCCCGAAGCGGGCTTGGTGCTTTGCTTGGGAAGCATCCCCTGATGCTGGGAAAATCCTGCGATCCCCCCTTCCCCGAAACAGGGGCGCCTGGTCCAGATCCTCTCCATGGGGGATGCCTGGATGGGACTCACCAGCCAAGGCCACCAGCAGGACGAAGATGGTGAGCACCAGCACCACGCACACGGGGATGAAAACCCGCAACAAGCGGGATCTTTCCCTGTCTGACTTCTCGGTGTTGGAGCCTGGGGGAGGAAAGAGCAGGAGAGGGTGTGGGCTGGGTCCTTTCCTCCCTCCACCTCCTTTGCCCTTTTTCTGCTGGATCCTCAGTCCATCCCAAGCCCTGGTTGGGACGGGGACCTTTTTGGGGCTCAGGAGGGTGGGGAGAGCTCGCAGAGGCTCAAGGGGCTGCCCGCAAGGCAGGGAGAGCAGACGTGTGTCCTTCAAAGGCACCAATGTGTGTTTGAGGACCTGGAGATGGATTTAGGCTTTTCAGCCTTTCAAGGTGGCCACATCATGAAATTTAGGGTAGATGTGCTTGGGTCCATCTGCACCCACCCAAAAACTCCGTCCCCATCCCACTGGTGCTCCACCGGAGCGAGATGCTCTTCCCACCTGCCCTCACCCAGAGCGTTGTTTTTTTCCCCAGCATTACCCTGTTCGTACTCTTTCTCTACATCGTTGCAGTTACTCAACACTTCCTCTTGGTCTGAACAATTTGGTTCTTTGGCTCCTTTCCCCATCGTGGGCTGAGAAGGACCGGACTGTCGTGCGACCCAGGGGCTCGTGTTCAGCCAGCGTCTGCAGGGACCGCTCCTCAGGCTGCACGTTAACAAGGAAAAGGCTGAGAAAGTCTGCAGCCAGTCATGCCTCCCGCCTTTGCAAGATCCCATCAAGCCATCCAGAGCCTGTTTTTTTTTTTTTTTTGCCTCTGCAACGCTCCAAGACCTCGTGGGCACCAGGTACCATGGGAAGCCATGGCAGGGGAGCACGTTTGTCCTATGCTAAAAACACACTGGGGGGGGAAAGAAAGACAGAAAGAAGACAGACAAAGAAGGACAAAGCGAGAGAAGATGAAGAGGGGGAGGGGGAAAAAAAAGAGGGAGGAGAGAAAGAGAGAAAGGGGAGAGGGGAGAAAGAGAGAAAGGGGAGAGGGAAGGAAAAAAAGGGGAGAGGAGAGAAAAGAAGGGATGTTTAAAGGGAGTTTAAATATTAAAAGATATTAAAAGAAAAATATGAGTTACTAACTACTGACAGTTTAAAGGGATTTTAAGGGTTTACGAAGGAGCCAAGGGGTCAGGAGCTGTCACTGCAGTGAGAGAGCAAACTCCCTGAGGGGTCAAACCAGAGCTCGGAGTTTGACCCCCCGCAAGAAACCCACAGGAGGGGAAGAAACAGCTTAAAACAAAACGACTGCTGATGTTGAAGTTGCCTGCGTAGCAGCTGCTCGCAGCAAACTTGTTTTGTTCTCCGGAAAACCTTAATCTCCGTTCACCCTTATCTCAGTTCCTCCAGCGCCTGAGCTTGCATGGAGCAAAGGGCACACTTGTTTTCCTGTAGCTGAGCCAATGGGTTGCACCAGCATTTATTCCCGCCCCGGGCATTGTGTAATTACATTACAAAATAAACCAGTAGGAGCCTACCAAGGACGCGCCTCGACAAGCTGGGCTTGATGCAACAATAAAATTTGGTTCTGGGAATAAGGTCTAAAGCCACGTAGGGGCAGGTTGTGGTTGTCGGTAAATAAGGAAGAAGCGCAAAGAATTTCCCTTCCCCTGCACGGGGGATTTGCAGGAGGGAAATTCAGTGCTTGAGGATGTGCTCGGGTATAGCGTTTCAGAAGCAGTTTGAGGGTTAAATTTGGCAGTAGAGAAGAGAAAGATTCGTAACAAGGGTGGGCTGTCCTCTCTCTGAGCAGGGTTTGAGCTAGAAACCCTCCAGCCCTGGGCTGGGTGAGCTGTTAGGCTGAAGCGTTAAGATACGAGAAATGAAAGTATCGTCTTGAGATAAAAAAAAGTCCCCCGCCCAAGCTTTCAGTTTCCCCATTTCAAGCTAGAAACTTATCTTCTGCTTTTGGCTCTGCTTTGTAATGACGACTGTAAAAATTAAACAAAATTCCCCTAAAAAAGACCACATGGAGATTCGGGTTTTTTCACCCACCCCCAAAATTAAGAGATCACAGAGGGCAGCCTGAGCTCCTGCCCAGGTTTTATCCCTCCCAAGCCCACTATGGTTTCCAGCCGATCCACTCCAGATCCCCCAAATCCACTATTAATTCCACTTAAATGAAACCAATCTAAGTCCTTTTTATCATATGATTATTCACCTCTTTTCACCATGATTTTCTTAATTCCCTTCCAGAGAAAGCAACCCTGTTAGCTAGAAGGGGCTGGGAAAAAAAAAAAAAGCAGCGCTGAAAAGTGCTTACAAAGCAGCAAAACAGAGAGAAAAAAATTTGAAAAACCAGCTGAAAAAACCACGTCCAGAAGCTCAAAACAACCACAATAAAAAACGCAGGGAGGACAGGGCACCCGTGGTGGCAAAAGCTTCGATGAAACCAGCTGAAAAGTAGTGATTTGGGGGTTTGGGGTGGTGGGTTGTTTTTTTTTTCTTCCCTCCCTTCAATTTGCCACAGCTCATTATTTCAGCCCCCCAAATAAGAGACCTCTCTCCCTCTGGGTGGTCCTCCCCATCCCAGCCCCAGCGTCGCTCTAGCTGGTAGTGACTCAGTCAGCCCCAATCTTTACAGGCAAGAAGCTGCTTTTCCCAGAACTTACCTTACTGGTGGATCATGCTGTAAGTGTAATCAGCTTCCTGCTGCTGGTTGAGTATCGTTGCGTGCGGGGAGGGTCGATGCACGCCCTCAACGGTCACAAGTCCCAGTGCTCAGCTGTACCCCAGCACCTTGGCTCTCGTCCTTGGGGTGTCTCCTTGGGCTTGTAGGCAGGGCAAAGGGGTGAAGGACCACCTCAAGAAACTGTTGGTTGCTTTAGGCTTTACGCTTAAGCGTTTCCAAGCAAGAGGAGGATTTTTTTTCCCCCCCCCTGTCATTTTTGCTCAATAAATCCAGACGGGTGGGGATTTTTAACAGAGACCTGTAGGCAGGTGATACTGAAGGCACCGTGCCCTCCCTGCTCCCCAAAGGTTTGCAGTCATTTCTCAACCGTTCCGGCAGCTTCTGAAGCTCGTTTGAAATGGTTTGCACATGAAGCTGGGGTCAGGCTATGCTAATGTGACTTTGAGTCATCTCTTCTTGCTACAGTGGAGGAAAAACCAAGGTGCTGGGCTGACTGCTGCTTTCTTCCATCAAGGAGCAAAAGCAACAGGCTCAAATTAAAACCAGCTCTAAGGAGAAGGAGGTGCGAGACGGGAGTTTAAACCCAGTGGGAAAATTAAAACAAACAAACAAACAAACTTTGGGGAGGAGGGCTGGGAGCATTGAAGACGGTGAGAAAGTGTGGGGAGACTGTCTGGGCTGCCCTGGGAAGGCCCCCGTGGCTGGAAGTAAGCGTTTGAGGCCTGGGGGTGTTATCTGGCCGCAGACACACGCCGTCCGGTCGATTGCCTGAAACATCCTCTTTTACCCCCCCCCCCAAAAAAGGACTATGTTTTTCAGGGACAATGAGCTTGATTGATGCTGTCCGGATCCTGGCTCACCCCATTCCCTGCCTCATGGGAATGATAATTTCTTCATTTCTCACCAAACCGGGGGTTGCCTGCCCTGCTCAATGGGCGATACGGGAAAGATGGGGCCAGGCTCTTCTCAGGGTGCCAAGGGTGTGGGGGGTTGCTCCAGCCCCCTGACCGCAGACATCGTGTCCCCAGGGAAGGAGGAGGTGGCCATGCTCATCATCGCCTACCCAAATGCCCAAGCCTGGGATCCACCTTGACCGGTTGAAGATGCGTCCAACAAAGATGCTCACGTGCAAGCCAAGCACCCAGGGAGAGAAATAATCCCTCGTGGACCGCGATGCTTTCCAGAAAAGCAGGCGGCAAGACCGTAAGTCATAGGAGGCGACTTTGGGTCTTGCTGCTTCTTTCTGTATTCATAGAAAATACCATCAGGACACGTAAGATCTAACTCATCCCCGCTCCAAACCGCTCTAACCACAAGCCCTAAGACTCAGAGCTGGGTCACGGGGATCAAAGGTTCAGGTATTCCTCCACTGCTGGTCCTGGGAGGCCGTCGCTTGGGTTATGGTGGTGATTTTCATGCCATCAAGTGTGGGGGCAACGGCGGAGGCAACACGTGCAAAAAAAAAGGGCACCAAACTGTGCATGGCCAGACCCAGGAGGTCACTCAAGGTGACAGGCAGGGTTTTCCCCAAAGTGAGAACAGGCTGCAAAAAAAGCAGTGTCACAGCTTCATGGTTGGGCACAGAAGTCTTTGGAAGGAGAATGAGTGCTCCCAAATCATCAAGGTTGCTGGCACTTTCTTCTTTAGCATCCAGTGTTTTCCCATCTTGAGGTTCCTCATGTTTCCCGGTGGTGGGTCTCCAGCCTTTTCTTGGCAAGGAAGAGCCTGAGACCTCAGCAACCTCCCAAGGAAAGGCACTGCAAAGCTGCCTCCAGCACCCTGAGGTCCATGCCCACCACTCATCAGAGACCTGCATCTTGCAGAGGGCTACGCTGGTGCAGCAGGAAGAGCGGTGAGGGTTTCCTCCACCAGCTTCACCTAACCACACCACCTCTGCCCATAAAAGCTTCCCTCCTTCATCCGTCGCTCACTTAGCACTCCCTTGACACCAGTGATGGAGGACGATGGAGGTTACATCCTCCTACATTTAGGAGGAGTGGCCAGAAATAAGAGAGAATGCATGTTTCCTTTGGAAACTGATACTTGCACATCTGCAAAACCACTCATATTTTCTCCCACCTGGGCTGAGCTCTTGCAGACACGTGTGCTCGGCGGGACACGCAGCACATGGCGTTGAGTCACCAGGACGAGTGGGAATAGCCTTCCATCAAAGACACCAAGCCATATATTCAGGTCAACAAAATGCTCTTAAACCAGCAGAAAACCAAGTGCCAAATTCCCCTGCAATCAAGGCAGGAGTTTTCTCCCTTTTTTTCCCTTTAAAAATCATAGAATCATAGAATCATTGAGGTTGGAAAAGACCTCTAAGATCATCGAGTCCAACCATCGACCCAACACCACCATGCCCACTAAACCATATCCCTAAGTGCCTCATCTACTCATCTTTTAAATACCTCCAGGGATGGGGACTCAACCACTTCCCTGGGCAGCCTGTTCCAATGTTTCACCACTGACAAATTTTGCAAGAAAACCATCCTTCAAAAAATATTTTAAAGCAAAAACATCATCGCTTCCGGCTCAGCCATTGCAATAACACCTTTGGGTTGGCCACAGCAGAAGCAGAAAGCTGCTCCTTGGTTAGTTGGGAGAAACTCCACTTTGATGGAGAAAAAGGGCTTTCTGCGCACGCGGGGCAGCAGCCTTTGCAGCTGGTTTTCTCCTCACAAGCATAAATTTATTTTTCCCAACTCAACGCTGCAATTCCCCCCCATTCCCCACCCAACGTGCCCATTGTAAATCCAGCACTGTTTGGTAGTTTTCCAGGAGTGCAGCAACACACATTTCGAGGCCACTTTGGGTCAGCTGAAGTGAAGCCGCTGTGACCCAGCGCAGGATGACTTATCCAGGTATCCTCGGCACTCCCTGTACTGAAGAAAAGGAGAAAAATAATTTAAAAAGAATCTAAATTAACCTCATGGCAGGGCACAGTTTGCTTTTTTGCACTGAGTCCAGGGAGATTATTCTCGGGGGGTGATCTCCCTGTTCATGCTGTGTTGCCTTTGCAGCCTGTAAAATTGGGGTGGGAAGTCTCCTGCCCCTTCCCTTCCGGGTTTGGCTGCTCCCCTTTTTTGCGGGCTAAGTTTGGTAGTTCCAGGAGTGCAGGAACACACATTTCAAGGCCACTTTGGGTCAGCTGAAGTGAAGCCGCTGTGACCCAGCGCAGGATGACTTATCCAGGTATCCTCGGCACTCCCTGTACTGAAGAAAAGGAGAAAAATAATTTAAAAAGAATCTAAATTAACCTCATGGCAGGGCACAGTTTGCTTTTTTGCACTGAGTCCAGGGAGATTATTCTCGGGGGGTGATCTCCCTGTTCATGCTGTGTTGCCTTTGCAGCCTGTAAAATTGGGGTGGGAAGTCTCCTGCCCCTTCCCTTCCGGGTTTGGCTGCTCCCCTTTTTTGCGGGCTAACGCACGCCCTTGAGATGCACGTGCCCTACAAACAGAGCATGGAGGGGTCCGTAATAAACGCTTCTGAAAAACAGCAAAGTCCAGCTGCTGCTATCCGTTGGGTTGAGGGGACTCCTGGCTGGTTTTGGGCAGCTCCATCCCCAGGACGTTGGTTGTTTGGCAAAGGATGTTTCTGATGGGGGTCAAGGGGAGAAACCAACTTCCACCACCTCCAGTGCAAGAGAAATCAGGGAAATAAGAGGTCTGTGAGCAAGGATGAGAAAGAAAACGGTGGGAACGGGGAGGAGATGCAGAGCTGCATCAAAGTGACGCTGGTCCGGGGAGCGTGGAAGAAGGTTGCTCCTCTTTGAGCCTGATTTTGAGAGCAAAGATCGTGAGATCTGGGTGTGTTTCTCCCTCTCTTCCTGCAGCAGAAAGCAAGTGCAAGCTCTGCCCCGAGAACTGGATGGCGTACGGGGAGAAGTGCTACGGGCTGTCTAAAAAGAGTTGGGTTTGGAACGGGAGCAAGGAGGACTGTGAGGTGCGGAGAGCTCAAATACTGATCATCCAGGACCTGGAAGAGATGGTAATGGAAAAAGCGCAGGTGGCCAGGTCCTCCTGGGGTGTAAATCACCTGGGTTTCCACCTAAACTGGGTCCATGTTGGCGGGGTTGGCTGTCCATCGTATCCAAAACCCGTGCACTGGTGTGTTATGGGAGGACTGGTCCCACTGTCCTCTCTAACCCCCTCCGGGATTTCATCTCCAACATCACGGAGGGAACCAACCACGTGTGGATCGGGCTGCACTTACCTGTCAGTGCTCAAAACTGGACCTGGGTGGACGGGGCTCCCTTGGACCAGCTGATGTGAGCGTTGCCCGAGGAGATGCTCAGATGCAGATAGAAAGCCCCGGGGGGGCGGCTTTAGTAGATGAGAGGGAGCATTCTGGGGGGAGCTGCTTCATCTCCTGTCTCTCCAACAGGTTCAAAGTCTCAGGCAACATGGACTCGGAGAGCTGCGGGGTGGTGAAAGCCAACCGGATCAACTCAGAGACCTGCCAGGCGGAATTCAAGCGGATCTGCAAGAGGGAAGCCATTGAGATGTAAAGCAACATGGGAAGCATGGGGGGCAGCGCACGGAGACACCTTCATTTCGAGTCAAGCTGATGCAAAACCTGCATGGAAAACCATTGGAAAAAACCCTCAATCCCTTGCTCCTTGGTAGAAAAGAGAAAAGAAAGAACAGCTTGGATGGAGTCGAGTTTCCTAGATGGCTTGATCAGCCACCCTTCTTTGGTAGCCCCGCCTTTAAACTTTTATCCCTGTTTTAAAAGAAAATAAACAGGAGTGGAAACCTGCAGAACTACCTATAAAACACCACAGGGCCCCACCACCCTTGGAAAGCGCTGGATGATGGGTGGTACCACTCATACCCAATCTCGCCAATTAAAAGCTTGCTCAGGCACCTTACAGCCTCATGGCTCAGCCCATTTGCTATTGCCAAAATACCAGTGATGGATGAAAAAGACGGATGAAAGCATAACTAGCCCTCCCCTGACCTTCTACTATAACGCAATCTCTTTCCGTCTCGGTTTCGCGAAGCTTTGTGCAACGGCTAAAACCTGTAATCGTGGTGTAACCAACCCCCTGGACCAGTAAAAAGAGGAAGGGGCATAACCAGTTAGGAAAGAGGGGGTTTTGAAATATTTAACAGTATATCCTGGTTTTGGCCAGGATAGGGTTAATTTTCTTCCCATCAGCTGGTGCAGTGCTGCGTTCTGGATTTAGCAGGGAAATAACATTGATAACACGCCGATGGTTTAGCTGTTGCTGAGCAGGGTTTACACTAAGTCAAGGACTTTTCGGCTTCTCCTGCCCTGCCAGCGAGAAGCCGGGGGGGG
>NW_008796207.1:67062-87887 GCF_000699145.1 Aptenodytes forsteri
TCTCTCTTCTTGTTTTACTTTCCATTACAACTTATTATTATTTCAAGTATTAAACCCAACCCACAAGTTTTCTTACTTTTCCTCCTCCCCTTCTCTCTCCCATCCCACCAGGTGAGGGAGCGGCTGGGGGGGGGTTAGTTGCCGACTGGGGTTAAGCCACAACACAGTAACCCCTAGGAAACTCAAGATAAAGGAGGAAGAAACCTCCACCAACAATATTGTACTCTTCCAGGGGGATAGGAGATGCTGAAAACTCACTGTGTTGCCACACTGGGTGGCAAAGAGCTTAATATCTGAGGAAAGGGCTATCTTTGGATCGCCTGTATGATGGATAAACCTCAAAAATAAATAAAAAAGAAAGGTGATTTGGATTATTTCTGTAACTGGAGCATTATGAAGTGGTGGTTGTATTTCAAGTTAAAGCATTTATTGCTCTGATAGTAAATTCTAATTCTTGGATACTTATACAGGGTGCATTCTTTCCCTTTTTCCTGATAAAAAGGGCGATAGCAGCAACCCCATCACTATCTTCCAGCCAAGTTGACGATGAGGTTGCCTCATCCCAGCCCGAGCAGAGGAAGAAGAGCATTTCTGGTCGCTGTTTCTTCTTTTCCCTTGCTATTTCATGCAAAAAAAAAAAAAAAAAAATCTCACAGCTCGCTTGAAGGGTCACAAGCAATGCCAAAATTTGGGAATTGGAAGTACCAGGCCGCCCCCAAAACACCCCAAGCCCACACTCTTGCAGCCATACGGACACAAAATGTAGGTGAAGGACAAAGCGATCTCACACGGGACACCTCCTTTCTGCTGTGCCCCAAATTTTCGGTTTTCTGGCAGTGGACATAACTAGTGTCCACTGGGGCACAACTAGTAATTTTGACCAAAAAACATCCTGCAAGTGCCGCGAAAAGCCACATCCTTTGCCACCTTGCAGAGGGGGAGGCAAGCAAGATGCTGCCGGGGACGGAAACCGGCATGGGGCTTCATATGTGTTTGGTTTTTTTTCTTTGTTTTCCCCCAGCTCAAAGAGGAGATGAGAAGATTCAAAGACAATATTTGGGTCTTCCTCAAAAGCCGGCGAGGGGGATGAGTCAGCGACCCGCTGCTGCTCGGCACCGGTACCGTGCCGCAATGAGGGGAGCCGTCGTCTTCTCAGCATTCATGGGTGAGTGAAGGGATTTCGGAGACCGGGCTGGGGTGGCAGCAAAGGTGGAGGAGGGAGAGCTTGGAAGGTTTTCACCATCATCTCCTCGAAGAGCATCACTCTGGGGCAGAGCATTTCTCCGTCCCTTTCTTCGCCACCAGCCACGGAGACTCATGCAACCCCTTCTCCATGAAAACCTTCTCCCTGTCATTGATTCCATCAATTTTTTTGTCCCCTCCACCAGAAAGGAGCCTTGAGGAGGTGAGTTTGGCACTGCCCAAAAGATCCCTTGGGACTCAGTGGAGGAGAAAGGAAGTGGAAGGGACACCTGGAAAATGTAAATATTGCTCAGTCCCACCTTGTGCATTCAACACCTCATCCGTCTAAGTGAGCAGAGAGGCGTGAGCTGACCGGGGTGGGACGTATTCCCCCAGATTTCGGGTCCTAAATCCAGATTTTGGCAATAGCTTGAAGGCATCTATGGGAAGTTCTCGCCCATGATCTCCTTTCTCATCCCTCCCCACCGCAGGTGCTGTTGCCACCGTCTCCATAGCCCCGCTGCAGAACCCGGTTTGGGTTTCCCCCGGGGATAAAGCCATCCTGCCTGTCTCCCTCCAGCTCCTCAACCCCACTTGGGACTTCTACCATCTCAAGTGGAGCTTCCTGACGGGGGATTGCCCAGTTTTGATTTACACGATAGAAAGGTGCAACCAGACCCTCGCAACGTCCGGGCAACAGTGCCAACATAGGATGGAGGTGGAAGATTTCTACAAGCCAAGGGCAAATATCAGCTACAACGCCTCGCTGGTGCTCCAGGACACCCGGCCAGATGATGCTGGGGTTTACCAGTTGACGGTGCAGGGTCTGGACGTGGCACACACCATGCAGGTCACACTGATTTTGCAAGGTAATGGTGGCTTTAGGGGGGCTCCACCAAATCCCAAGAGGTAGGGAGGAGCAACCAGCAAATGGCAGGTTTGGAAGGCCCAGGAGAAGGTTTTTCTAGGCAGCAAATACTTGCTGAGCCTGCCCAAAATGCAAAAAATAGCGGTAATTTAAAAGAAAAACAGCTAGTCCTATTAAGACAAAGACTCCACTGATTTACAGAGCCCTTATCTGCCACGCGCTGTGGGATGGGATGAGATGGGATGATGTTTGGGGTGAAGCACTGCCTCATGCTTGCCCCGTTCCTACACTTGCATCCAGGTCTTTAAATGCTCTTTGCAAATCCCCCCTTGCAAACGGAGACCCTTGCAAACGGAGACCCTCTCCTTTCCACGCGCAGGTACCTTCTCCCCATTATTTGTCTCCAGCAACCCAGCCCGTGCCCACCTCAACCAGACGGCGCTGCTCTCCTTCTCCCTGCAGCCCCCCAGCTCGGGCTGGGACTTCATCCACATCACCTGGGAGCTCATCAGCAGCCCCAGAAACCGTCCCATCCTCACCTACACCCTGGATGGTTGCACGGGGGAAGCCCGGAACTGGTGGGAGCGGAACTGCAGCATCTCCCAGGAGGTGGACGGGGCGTACGGACGGCAGGTGGACATCCAACCAAATGGTGCCCTGGCCCTCCGGGATGTGCAGGACGAGGACGCGGGGACCTACCTGGTGACGGTGCGAGATCCAGAGGGGTTGGCTTGCGTGGCCATCAACCTGTCCGTGAGCAGAGGTAACTGAGGGAAGAGGGGGAAAAAAAAAAATGCACATTCAGACCCGTTTAGAGGCAGGGAGAGGATGGAGCGAAGGGGAGAAGCAACATTAACAGGAGAGCAAAATGCAGGAATAGGGGAAAAAAAAGTGCTAAACCATGTGATGAGAAGGAGCAAAAATAAAACAGAGCAGAAAGGCCTGCGGGGGGGTGGGGGGGAAGGAAGCAAATTTCACTCTGGCTTGGTTTTAATGCCGCAGCAGAACAGAAACATGGAGCTTCAGCAGAAGTTTGCCCTGGGGTTGTTTTTCAGAGGAAGCAAGAGAAAACAAGCAAATTCAAAAACCCAAAGGCATAGTGAGCTGCAGCAAGGGAAAGCTGGGTATTTGGGGGGTTTTTTTCCCCCCTAGTGTGTTTGGGTTTTGTTTTTTTTTCTTTAAAAAGAAGTGTTGAGCAGCTACATCTCATCACAGGCATACAGAAAGTGCCAAACCGTTGACACTTTATAGCAACGGGGAGTATTTTCATGGTGCTACAACCCACAAAAGCAAAGTTAGAGACCAGCCGAGCTGATAGCAAGGCGATCACACCACAAAGTCCCATCTCGCTACCGAAATCCTCATCTTTTCGCCCATCCTTTATACCTGTCCCCGGCTTGCAGATACGCTGGCAGCAGAGGGGCTGAGCATCCTTGGCATCATCTGGATGGTTGCTGCCGGCGCGGTGCTCTGCCTCCTGGCTCTCATCTTGGGAGAGGTGGGTGATAAAAACCCCAAATCGGGTCAAACTTCATTAGTTTTTCCCTGCAGAGTCAAAACACTTGGAGACAATTAATTTACCCCCCTCAAGGTTTTACTTCCCCTCCAATCCCCAAGGGTGGAAAAGGAAGAGGAAACGTGCTGATCAGCACAATTAATTTGGGGACGAGCATACAGAAGAGGGAATAGTGATCAGCATCCCTGGCACGCCTTCGAGGCTGGAGGGATTTGCCCAGCGAAGACGGGGGATGCAATAAAACCGGGGCTGCGGGTGGGTTTGCAGCAGTGTGGCCGGTCCCCCGCCATTCCCCAGGTGAGGAGGGACATGGGGACACATCGGGGTGAGCAGAGACGGACCCGTCATACCTCTCGTCTCTTCCCCAGCACGTGTTTTGGCATGGTGACAAGCTGGAAGAGACCCCGGGTGGCACCTGCCACCAGCCCTAACCTCCTCCCGGGGATGACTCCAGATGAAGAAGCCACCGAGGATGGAGGGAGATGTGCAGAGGGCACTGAAACCCCCCGGCTTGTTGGTTTGCCCACAGATCAGACCGTCATCTGCAACCTTAAACACCGGGCAAGAAGTACTCATAATCATTAAAAAAAAAAAAATATGGGCTTTGGAGCCGTTTCTCCCCAAATTATTAGCTGGGCTCCCCATGCTGTCTGTCCAGACCCCCATTGCTTTTAGCTACCCATCGCTGTGGGGGGAGAATCTTCCTGTTCCCTCTTTTTGCCCCTTTTTTACACTTGAAAAGGTCCAATGCTTTGAGCCCAAGGTGTGGGGGAGCTCCCAAAACATCCCACAGGTATTAATCCTATTAATTATACACCAAACAGCAGGAAGCCCTGAAAGGGAATCACCCCAATTTCCCCCCAGCCAAAAAAAATAATTGCAATAACAATAATGGGATTTCAGCGCTCAGCCTCTGGTAGATCTAAAAGCAGACATGGGATCAGAGGTTCCTTTTAAGTTTCTCTCGTTATCGGGAAGTTCAAGCAACCAATTCCCTCAGATTGGGAGTTTGAGTGTGTTTTTCTCACCAGTTCGTGGTACAGAAATGAGTCGACCTAAATCCTGTTGGATTTACCCAGCCCTTGGTGCATCGGTTGGGTCGTGTCCCCACCTCGTGGTTGACTGCTAGAATTCAACGGTTTCTCATGGAAACTTGGGGTTGGAAAGGCAATTTGGGAGAAGTCTCTGCCTTTTTGAGACTTACCAAAAGATGGGTTACCCCAGCTTTGCACTTAACTGTTTTGAGCAGTTTCCAGCAGCCGTCTTCATCCCCAGCTTGGATTCATGTCCTTTGAATTCGGGGTTTTATGCTGAAAGCAGAAAAACGTGAGCAGCTCCAGGGTGATCCATCCCCCTGTAAGCATCTAAAGCAGGGGATCAACCAAGAGATCCAACTCTTAGCGAGCCCGATCCCACCCTGAAAGCAAAATCCTGCTTAGGAAGGTATGTTATACCTCATCCTTTATTTTTGGGGGGAAGCATCACTGGTCTTTTTGTCACCCCCTTTCCTGGAAGAAGATTTTTAATGCTGCATTTCAAGCATTCGCAGGAGCACAAATCCACGTGGATCTCCTGCAAATTTGCCTCTAGAAAGACCAAACAAGCCCATTGTGATTTTTGTAGCTGAACGCAACGGGTTTTGCATTTCCCGCATCACCAGCTCCTTTTTTCTCACCTCTCTGCAATGAGATGGGAACAGCGCTGAGGCCCAAAGAGCTGCTAGAAAACACCCCCAAAAATAACCAGCGTCCTGCAAATCACAAGCACATCACATCCTTGCTCTTTGCTGCTGGTTAAAAGCAGGTAGGAAAGAAAAAAATATATATATTATTTGTCCATGCCAGTGACAGCACTGCTCTGGCACTGAGAGGAGGAGGCGGCTGCTTTCCCCAGTGGGAGAAGGCCTTCAGACACCTTCCTTGCTCGCCCCAAGCTGCTCCACACCTTGAAAAAAGCAGCTCTGCTTTTAGAAACGGCTCTTTGTGGGCTGCCGCAATGGGTGGAAGAGCAGAGCACGAAGGGAGACGAGACAGCCGGGGCACAACAGCGAGCGTGGGGTTTTAGCTGTGACTCCAGACACAAAACCCACCACCGCTGCCGGTCTCTGAGCTCGCTTTTGCTCCTGGGGGGGGGGGGGAGGGGAAAAACCCCTCTGTTGGCCTGAACCTTAATGCCACAAGGGCAGGGGCCGGCTGTGGCACTTACCTGCCGTGGCATTGACCACCATCTACGCCAAGCCAGATGTGCCACGGCGCTCAGCTCCCAGCTGCTGCGGGAAGCTTCCCGGGTAAGTGAATTTGCTCGGCGCCGTTGCACAGCAGGCGCTGGGCTCCTCCTGACCGCATGGGATTTCTGCTTGGTGATGGAGGGGGTTTGGAGGAGCTGATGTCCCCGACGCTGCCGGACCCCTACCCTGCAGGAAAGCACAGGGAGGAAAGGATTTCCCCTGCCTTTTCCATCTGTTTCCTGAGCTGACGGTGGCCGAAACCCAATGCCTTGCTCTCAAGCGGGTTCACTGCCTGTCTCCAGCCTGGGGCAGAGAGGTAGCCCAAGCGGGTCTCTTTTCCATAGCCTGATTTTCTCGGAAAGGGGGGAAAACCACAGCCAACCCCCAAGGACGCCGCTGCCCCTCCGTGCAGAGCTTCATGTGCTCGCTTTTTTTTGTTTGTTTGTTTTTACCATTGCAGCTCAGAGAGGCTGAGCAGGAACCGTGCAGCAACCAGCAACCTCTCCCCATCGCTTCAAGCATCCCAAGGGCTTTGCTTTGGGTTCTTCCCTTCCCCAGGGCACCTCTGGGTGCAGCACGGGGAGGAGAGGAGCTGAGCTCCCAGCTCCGAGGCTTTGCAGGTTTGCTCTCTGCAGCTTCCCCGGACAAGCGAGCAAGGCGGCTTGTGGGTTTTCTCGGCTCCGTTGCTCCCGCAGACACTTGCAAGGTTTTCTCGCTAAGCGGAGTGACACGGGGGGACCTGCCTGCTGAAACAAAGGGTTTTAAAAACGGGGCAAAGACCACAGAAGAGCTGCTTCCTCCCTCTCAGTATGGGTCCCGTTGCAGGTCCTCGGTGGTACTGGGCGCTGCTGGGAGCTGGATGGGTCGGGACCACGGTCCTGGCAGGCATCGTGCTGCGGCTGCTGCAGCGACACGGTGAGTAGCAGGGTCTGTCATTCAAAATGGTGAAAATCTCCCCAAATCCATCACATGCCAGCCCCTCCCTGGGCTGGAGCAGATTTCTCCTGTATTTCTAGCAGGGAGCAGCTCCTGGGCCACTCCTGCCCCTGGCAGTGGCTGTCCCCGATGGGCAGGAGGGGTAAAGCTGCCAGCATGTCCCCCACAGACACGCATAGGCTGATTTATGTTTTTGGAGCCTGTCCTGACACAGGTCCCTTTCTCCACCCTGGTGGTGGTTGCAAAGACCCCAAGGGTGTCCCCCCAAGAGTCCTATCCCCGGGCAGCACCTTGCTCCATCCCCAAAGGGCTGCTTTGCACCGGGGTTTCACCCCAACGGTTGCATCCTCCAGCCTCGACAGCAGCACGATGCTGCGGGTCAAATCCATCCTCATTTCAGG
This sequence comes from Aptenodytes forsteri, assembly GCF_000699145.1. Lineage (NCBI taxonomy): Eukaryota > Metazoa > Chordata > Aves > Sphenisciformes > Spheniscidae > Aptenodytes > Aptenodytes forsteri. The sequence goes on from NW_008796207.1 coordinate 74,193, forward strand.
TGGAAATGGCCCCATCCTGAGCCAGCACATGCTCCTGGGAAACCTGCCCGACCAACACCAGCCGACAGGACATCCCGGAGTTCAAATGCTCCCGAACTGCTTCCGGCTGCAGCTGAGACAGCGGCTGTGTGAGCAAGGAAGCCACCATGCAGCAGGTACTGCAGCTCAGCATCACCCACAGCTTTGGGGCTGTGGATAGAAACCCCACCCTGTTAGAGGTGCTGGAGGGTTGTTGTCCCCTTTCCACATGGGAGAGGGGAACAAGGCCAGGAACATTGGGAAAGCACCCCAAGACCCTCCAGTCCTCCCAATTGCTGTCCTCATCCACATCACCCTCTCCCTGCACCACCCCATGCCCTCAACACCTTCCTCTGTTGCTCCTCTTGCTTTCCCCCCCCACACCAGGGGAGATTTTTCCAGCATGGGCACAGCCCATGTTTTCCAAAAATGCACCTGGGGGGGCTCAAAGGGCAGGAAAAGCCTCGAGTGTCCCAGGGGGGTTGCAAGAGCCTGGTGCCCCCAGCTCTGCCCCTCACCCCGTGGCACCCACCGGACCAAGGACCACTCACACTCATCCTCTGCCACAGGCATCTCGGCTTGCTGGCTCTGTCCCGCAGGCTGGCAGCCCTTCGCAGCCAAGTGCTACTGGCTTTCCACAAAAAACGAATTCTGGGAGGTGGCGGAGGCCAACTGTTCATACCAGCGATCTCAGCTGGTCATGCTGGAGAGCGTGGAGGAGAAGGTAAATAACTGCGGGGGAAAGGCTCGAGCGTTGCCCCTGCATTTGGCTTTTTAAGCTTTGCTTTCTACAAAAAGCCACACAACCTCCAGACTGCGGCTGACCTTTCCTTCCTGGCTTGCAAAGCGCCCAAGCCCACGCTGCCAGGCAGGATTTCAGGGGGAAAAAAAAAAAACCCACAACCCACAAATCTGAGCTCAGGGGAGGTTAAGGGAGAAGGGCAAAAACATCCTGCCCCATACACGGGCTGCCAGGCTCCTCTATCACCCCAAAAAACGCTGTTCCCCTGCCCATCGTCTCCAGACCACTCTCCCACCTCTTTCAAAGCACCCACTGACATCTCCAGCCCCCAAGTCTGCAGCTGGGATGTGCCAAGCTCATCCCAGACCAGATCCCCCACGGGCAGGATCAGGCCTCCACCCCACGCGATCGGCTCTGAACCTCCATCCCTCCTCTCCCAGGCTTTTGTCAGGGAGATGATCGGAAACGCCTCCGGAGCCTGGATGGGGCTGAGCATCAACCAGATGAGAGGGAAAAGAGTGGACATGGTGGGATGGATCCCCTTTACAGAAAGCCTTGTGAGTGTCCCCCGGCTCCGGTTCATGAGCAGGTTGCAATAACCACATCCCAGGGGAAGTATTTGCCTGCCCGATGCTCACCACAGACCTGGCTGCTCCCAAAAATCACTCTGGAGCCGGCAGCAACGCTCACAGGAGCAAATTAAACCAGAGCGACACGGGTTCAGTCTCTGCAGCCCGGCTGCTAAACAGGGAGAAGAGAAGAAAAAGAAGTTACTCCTATTTTACACCCAAATGCAAAATGCAAAGGCGGGGAAATTTCAACCTGTTAAAAAGCAAGGAGATCGCCCCAGTGGTAATATTTTTCACGCAGGGGTGCTGTCATAGCCACAGTGACCCCGGTATATAGAAAAAAAGGCAGTTTCTGATAGAGCTAATATTTATTAGACCAAGTAGTACACACATGGGGGTCTGGGGAGGAGAAACAAGTTTTTTGGGGGGCACAGGGTCCCCCAACACTTCTGCTTCCCCAACATAGCTGGAAAAACAAGAGGCAAATGGGTGGTACATTCTCATGCTCGCAGCTGAGCTGACAACTGCTGACCCGGTTCAGGTTTTGGGCGGGGGGGGGGGGGAAACACCCCTAATGAGATAAATACTGTTACTGGAAACACAGCGTCCAAAGTGCATGACGCCAGGCTGACTGCCGTCACGGCGCTCTCGAGGTCTCTGGCGCTGGGTCCCATGAAGGCGGACGCTTGTGCCGCGATTCGGAGGGGTCAGCTGCACTCCCACATCTGCAGCATTGCATTGGATTTGCCAGAAAGAGGCCACCGAGACTTAAGCCAGAGGAAACAACACAAGGAACAACGGGACAGGCTCGGTGCCGGGCAATTCGCCGGGATGCCAAAAGACATCCCAGAGCAGCGGTTCGGTGGCTCCTTGCCGAGGCTGGGGTCTTCTCCCAAGCGTTGGCCAGGGGGGACTCCGAAACAATTCTGTTTCATTTCTCCACTTCGCATTTCTGCCCCTCGCCTCCAGTTCCTCCAAATCCACCAAAAAGCAAAGACACCAAAACCAGCAGGACTGAGTTCCGCAGCGCTGCAGCTGCCGGCAAAGCAGGGAGTTTTCCAAGCCTCTTGAATATTCCCAAGTCTCCCTACAACTGCAAAAGCTGGAAAGACACTAGTCGCCAGACTAAAGTAAGGATCCTTTGGTCACGGCTCCGTGTCATTGTCATGAGGAGTTTCTGCTTTTATAAACTAAAATTAAAATAAATATATACCATCAGGACACTCACTACCATGTTGTGTAGGGTTAATAGCAGCTTGTGGTTGACCTCCACTGCCAAGGAGGAAATTTCAGGTGAAATTCAGAAGATTTCTGAATCCTTCCGAATCCTGCTGGGGCGCTTTTGCGGGTGGCTGCAGACAGAGTATTTCATCTGGGAGCACCAGTCGCTGCTGATCCCGTCAACATTGATATAGGCACATTGTCCCTTGCCCCGGACATCGAACCTGCACCAAACAGCAGAAGGAAAACTCAAAGGGAAGCAAACAGGTTGCTGTCAGCCGCAGGCCGGTGGCTGAGCATCTCCCATATGGGTTAACGGTGTTGCAAGGAGCAGGGACCACCCTTCCTAGCAAACAACCCGCCCCACGCAGAACAAAAACTGCCTCCCACTCCACAAAGGAGGGAATATTTTCAGTTGCTTGGTCCCAGGGGGGTTCATCGAGGGATGCCCTCAACACCCTGCCAGCATCTGCATCACACAAATCCACGGACTGCGTTCCGAGTGCTTTAGCTCAAGCAAGAAAAGTGGTGTTTAACTGTTCCCACCTCATTAAATTTATATATATGTGTCTTCTTGCATTCAATCCCTGACCCATCTCAGCCCAGGACATGGTTACGTTCTCCAGAAGAAGACGGGACGTACGGGTTGTTGAAGAGAGACCCGTTGAACCATTTCCAAGGTCCAGAGCCTTCCCTTTGGAGACCGACCCAGTAGTGCAAGGAACTCCCATAGCGCAAGAGGAAACGCTAGAGGGGGGGAAAAAGCAAGCATCATATGTATCTTCACACTATGCCCCTCCTCCAAGGGAATCCCAAATCTGCTTCCCAAAAGCCACTGACACACCAGTTCCTCAGGGATTTCTCATTTACCAGCTCCTCAGGGATTTCTCATTTACCAGCTCCTCCCGGGTGTCGATGGTAGCCAAATGGGCTCCGAGAGAAAGGCAAGCAATCTGACTCCTGTTCCAGTCCGCTTCATCCTCCATGAAGTAAAAGCACTTCTCCCTGTACCCAATCCCATTTTCCAGGCAGCTGCGAAGGACGGGAGAGGGGCAGGATGGACAGGACGGGCATTTTTTAGCTGGAAATAAGCAGAACACGTCCTGGTGACTTATGCTGCTGGGTTTTCTCCAGGGGAGGAGAGGCCTTTGGTGGTGGGCACCTCCACCCTCAGCCACTTACCCGCCAGCGCGATGATGGTGAGAAGCAACGCTGCTACGACCACGGTGACCCCGATGGGGACCTTTTTATCTTTAATGCACTTGAGGCTAAAACCTGGGGACAAACCACGTGGAAGAGGCACGGCCGGCAAACCCATGGCACAAAGAGCACCCCAAGCTCCCTGCAGCTCTTGTGTTCCCCCCATGGGTGCCTTCAACACCTTCAAATACAGCCACAAAGCATGTGGGGGGGACACAGTGGGGTGCAGGCTCAGTTCAAGGGGGTGCATCCCAGTGCTTTCATCAGCCAGTGCACGCTCAGTTCAGGGGGTGCATCCCAGTGCTTTCATCAGCCTCCAAGGATTTTTAGGACTGCCCGACCTCATTGCATCCTCTCCATCCCCCCTCAACCACGAGAGATGGGCACCATCCCCCAGATCCACAGCTTGGGCTGCCCTGTGCCTCCTGCAGCTTGCAAACAGCTTTACCTTTCTTACATCCTCCTCCCCCTCACCCCAGCTATTTTAACTAAATTTTAGCTGCCCACGTCACGCTAAGCCCAGCCACGACCTCCGAAACAACATCCCCCAAAACAAGACCGGTCCTTACTGGTCCCTTCCTCCGCTCTCTGCTGCGATGGCATCATTACAGCCGTCGAGTCTTTGCGTGTGCAAAAGCAAGAAGCCCGTGCAAATGAGACAAGTTACCACTAATGCTGTGAAGTTATTCAGTAGGAAGTGCCTGACCGTGGGTATTTTTCTCCCAGGACAGTCAAGGGAAAAAAGCAGCATTCCCCCTTCATCTGGTTTACATGCATGGCAGGAAGGGAAACACGATTTCTGCCTTCAAAAAACCAGGACTCGCTTTGTTTTTCCAAGCCAGCCTTGATTTTATCGGCTTCTGCCGGCTCCGTTTGCCCTGGAGAGGTGTTGTCTCAGTTACATCCCCACTTCTTCAACTGCAGGGTGTTTTCAGCTCCAACCCTCAACTCCAGGGCCCTCAGGTCACCCCACGTGGTGCTGGATGGCCCTTCAAACCCATCTCAGCCACGTCCCCCAGCCCAAAGCACAGAAACCGCCCCTTCATCTCCCCATCATATGCAGGGCAGCTCTTGAAGCCTCTAGGAAAGGGGATGGTGCTTATGTACCTGCATCATGAACAGCTTCTGCCATCCCTGGCGCCACGGAGGGGACAGCAGCACCCTCCGGGACAAGCACGTCCTTCAACTCCACCAGCAACAAGGTGACCAGGGTCAAGAACACCTCGAGACCGCAGCACAGCACCAGGGACCAGCCAGGTCCTTCTCCGTCCCGGGGCTTTGCCAGGATGCTCCTGCGGTCACTAAAATAAAAAGACAAAAAGCTCATAATCCTCCCAAAACCTCAGTGCTGCTCATCACAGCAGTTTTGCTCCTGCAGTCGCTAAAAGACAAAAAGCTCATAATCCTCCCAAAACCTCAGTGCTGCTCATCACAGCAGTTTTTTCTAAATCTCTCATTTTCCTCAAAGCTCCGTTTCTCCTTTTTTCAGGTCCCAGCCTGCGTTCACTCTGAATTATTGCTTCTCAAAACCTCCCACGACAGCATATTTTTCTACGCTGTTCTTGCAAACCGTTTTTCTAAATTCTTTTGGTTTTTGACCTTTCCCTAGACACCGCCTTCTCCCAAAGCCCATGGCAAAACATTAACACATTCAGGTCTCTCCCCAGAGAAGCAAAACCAGTCCCACAGGAGCTATTTGTAGAACACTCACATTTACAAGAAAAACCTGAAGGAAACAGAACAAGAATCCACCAATGCAAAATAGAAAAACCTGCGGATGCTGTGGTCAACAAGCCCTTGAAGTCACCGACAGCTCCTCTAACAAAGAGCTTCCATATTTACTAAAACTGTATATACAACCCTGACATCAGATGCACAGCTGGTGCTCCTGTTTAATATCAGCACTGTAAACACAAATTACATTACCAGTACCTGCCCTTTGGACCTTGCTCAATTTGCAGCAAATATTTTCCAGGTAAGAACAACCTTCGTGTGTTCGCAAAGGTAAGAATCAAGAAGGATGTTTTTTTTCTCCCCAAACACTTGATTTTGAATAGGGTTTAACTGATATAGCACTTTGCTACTGTCCCCAACACCCGCCCGTCGCCCAAAACCAAATTACTCCTGCCCCAGGCTGCAGCTTGGTGCATTTTGGAGTAAAACAGCAGGTGATGGAGGAAGAGGAAGAGGGGGAAAAAAAAAAAACCCCAAGTGGGGATCAGAGAAACCTGATCATCAGAACATACTCTTGTGGGAAATAAAGGACTTGTGTGTCCCAAAAAGCGTGTCAAAAACATTACAGGCGGACTTTGTTCTAGTTCATGGCCTTGGTAGGGAGAAACATTGCTGCCCAGTGAAGCTATGTCTCTGCAAGTGGCACGCAGAAATAAATCAAAGGCGCTTTTGTCTAGCGCCCAAGGAGTGAGGAATCCATGCAGCAAACAGAACTGAATCCCTCGTGCCCTGACAACACCCAAATACTGCTGCAAAAACAGAAAAAAAAATCCACCTTTTATCTGCAGGGGTATCCTACGCAACAGGGGACACAGCGAGGTGTCGCTGCAAGGAAACACCCTGGGGTCACCAGGACCCCAAAGTGGGACCCACAGCCTGGGTTGAGCTGGAACAGGAGTCCCAGGGGAGAAGGGAGAAGAGTGCCGAGGGGGAAGATGCTAGAGGGCGGGGAAAAAAACATGCCCCCAAATGAAGTTAGGAGGTTCCCATCTGCGGAGCTTTGCAAGGCAGCCCCAGTGCCCGTCTCTGCAGGCTCCCAACTCGCCCTCCGCATGCTCAAAGGAAAATGGGCTTTTCCACGCCAGCTTCCCAGTCCAAACTCATGAGGAAATTGGTGCTGGACTTGGGGTTTCCAGCTTCCAGGAGCTGCTGGGAGAGGACAGAGAAGCTCCCACCGAGCAACTGACTTCCACTGTACGTTTTTCCTCCGTGGTAGAGAAAAAACTGCAGATTTCCCCCCTCCATGCCCACAGCCTCCATCCAGATGAGGGATTTAAACACACACAGGGGCGCTCTCTGCTCCTGAACCCCAAATTTATCCCCTACCTCTAGTACTGGAGCAAGAATCCAGCAAATTGGAAGCAACCAGAGGCATCTAATAACCGATAGCAAGCAGCTGCTGAAACCCACCCCTTCCACATGCTTTCTGTGGTAAACCACTCCTCTGTCTGACCAGTACTGTTGCCTTAGGAAACTCCTTATCGCTGCTCCTGAATTTTTTAAGTTAATCTCACACCCTCCTCCATCCCCCAAAGCCAGATGGGGAGACGGGGGAGCGGCTGCATCCCAAACCCCAGCCACGCTCTGCCGGGACTTGCAGAATCAGAGCAAAGCTACAACCCACTGGTGCTTACAAGACACCCCCAGGTTGGATGCTTTTGGGGTACAGCAGGAGCAAGTCACACCATTGCTTAGATGTCATCAGCATCGATAGTGGTCTCTCTGCTCCGTCTTCACAGCTAGTGTGATCGTTAGGGACCTGGAAAAGCTCACTCAGCTTTTCCACGATGTAAGGCACCACACCAAGGGATGAGGCCAGATAAAGGCATGAGCTTGAGCAGCAGTAACAAATTATTTCAGCAAGTCATCATACAGTTTTTCCCGGTCAAGAATTCCCCTCTCCCTTGGATTTGGCACAGCAATCTCTGGAATTGTGAATTAGGCTCAAGTCCAAACGTGCTTCACCCAGGTCCAGCCCAAACCTCCCACCACGCAACGCTCTCCTGCCCCCTTTCCTCGAGGCTTTTACCCCTGGCTTGTGCCCCATAACTCACCGCTTGGTCCAAGGGAAAGGCAGTGGGTGCAAACGTCTGGAAGCCCACCAATTTCAGCTCTCCCGGCTCTGTTACCGACCGGCTCAAGGCTTTTCAGCCCACGCTGAGACGCAGCATTGCCCCGGCGGCGGGTGGAGGCAGGTTGGCATCCTCGGATTGTCCTGCCCAGGGTGTCCTCGGGGTGGTGACAGGCTGAGAGTCTCTGGAGAGTCCCTGTCCTGTCTCGTCTCCTACAGAGAGCACAGAGGGGATGTAAAGCTGTCTGTACATTCCCCAGCCAAAAAAGTAAAGAAATAAAGAAATAAAAAAAAGAAAGAAATACTCAGCAAGGGCAGATCAGCAGGTGAGCCTTCAGGGTTGCCTCAGAGCAGTCATGCATGAAAATAAAAACCAGAGGAAGTGCTCCATGCCCAGCACCATCAAAACAAACAACCTCAAAGCCAATTTAATTATTGCAGTATTTACCACTGATGACCTTCCTCTACTCCCTCCAGCACCCATAAGGGCGGCGGGGAGGTGGGAGCTGCTCCAGCCTTTGTACCTCCGTGTCCTCCAACCTAGGTGGCAAAAGGCGGGATGGAGGCAGAGACACATCTCCCCTCCCTTGCAGCTTTTCCCCCCTCCTTTCCTGACTCCCAGCTTTTTTGCACCGTCCTTAAATGACTCTCATCCGCTCACACTCCTTTTTGGATTAAACCGGCTGCTTCAGTAAATTCCACCGAGAGAGAAAAAAAAAAAACCCAGGGGAGGGTGGGCAGCAGGGATGGCATCAGCTCAAAAACATCCTCCCAAGCGCATCAGCTGATGCTGCCCATCATCGGCACCCTCACCCACCAGCCACGAGAGCGACACGGATGGTTTTTAGGTGACAGATCCCATCTGCCTTCCCCACAAAGAAACATTTGCCAGCTCCCCAGCCAGGGCCTCTTTCCCACTTGAGAGGAGGTGCTCCAGGCAGGAGGATGAGCCCGCAGATACGCGCGTGTCTGCACAGGGGTGTGTTTGCTTGTGCAAGGCTGTGTACAGGGGCTCTCAGGGCCCCCCTAATCCTGATCCCCCCTCCCCCAAGGTGCTGCTGCAAGAGCCTCAGAAGCAGCTGTGGATGGCAGAGACAAACCCAACCTGGATGGTGGGTGAAGCAACCTCACTGCATCCCCTGTGAGGGCAGTGATGCTGTGGCTATGTGGAAGGGCCGGGCATCAGGGCTGCTGCAAACGGCCCCTTCCCAGTGCTCCCAGTCCATCCATCCACAGGCATCCCAGTTCAGGCAGCTGTTTTCACACAGCGGGGGCAAGAAGTGGCGCAACACCCATGGGGCAGTCCCACCGAGCTTTGCAGCTTGCTCTGAGCTGGGGAAACCCTATTTTTGGAGGTTTATGCTATAGGAAGAGGCTCTTATCTCTTCCCCATCACCCCAGTGTGGCAGCTTTGGCTTAGACTTGCAGCCGTCCCCATATCCCCTGTCCCCCTCCTCTGCTCAGCAAAATAGGTTTCGGGTGTTTGCCCTCCTTGGGCTCTGGACCAGGCACTACCTCGTGGCGACCTCGCTTGCTGGGGTTTTAGTTTTGGACTTCTTTTTAATCCCGCCACCTCTTTTTCACTTTTTAACCCTAACACTCTCACCGCTGCGCTTCCTCTCTGCCTTCGCAATTCTGCTGCGAGCACTGTGCCACGAGCATCTGTCTCCTCCACCGCCTGCCAATCCCTTCCTGGCATGAGCCACCTCCTGGGTTAGTTGTGCTGTGCCTGGGGTGAAAGCACGACCTGAGGATGGGGACAGTCCAGGAAGAAGATTGAGGGGGACGCTGGCATGGGCAGAAATCCCAAAAGCATCTCCCCAGGGGGTTGGATGGGGGCCCTGGTGCACCCTGGAGCCATGGAAGGGTGAGGCAGGTCCAAGGGCAAGTGCTGCCGGGCAGAAAGGGACAGGTACAGCATGCACGAGGATGGGTGTGCGTGCGCAAGCAGGCTTATCTGGTACAGAAAGATGCTCTTTCCAGCCCTCCCCATTAGCAAACTTGCTTGGAAACACCACACGACAGAGCCCAGCTAATGTCATTATTAATTTGTGCAGGAGATGGTCGTTGCACAACAACGTCAGCACAGGCTCCCGCATCCCCCCACTGAGGGCCTGGATCCTGGCCCGTCCCCGAGCGTCTCTCCCAGCCGCAGCCCAGCTTGCAGCCCCTCAGCACCCCGCAGGCTCTGCCTTCATCCCAGGGGCTCAGCTGGAACCTGCGGGTGCAGGGGGGAGCCCGTGTCATGGCACCAGGGTCCCTCGGGTGACAGTGGAGGTGCCCACCCCGACACCCATCCCTCCCCAAAGCGCTCACCGGCCCTGGTCCAGGCGGGAGCCGTTCAGCCAGGTCCAGCCCTTCCCGGCGGAGGGGACGGAGAGGCCGAGCCAGAAGTACCTGGTGGGTTTCCGTACGACTTCCTTTACGAAACCCTGTATCGGGGAGAGGGCAGGGGGTGATGCCAGCGTGCCATCCCAAAACAGGCTCCAACCCGTCCCCGCGCAGCCCCCACCCCAGGACCGAGCCCCACCGGTGTCCCCCACCCTCTGACGCTGGCAGAGGCATCCCGGAGGCTTGGGCGCAGGGGTGGGTGCTGACCCCAGATTTCTGGGCAAGCCCTTAACCCTTCCCCGGGTGCCACCAGCCCCTCGGGTGCAGTCCTGGGACCCGTCCCACACCCCCGATGCCATCCGTCCCTTTACCAGCTCATCCTGGTCCCCCGGCATCAGCAGCTCGGCACCCCGATTCACGCAGTCCTGCTTGCTCTCGCTCCGAGGGTTGATCCTGTTGGCAACTCAATAGCACTTGGTCCCGCGCAGCGTCCAGCCCGTGGGGCAGAGCTTGCACCCCTCACCCTCTGTGGGCAGACAGACAGACAGACAGACACCACCACGCTAAAGGTTTGGTCACCAACCATCCTAGTCGGGTTCGTCCCTAACGCCCACGGCTGCTTTCAAAAGACAGTCAGTGCCATGTTCAGCCACCAAGAAGCCACCTTGTCCCCTGCACATCCAAAGAAGGACAAGTGCTTCTCCCCACCCAAACCTATTCCAACATCATCACCGCCTTCTCCCTGTTACTGATTTCTCTGTAATCCCACTGTTTTTTCAGCCCGGGTTTGAAGCACGCTGCCATTTTGCTGCTCTGCAGAGCAAGCAGGTGCCAAAAAGCCTGGGAGACTCTTTGGTAACAAGGGGTTGGTAATGAGCCCTTCGAGGGGAAAGGATGGAAAGTTGTTCCAAACAGCTCAAGAAATCTATTTGGTTTTCCTTCACTCCTTGTTTTCAAGTCTCTTCCAAGAGACAGTCAGCTTCTCCCTTTGGAAACCAGGATGGGACTAGACTAATTAGAGGGCAGGAAAGGTAGAAAAGAAAACACAAACCCAAAGTTGTAGAAAATATAGCTATAAAGGCGTGAGATGACATTCTCACTGGTTTGTTTGGAAGACTTGCTCATCTTTTTCTGCACACAGGCTGAGAAACCCCACACAAGGATCTTCCCAACCCCAGTGAGGCAAGAGCCAGACTGTCTGAAGATGAGTCAGATGCTTTTAGACCTATTGAAGCATCCAAAAATTAGGTATTTATCCCCATTTAGGGGAAAGTGGTTTCTCTGGAGAGCAAAACCACACCAGACTTGCAATGTGAGCACACAGGGGCCTTGATTGCAACCCATGCCATGCCCAGAACGGTGGGACCTGAGCGGGGACTGTCCCATCACGGTCTGTGCTGCACACATCCGACCTCGGCATCCCCACGTGCTGCCTGTCCAGAGCAGGTAGGGAAAACCCCGGGAAGATTTGTCAGGATATTTTCTGCTTCTCTACAAGCAACAAACCCTTTGGTTTAAGGTTTCAGCGAGGCTTTTGGCATCCAAGCCGACCGCACAGAGGCAAAGTAACCAAAAAAAAAAAAAAGAGCTCCTAAAGAGAGCAGCGAACACTGCAAACTTAACACCTGCAACCTCGTTAAGCTTTTTAATTTTGCAGCTAGGAACAGCAAACCCAGCACGCCGCTGAGCGGGATCCCTCCTCTTTACAGCAACAGCAGCAAGAAGGAATTAAGCGGTGCGTGGAAGCTGGATGCTCAGCCACGCTGGTTGCTCTAGAGGGACCAGTTTAACCCAGTGCTGCCAGTCCTGGTTGAACTGCAGGCAATACCGGCAGGAGCCGCGTGACGTGTGGAGGAAGAAAAAGAGTCAGGTGGGGGAAATGCAAGCTAAACTGAGGTGCAGGCATTGCTAGCACAGGCAGGTGGGCGAGAGCCGCCTACGCCAGCCATCACCGTGCTCAAAGCAGCTCAGCGTTATTTCCGCAACATTGCTCGAAGCTATTTTTCCTTCCTTAAAATAGGTTTGAGGCCCTATTGGGTAAGTTTTGCCCTCTCTCTTATGAGAAAGGGGGCAGCTGTGGTTAACAGCATGAAAGCAGGAAGGTTGCAATGAGAAGGGCAGCCTGCGATGGCTGCCACATCCGCCAAGGTCATTATAGAGCTGTCGCAGTCAAAAAGCCTGAGTGACCTTGCCCCAGAGGAAAAAGGCACCTCAAAAAGGGGACGTGCTCCTGCATTTCCCACTCTCCACTCACCGCAGCCTGTGCCTGCTCTAACGTGGGGGATTATCGCTCTTCTAGCTGGATTGTCATCCTTAACAGAGGCAAAGGCAGAGAGGAAGCGTAGCGGTGTGAGCTCTAAGGGGGGGAAAAAAAGAGGAATTGGTTAGAAATTAGAAAGAAATCAGGGGGAGGGAGGAAGAGAAGAGCCTCTTCCCATGGCAGAAGCCTCAAAAATGGGGTTTCCCCAGCTCAGGAAGAACAAGCCAAAAAAAGATGAGGTGGGACTGCCCCAACAGCACCCCTCTCCCGTCCCTGCTGCCATCTGAGCCCCTAACTGGGATGCTCGAGGATGGACGGACTGGGAGCACTGGGAAGGGGTCCTCCCACACAGCCACCACACCGGCACCGCACTTGCAGGGGACACAGCGAGGTTTGGTCACCAACCATCCTGGTCGAGTTCGTCCCTAACGCCCACGGCTGCTTTCAGCTGCTTCTGGGGCTCCTGCGGCAGCACCTTCTTGAGGGGGTCAGGACTTGGGGGGCCCCCAAGAGCCCCCGTACGCAGGAAAACGAGGGGTGATGGGGAGGGACGGTGGCTTTCAGCAGAGCACGGCCCGGGGGGAGCCCCAGAACTCACCTGGGCATCGGGCAGAGCCAGCGCCGCGTGACGGGCTCCAGCAGAGAGCTCCAGCCATCCACCTCAAAAGGGAGGAGACCCCGGGGGGCAGCCGACACGTCACACACGTGTCCTCCAACGCTCCAAAAGCCAGGAGGGAAAGGGACAGGGCTGCCTTGAGCAGGTGCCTTCCGGAACAGAAGGGACACCCACGGTATTTTACCGTGTTTTAATAAAAACGTCAACATCAGTAGAAAAATAGCATCAACACCCGTAACTCTCACACAAGGGCCACTTCACACCCCAGGCCTGCGTCCCCTCTGCCCTGCACAGCGCCAGGGACCTCCGCCCAGCTTTTGGCACCCATCTTGTCCGCTAGCAGCTGCTCGAGCTCCATCGCCACGGTGCAGAAGCAGGTATACACAAGTTGTGAGAGAAGCAAGGCGAGTTCTGGGGTGGTCCCAGGAGGAGAAAGAAACCCGCTCCATGCACAACCCAAGGTCCCAGTCCAGGCAGCCACACGTCAGCTTCCACGATGTCTCCCCTTCCCACAGGCTCACCTCCCCGAGACCTGGCAGTGAGTTGTTGCTGAGACCAGGAGCAACCCGGAGCAGCAGCTGAGGCAAGAACATCCCTGCGCTGGTGGAAGAGGTGAAGCTGTGAGTCCCCAGCACGGGGAAGGTCCTTGGGTGGGTGTCCTGGTTTCGGCTGGGGTAGAGTTAATTTTCTTCCCATCAGCTGGTGCAGTGCTGCGTTCTGGATTTAGCGGGAGAATAACGTTGATAACACGCCGATGGTTTAGCTGTTGCTGAGCAGGGTTTACACTAAGTCAAGGACTTTTCGGCTTCTCCTGCCCTGCCAGCGAGAAGCCGGGAGGGGGCACAGCCAGGACAGCTGACCCAAACCGGCCAAAGGGGTATTCCATACCATACGACGCCGTGCGCAGTATATAAACTGGGGGGAGTCGGCCGG
>NW_008796208.1:0-9122 GCF_000699145.1 Aptenodytes forsteri
AGCTCCTTCTTCATGGCCTGGAAGAGGGACATCTTTTGTCCTGTGCAGGGGTGGGTGTAACCTGTTACTGCTCTCTCTGCACAAAGAAGTTTTTTTTGTAGCTCGCTGCCCACCAGCCCGGACGAGACGGCCTCGTCCACGGAGAGCTTCTTGTTGGCGAGTGGGTCAACGACGAAGCCGGTGGCAGCCTGCGCCTCCAGCAGCACCAGTGCTGTCCCTGGTCTTAGGATGCCCTTCCACATGGCCTGGTAGATGCTCATCTTCTCCATCTTGGCGGGGTCGGCCTTGGAGGGCACCAGCACACCGGCAATGCTTCCAGTTCCCTCAAGGTATCTTCTCACACTATCCATTTGTTCTATTTCTTGTGCCGTCTCTTTTCCTTCATGGAGTTTTTCCATTGTTTCTTCTGTAATTATCTGTGCACTGAGAAGTTCTGCTGCTGTTATTTTTTGTCTGAGTCCTTGGAACCAGACATCACTTCTGTCCTTTTCTTTTTCTTTAATGATATTTAGTATTGTATTAATGATTCCTTGTAGAATGTGATGGGATTCGTCTTTATATTTTTTCACCAGTTCTTTTCTTTTCTCTTCTGTGATGTACTCAGAGCAGAGAAGTTCCCACAGTGATAATACATGTCCTTTGAATTTTCCAACTGACATTTGTACCTTTGTAGATAATAGGGCATTTTTTGTTTGCTCATCAATGTAGAAATAGTCGTCGTCTTTTTCCATGATCTGCAGCAGGTATAATCCAGTATCTCTGTCTTTGGAACATCTCTGTAGGAGCTGACTGTAACTGATTTTCTCATGAGTGTTTGGATCTATAAAACCTTTGCTACCATGATCTGGATCAGAAAGTAGGAGAAACATATCATCATCCAAGTAGCCACGCCGGTAGGCCACCTCCACAGGGAGGCGGTGGCTGTGCACGGGGTCAATGATGCCGCCAGTGGCGAGCTGTGCCTCAAGGAGGTGGATGCCGTGCTCCTTGATTGTTATCTTTTGCCTTATGGCCTGGAAAAGGGATATTTTATTACCTGCATGAGGATCTGTGTATCCTGTCACAGCTTTCTCTGCCAATAGGAGTTTCTTGTGCAAGTTGCTACCCACCAGCCCAGACGAGACAGCCTCATCCACGGTGAGCTTCTTATTTTTCAGTGGGTCAATGAGAAAACCAGTGGCAGCCTGTGCCTCCAGCAACCCCAGTGCACATTGCTCTGTGAGGAGGCCCTTCTTCAGGGCCTGGTAGATGCTCATCTTCTCTTTCCTTGATGGGAGTAGAACCCCGGCAATGCATCCAGTGCCATCCAAGTACCTTTGGATGGTGTCCCTCTTTGTGAGGCTGGCAAGCCTGAGACTCCCATCCTGCAGCTGATCTAGAGTTTTCTTGTCAATTATCTCAGAGTTAAACAATTCTGATATTGACACATCCCCACGGAGTCCTTTAACCTTGAGGGCTTCTGCTCTTTGTTCTGTATCCTCAATTATTTTGAGGATGAGTGCTATAAGATCTTCCAGTGTGAGGGTTTTGCATTTGTACTGCATCACTAGTTCTTTCCTTCTCTGCTCGGAGATGTAATGAGAGCAGAGAATTTCCCAGATGGAAACTGTTTGGTCCTTAAACTTTCCAACTTTCACTTCAAGGGGCTTTGAGCGCAAAACCTGTTTTGTAAACTCATCAATGTAGAAGTACTTTCCTCCTTCCTGTACAACTTGTAGCATGTACAACCCAGTCTCTGAATCTTGGACACATCTCTCCAGGAGCTGCATGTAGGTGAGGTTCTCATGGGTGTTGGGGTCGAAGAAGCCCTTGGTGTCGTCGGTGGGGTCCGAGAGGATCTGGTTCATCTCCTGGTTGAAGTAGCCGCGCCGGTAGGGCACCTCCACGGGGGGGCGGGGGGTGGTCGATGATGCCGCCGGTGGCAATCTGGGCCTCAAGCAGGCGGATGCCGTGGCTCTTCACAATCAGTCCTTGGTTCATAGCTTCAAATAGGGACATTGGGGCTTTTGTGTAGGGGTCGGTGTAGCCTGTCACAGCTCTTTCTGCACAGAGTAGCTTGTCAAAAATCTCCCCTCCAATTAGACCTGCAGTTAATGCTTCCTCCACTGAAAACTTCTTGTTTTTCTCTGGGTCAATGATATAACCAGTGGCAGCCTGTGCCTCCAGCAGCACCAGTGCTGTCCCTGGCCTCAGGATGCCCTTCCTCATGGCCTGGTAGATGCTCATCTTCTCATTGCTTGGCTGTATAAGGACCCCTGCTATGAAATTGCTGCCCTCCAGGTACCTGCGGACAGAATCCATTTCAGTGACTTCTTTGACTGTTTTCTTCCCCTGGTTGAGCTCATCGAGGGTTTTTTTGTCTATCAGTTGAGACTGGAAGAGGTCACTGGCGGATACTCTTTTCCGCAGGCCCTTGAATGCAAACTTCTTGCCTTGTGTCTCAGTCTCTTTGATGACTGTGGTGACAATTGTTATGATTTCATGTAGCACTTCAGTATTCTCATCTTTGTACTTTTGCACTAGCTCTCTTCTCTTGCTGTCTGAGAGGTATTCAGAGTTGAGAAGGTCCCAGACTGACACTGTCTGTCCTTTGAACCGCCCTATGTTGACACAAACAGTCATAGATTTCAGCACCTCCATGGTTTGTTCATCCACACAGAACATCGCGTTTTCTGACAGAGGAAGGAGCCAGAGACCTGACTCAGCCTCATGAATGCACCTGTCCTTCAGCTGCTGGTAGGTCACGTTTTCCTTTGTGTTTGGATCAAAAAAGATTTTGGTGCTGTCATTCAGCTGAGAGAGGATTTGGTTCAGGTCCTCATCGTAGAAGCCATATCTGCATGCAGCCTGGAGTGGAAGGTGATGGTGGTGAATGGGATCAATGACCCCTCCTGTGGCCAGCTGGGCCTCTAGCAAGGGAACAGCATCTCCCAGGGGAATCAGCTCTTTCCTGAGCGCTTGGCATAGTGAGATGGAGCTCCCCGTGTAGGGGTCTGTGTAGCCAGTCACTGCCCTCTCAGCTAGAAGGAGTTTCTCGGTGAGCTCTTCACCAACAACAGCTGCTTTCACAGCATCCCTCACACTGAGTCTCTGGTTTGTTGCTGGGTCAGTTAGGTATCCTGTAGCTGCCTGAGCTTCTAGCAGCTTCAGAGCAGCCCCAGGGAGGAGGAGATTGTTTTTCATGGCATTGTAAAGGCTCATCTTCTTTTTGGACGCCTCTATGAATATCCCAGCGATGCTGCCTGTGCCCTGTAAGTACCTCCTCACCCCCTCCATTGCAGCCACTTCCTCGGGAGTTCTTATGCCCTGAGCCAATTCTTCAAACATCTTCTCAGTAATGATGCCAGCATCCAGCAGCCAGACTGCAGGGACACTGCCCCGCAAGCCTTCCAAGGTGATGTGGGTGCGGGCTTTCATTTCCATCTCCCCAACCAGTCTGAGCACAAGAGCAACCAGCTGCTGCAGCGACATTTCCTCAGACCGGAACCTCTCCACGAAGTCACTCCTCTGCTCCTCAGTGAAATACCCAGAGTGGATTAGCTCCCAGAGGGAGAACCCTTTTTCCTTCACCACAGTTTCCTTAAAAATCCGTTGGATTTCTTCGTCGGTGTAGGCATGAGCAGCTGTCTGTGGCAGAGGCAGCAAGTGGAAGCCAGAGATCTCGTCCTTCTGGCAGCGCTGGATTAGCTCGGCATAGGTCACGGTCTCTTTGCTGTCTGGGACGCAGAAGGCTCTGTTGTTGTCACTGGGCTTAGAAAGGGCCTTGGTTGTGTCCTCATCCAGGCACCCTCGCTTCTGGGCAGATTCTATGGGGATATAGTGGCCACATGTTGGGTCAATGATGCCTCCTGTAGCCATCTGCACCTCCATCAACTGCATAGCCTGTTTGTCAGCAACCAGGCCCTTCTTCATCGCCTGGAAGAGGGGTATCTTCTTGCCTGTGAAAGGATCTTTATAGCCTGTTACAGCCCCTTCTGCATGCTGCAGCTTCTCATGGACTTCTGGCCCAATGACTCCCTCCTTGATGGCATCATCCACACAGAGTTTCTGGTTGTTCACTGGGTCAATGATGAAGCCTGTGGCAGCCTGGGCCTCTAGCAGTGGGAGGGCTACTCCTGGTACCATGATATTTTTCTTCATGGCCTCATAAATGCTTATCCTCTGGTTTGATGGCTGGAGCACAATCCCCCCGATGCTGCCAGAGCCATAGAGGTACTTTCTGACAGAGTCCATGTGCAGGATTTCCTCTGGTGTGACGGATCCCTCCAACACCTTCTCAAACAAGGCCTTGTCAATGACACCTGTTTCCATCAGGTGGTAAGCGCTGACGCTGCCTCTCATGGCTGGGAACTTGATGGGGGCCCATTTTTTCATTTCCTCCTCTAACATGATTCGAATTTGCTCCAGGGTGAGCTTTCTCAGCTGGTAATGGTTGAATATCTCTCGGCGCCTCCCCTCGCTGAAGTACTCGGAGTTCAGCAGGTCCCACACAGAGACCTTCTCCCCCCGTAACCGCCCATACCTGACCAGCAGCCAGGAGCTCCTGAACACCCGTCTGGTGGTGTCATCGATGAACTGGCGCTTCCTGCTGTTCAGAGGAAGGAGGCAGAGCCCAGTGGATGACTCTGTGATGCACTTCTCCTTCAGCTGCATGTAGGTGAGGTTCTCATGTGTGTTGGGGTCGAAGAAGCCCTTGGTGTCATCACTGGGATCAGAAAGGATTAAGTTCATCTTCTTGTCAAAGTAGCCGCGCTGGTAGGCCACCTCCACGGGGATGCGGTGGCTGTGCACGGGGTCGATGATGCCGCCGGTGGCGATCTGGGCTTCGAGCAGGCGGATAGCATGCTCCTTGACAATGAGCTCCTTCTTCATGGCCTGGAAGAGGGAGATCTTGTTCCCTGAGTAAGGATCTCTGTAGCCAGTGACTGATTTCTCTGCAGTCAGTAGCTTGTCATAAACATCTGGGCCAATGATGTTCGCTCTTAACGCCTCATCCACAGAATACCTTTTGTTGGCAGCTGGGTCAATGATAAATCCAGTAGCAGCCTGTGCCTCCAGGAGGATCAGTGACGTTCCTGGCCTTAAAAGTCCTTTCCGCTTTGCCTGGTAGATGCTGATCTTCTCCTGGGAGTCAGGAAGCAGGAGCCCACCAATGCTACCTGTCCCTTGCAGGTACTTCTTGACAGTGTCCATGCTGACAACTTCTTTGGCTGATGTTTCTCCCTCCTTCAGTTTCTTAAACAAATCTTTGTTGATGATTTCAGAGCTCAGGAGCTGATCAGCTGTTACACGGTCCCTCAGTCCTTCAAAGGTGACATTAGCAGTGGAAGCCATTTCCTCAATGGTGGCACTGACTGCCTTACCCAATTCTTGCATAGAGAGCGTTCCTGCAAGGTACTGCTGGCTGAGAGCAGCTCTTCGCTCACCCTGGATATAGTCTGAAAAAAGGAGTTTCCAGAGAGATACCGACTTTCCCTTGAATTTACCTAAAGCAATGGGTACCTGTGTGTTTTCCAGAGCTGTTTGGGTCCTATGGTCAAAGAAGAGGTGGGTTCCCTTGGATCCTCCTCTGTTGTCTCCACTAAGTGGCAGCAGAAGGAGCCCCGTGTTGGGATCAGTGACACAGCGCTTGAGCAGGTCTGCGTAGATCAGCTTCTCCTTGGAGTTGGGGTCAAAGAACCCTTTCATGTCATCAGTAGTACTGGAGAGGAGCTGTCTTGTGGCCTCGTCCAGGTATCCCCACTTGCAAGCTGTCTCTGTGGGGACACGGAGGTGCCTACCTGGAGCAATTATACCCCCTGTGGCCATCTGAGCCTCCAGAAGGCAAATGCCATGATCCTTGGGGATAAAGCCCTTCCTGATGGCTTGGAACAGAGACAGCATTTCTCCAGTGTAGGGGTCCCTGTATCCAGT
The DNA here is from genome assembly GCF_000699145.1 of Aptenodytes forsteri. Classification (NCBI taxonomy): domain Eukaryota; kingdom Metazoa; phylum Chordata; class Aves; order Sphenisciformes; family Spheniscidae; genus Aptenodytes; species Aptenodytes forsteri. The sequence continues at coordinate 5,914 of NW_008796208.1, forward strand.
GATGGTCCTCTCAGCTGAAGACAGTTTCTCATGAAGCTCTGGGCCGATGAGACCGACCCTGACAGCCTCATCAACTGAGTAACTTTTGTTCTTTATGGGGTCTGTCAGGCTGCCGGTGGAGGCTTGGACTTGCAGGAGCATCAGAGCAGCACCAGGCACGAGGAGATGCTCTCTCAGTGCCTGATAAAGGCTTTTCCGCTCACTGGAAGGCAGGACAACACCAGCCACACTCCTTGTCCCATGCAGGAACTGCTGAATGGAGTCGTTCTCTGCTACCTCCTGGGCAGAAATTCTTCCCTCCTCAAGATCTCTGAACATGTTAGGGCTGATGATGCCAGAGTCCAGCAGATCCCTGCTGCTCACTCTCCCTCCCAGCCCTGGGAATGTGATTTCCAAGGGCAAGAGGAGGAAGCCTGAGGCTGGATCAACAACACACCTGTTTATAAGCTCCATATAAGTGACCCTCTCCATAGTACTGGGGTTGAGGAACCCTTTGCTGTCCTCATTGCTGGGGTCAGAGAGGAGCTGTCTCATCTCTTCATCTAAATATCCCCTCTCACAGGCAACATCTGCTGGGAGCCGGCAGCCAGTGGCTGGGTCAATGATGCCTCCGGTTGCAATCTGGGCCTCTAGCAGCCGAGTACCTTGCTCCCTCCCGATCAGGTCCTTCTGGATCGCCTGGTAGAGGGAGATTTTCTCTTCTGTGTAGGGGTCCACAAAGCCAGTAGCAGCTTTCTCTGCAGAAAGCAGCCTCTCCTTCAGCTCCAGCCCCACCAGCCCCAGCTGCACGGCTTCTGCTACAGAGACATGCCTGTTCTTCACTGGGTCAGTGATGAAGCCTGTGGCTGCCTGGGCCTCGAGAAGACAGAGTGCCGAATCCAAACTCAGAAGATGTTCTCTGGTGGCATCATAAAAGCTCATTATCTTCTTCGAAGCCTCTACATACACTCCAGCAATGCTTCCAGCTGCCTCCGAGGGCTCACTAGAAGCATCTGTCACTGTCACATCCCCATCAGCTGCTTTTTTCTGTTTGCAAGGCAACATGTCCTGGCACAAGTGGTTTGCTCCTGGCATGTCTTCCTGGTGAGAGATGGGGGCAGCATGGCCATTCACTGCTGGTTTGCTCTCCATCCTCCCGCTGCACTCCTTTCACAGCTGTCAGGACTCTCTGGAGAGAGGGGACAGAATGGGAAAGCTCAGTGAAAAATCAACTTTTCTATGGCTTGCATGCTAAATACAGGGAAAAAAAGACAAAGAAATACCTCACAGGCAGGAGGAAGTAACAGCCAAAGGCTGAGCATGTTCAGGGCAGTGTGCTTGTCCCTGTCCCTGACATGCTGAGCCAGACCTGCCAGAGGCAAGCACCCTCTGCTTTCTGAGCTAGACTTGCTGGGTGCACTAGGACATCTCAGCATGAGAGAGAGAGACTGGAGGATCAGAAGCACCAGTGGGACCTGTGGAGCACTGGGCTGAGGCAGGCCTGGCTCCTGTGAGGAGTAAAGCCCCCACGAGCTGTAACATGCATTTGACCACCAGTCTGTGCAGGGCTTGCCTCTGTGCAGAAGCCTTGTGCAGTGCTTCAAAGGCCTGGAGGGCAGCTGGGCTTGGGGCAAAGCACCAGCCAAAAGCAGCAACCCCCAGGGAGTACCGGCACTCACTCGGGCTGCTGCCGACACTGGCACAGGGATGAGCAAACCCCGAGCCAGCGCGGAAAGGCTGCTCCCCTCTGCCAGGGACAGGGGGTCAGCCTGGTCCCCTAGCACACTCCCCACAGCAGCACCGGTCAGGCAGGGGCTGGAGCCGCTGCGCGCCCAGAAGCAGCCCTGGAGGCCCTTTCTGTGGTGCCCACTGCTGCACTGAGATGGGGTATCTGCCCTCCTTGCATTGCTCAGAAAGCATGGGAAGGAGGGCCAGCAGAAGGAGGAGTGGGTGGGTGCAGCAGGCCACACTAGGAGCACACGGATTTGCATGCCTGCACTCATGTTTGAAAAGCTCCTGGGCACACTGGGATCAACAACAATACAGCTATTATATAGTCAAGTTATGGTGCCGGAGGCAGTATGAGGCCGTTTAGCACTGGGCTGTGCACACCAGAAGGCTGGAAGGTGCTTGTGGCTGGGTACGGGCTGTGCAGAGGTCTGGGAGCCATGGTCAGCCACAGCTTCTGGGCTGTGGCTGCGGCACACACTGGTGCAGAGGAGCCTCCCTGCCCACAGCCTTGCACAGCAGGGCATCCGTGCCTGGCACCCTTCAGCCCTCAGGCTGGAAGCGGGTCCTGCAGCAGGAGGCTGTGGGGTTGAAGGAGGTTTGAGGAGAGAGGGGGCTGGTCCTGCTACGGCAGCAGAGATGGCTCCTATTCCCTCGTGAGTCCTATCCCTTAACGCAGAGCCCCTGGCACCAGTGCAGAGTGGGGTGTGCCAGGGCTGGACTGGCCCTACAGAGGCAGGTGAGACCAAGCACGAAGCCCTGCAGCAGGCTGAGGAGACCCACTTGCCCGAGCTCCCGCACCTGAGCCGGCTGGGTCGCGGTGCTGCCCGCCAGCATCTCTGGACCCGTCTGCAAGGACGCAGCCAGAGCAGGGCTACCCTGTGGTGCATGCACTGCTGTACATGGAGGCGGAGGGGAAGGGCACTGGCACAGCAGCCCCAGGGAGAGCTGGCGCCACGCTGACCCTCCTGTGGCGGTCACACTAAGCGGGGATGGTGCAGATCAGCCGTATCTCGCTGCCCGCACCGGCGCTGGCGCGTGGATCCTGCCTGGGGCTCACAGACCCACATCCTTCCCCGCACCACCAGTGCAAACACACCAGGGACTGCAGAGAAGCGTGCCAGTGCCGGTGGGTGCTGTGCCCAGGGCCCTGCTCACTGCAGGACCAGTGTCTCCAGCGGGGCTCTGTGCACCCAGCTCCATCCCTGTGTGCCCACTCCAGCTTGTCCTGTGCCCCTCTGGGCCAGGTCAGCACCTTTTCATTGCAAGGGCTCCTCTGTCCCAGCCGTGCTCCAGGCTCGCTGCCCATCCCGGGGAGAAGGTCCCAACAGGCACCAGCTCCTTCCACCCTGTGATGTCAGTGCGAGCATGGCTGCGTGGGCTTGGCTCTGCCCAGGCAATCCTGTTTGCGTTTGTAGGTTCAGGATCGTGTTTGTAGGTTCAGGATTGCACCTGGCTCTGGTGCCAAGAGGTGGGGACGGCGGGCGGGACAGCCATGGGGT
>NW_008796208.1:9208-18123 GCF_000699145.1 Aptenodytes forsteri
GAGAGGAGGTGTCCTTGTGTGGTGGGGGGGGAGGGGGGGGAGTTGCTCTGTCCTGTGTTGTGGGCTGTGGGCTGGGAGCAAGGGGTCCCCTGCCTTGCAGGGCCGTCTCCTCCATCCTGCAGGCTCATGCTGGGTGCACGCACCCGCACGTGCTGGTGCTGGGCAGCCCTGTGCCTGCTGCCACACACACGCAAAACACAGGACGGGGCTGGCAGCTCCTCACCACCGGCTCTGGGGCCCTGCCACCTTGCAGGGCTGGGAAAGCTGCTCCCGGCCCCCGCAGCCCTTTCCTGGCAGAGACTTTCCGGGTTAGATGGTGCAGGCCATGCTGCGCTTGGGAGGAGCTGGGCTCAGCCTGGCCATGCCATGAGCACAGGGGTGGGCAGCGCCGCTGGGGCTGCGGTATCCAGAGAGCTCCAGGCAGATCCCTGCACATCCCAGACCCGAGCCGGCCACCGGCACCAGAGCGGAGAGGGGGTTTGGGCACTGCCACCCATAACACTGTGGCAGCTTGAACCCCCAATTCCCGGCAGGACTTGGGGGCCAGGGGCAGGAACCCCCTGGGGTTGAGGTGGAGCCCCCTGCCCTTCACGGGCACGGGAGGAGTCAGCGGGCTTGTGGGCAGAGGAAGGACTCTTCTCCCTTTAATCAGAAAGCGTCAGCCCCATGGAAACTTTTAGTAACCGACTCTGCCTACAAAGCCAGGGAGATTCCTGGCGGAGGTTCAGGTGCTGGCACCTGCAGCCCTCCCTGGGGCCACAGTCTCTCCCTGATGCGGGCAGCTCTCCCTGGCAGCGGCAATGGCTGCTCCGCACCTTTCACTTCTGGCTGTGTCAGGGAATGTGCTGGCGCTGGCGTGAGCCATGGCTCTGGACGGTGCTGCACGCTCCCACACACAGACCCTTTGCACCCACCGGCGCCTCGAGCCCACACACGCCTCCCTGAGTCACCATGGGCAGCTCTTCCTCGTACGCCCAGTGCACGGCAAGCATTGCAGCCACGCCTGCCCCACGTCCTGCGGGATGACCCTGCATGTCTCCACCCGCAGGGTGCACCAACAGGCCAGTGCCTGGGGAGGGAGAGGCTGCTGGGGACCGTTGCGGGGGACTGGGAGAAGGGACAGGTTTTACTGGTGGAATGGGGGTGTAGTCTCAGGGAGAGGGTGGTGGAGGAGATGTCTGCCGGGGAAGGGCAGCAGAGCCTCGGGAAGGGGCTGGGGCTGTGGGTGGGAGGCTCGCGGGGCAGGGGGAGGTCTGCGGGGTGGTCTCTGGTGGGACAGGCTGAAGCTGGGGGTGTTTCAGGGGGAGGGAGAGCAGTAGAGAAGTTGTCTGGGGCAGTGATGGAAGGGTGATAGGGACAGGCAGGGTAGCTGGGGCACTTTGGGGGGGCCGTGCTCTGAGCACAGCTGGGGGGGCAGCCCAGCACTCCTTCCTGGGCAGTGCTGCCTGCCCAGCTGCCGTGGAGCAGGAGATGCAGTGCGCGGGTCCCACTGACAGCCGGTGGCAGACAGGCTCCTGCCTGCTGATCTGACCCGTTAGGTGCCTGGAGCGGGGCTGCTCCTCCGCTGCAGCTGTGGGATGGGGTTGCACCCTGCCCACGGGGGGCAATCCCACAGCACCATGTACCCACCTCACTGGGTACTGTGGAATAGTGTTGCCAGTCCCCTGCGTGCCCTGCCCCACTGCCTGCCCCTTCCTTGGCACCTGCAGCCCTGCCAAGCCCTGCTGTGCCCGTCAGAGCTCCAAGGCAGCACAGGCTTTTCCCTGGGAGCCATCCCAGCCACATGGTCATCGCTCCCTGTCCTGCTCCTGGGGCATTCCAAGCCCTGCTGTGCCCGCTGGAGCCCTGAGGCAGCACAGGCTTTTCCCTGGGAGCCACCCTGCCTGGGCAGTCATTACCTCCTGTCCCGCTGCCGGGGCATGCCGGGATCAGGGACCAACATCCTCCTGCTGTGCTCGGCCAAGAGGGCCAGCAGTGCCCAGCGTGCTGCAGCACCATGTGGCTGTTGCCCTACACCCACTGTCCCACCCCGGCACCTGGCTGCAGCCCAGCCAGACCGGCAGGCGCAGGCAATGCCGCATTCCTTGCATACCTGGGACCTGCGTGATCGCCTCTGTCTGCTGTGGCCCCCCCCGGCACAGCCCTGCGACGTCCAGCCAGGCCCGTCTCCACCAGACCTCTCCTACCTGCCCACGGTGGTCGCAGGACGGGCTCGCCTGGCAGGTGCCCGCAGTCCCGCTGCTTTGCCGCTGCTTCCTGCCTGGGACCAGAGCACGTTTAAAACCTTGCTCTTCCCCGCCCCTGGGGATGACACACCGGCCCAGCCCTGCCAGAAACATGCGGGCCAGCCCTCCCCACGGCTCCCTCGGGGTGCCTGGGTCCCCCTTTGCAGGGGGTCCAGCTGTACTTGGCCCCTGCGGCCCCATCACCGCCTTCCCTGCGCCGTGCCCCTGTGGGTGCAGGAGCAGGGCAGGGCTGTGAGCAGGGGCAAGGGGTTCACTGGTCCCAAAATGGTTGCAGTGTGGGCCGGTGGCCCTGTCCTGGCAGGCAGCCATTTGCTCGGGCAGTGCCTTCCACAAAGGAGGAGAGAGAAAGGGGGGGGAAGACCTCCACGGGGCCAGTGTACCTGAGCTGCTCTAGTCCCCAGCAGCCTATCATCCTTCTCCCCATCGCCCCATAACCACCCCCCTATGCCAGCAGCCCTAGCACTGCCCCTGCACCTCATCCTGGTGGTGGCTCCCACCCACCTCCTCTCCCATGGCAGCCCCTGTAACCCTCGCCACCCAAGCTTGCTGCGTGTCCGTTTCCCATCGAATCGGCTGCGCCACCGTGTCTATTTGGCTGGACCCTGGGCTGCAGCTGCAGGGCTGACAGACCCCAGACTTCCAGCTGTGGGCCTGACCCTGGCACCATGGCAGCAGGGGTGGAGAGGGGGACCCTTCCCTGCTCCCCCCAACCTTGCCCACATCCCTGGATGTACACATGGAGCCCGAATTGCCCAAAACATGCCCAAGCCACCCCGTTGCTACCTGAGTCACCCAAACACCCCTGCCCTGCCTCTGTCACCAGCCCCACACCCTCTCCCCAGACCCTGCACCCAGCCCCACACCCAGCTCCCTGCTCCACCCCAAGCACCCCCTCTTCTCTCCCCGGTGCCATGGGTGCTCGGTGGGCCCCGAAAGAGCAGCGGGCACCACACATGGGGAAGGGGACTTTTGGGGCCACCGGGGGGTCACGCTGCAGCCCCCTCTTGGTGCCAGCCCTGCGGGGCAATGTGCTGAGGAAGGGATGCGCACTGCTTGGGCAAGATGTTTACGGTGTGTGGGAGTGTGTTGTCTGGAGAGCTGCCGGTATCCAGGCACAGGGCTGGCCGGGCGAGCCTGCAGCGTGGTACGGCGTGGTCCAGCGGGCACACAGCCCTGGCGCCTGCTGCAGGTGCAGCTAATCCCAGCAGTGGCAGTGCCCCCCATGTGGAGGGACATTCCCCCGGGAATGGCACGGCCGAACACCCAGGCAGGAGCCCCCTCTGTGCCCACTACTTGGGCAGTGCCAAGCTGGTGGTCCCGGGAGGGCAGAGGGACCTGTCACCCCAGAGCAGCCAGAGCTGCAGGGCTGAGAGGCGGGCTGGCCCGGACGATGCCCTGGACCCGTGGGGCAATGTATGAACAGGGGCAGCATCAGTGGGGCCAGTGAGAGGGGCAGGGGCTGCATCCGCCCTGGCAGGGCTGGCAGCTGCCGCCATACCCGTCCCTGTTCCTCTGGCACATGGAGAGGAGGTTGTGTCCCAGAAACCAGTGTGGGTTTCCGATGGCTGCACAGGCATCATTAATGGTTGTCGCAGAGGTGTTGCTTCTGGGAAGTGCTGAGGAGCCTTAATCCAAAGGCAAACAGGGATGAGTGTTTGCCGCCACCGCAGAGGGCTCGGCACCAGCATGCTAGAGCGGTGCCGTCACCACAGAGCTTCCCGCTGGCGAGGCTGCAGAGGCGTTGACCCATCCTTTGGCGGGGTCTGGGCCAGCGGTGCCCTGCTGCAGCCTCCCCGAGGCCCTGCCAGCCCGCACTGGGAGCGAGGACGGCCCCGGGGCCGCAGTGGGGCCAGGCACAGGCATGGCCGGCCAGTGACTGGGGAGCCTGGCACGGGTGGCCGATGGGGCATCGTCTCCCTGCCTTGCTGCAGGGACAGGCAGGAGGGGGACCTCGGGCCCCTGCCCCAGGCAGCGTGGCTGCTCACACAGGAACCGGTGCACTGTGCTGGGCCGTGCCAGGACATGCCGGGCTGTGCTGAGTTGTGCTGGGCTGCACTGAGCCGTGCTGGGCCATGCTGGGCCATGCTGGGTTGTTCTGTGCTACGCCTGCCAACGCTGTTTTGCTTTTGCTTTCTTGGGCACGCTGCCCAAAGGCAGAGGAAAGGGTCTGGTTACAGTAATTAGCAGTAATGTGTGGTTGCAATTTGTGCCTATGCATTCAAACTAACCGTATGCCGCTTAACCAAAGCATCTCAGCTATGTACAAAGTCAAGTTGTGGACCGGCCTGGGCACCTCTCCCCTGCCTGTGGGTGGCTGTGGCTCAGGCTGGAGGTGGCTGCTGGCTCCCGTGAGCCTCAGTTACACTCCTGCTGTGCCGGCTGTTGAGCCAGTGGGCTGCGGAGCTGTTTGCTGCGGGGAAGGGGAAAGCCCAGAGGCACAGGCATCGAGACGCGGTTGCTCGGTGTTGCAGGAGTCATCCCACAGTGGGAAACCCCATGTGGGTGGATCAGTGGGGATGGCCGACCAAGCCGGGTGTCACAGGGTGCACTGCCAGAGCCAGCCATGCCTGGACACTGGCGGAGGCTGTGGGAAGGGTGCTGGGCCTAAGTGGGAGCAGCGGGGGCTTGGGTTGAGCCAGCAGAGTGCTGCGATGGGTCCCAGACAGGGAGCTCACGGCCATCACTGCACGCTGCTGTCACTGGGCCCAGCGGCTGCTGCTCTCTCCACCGCAAACCGTGCTGCCACTGGCCGGGCTCCGTTCCCGCTGGGACACGCCATCCAACACCTCCAGTGCAGCCCCCGGCATGGGGCAGCCCGCTGCACTCGCCACGCTGCCTGGAATCACCAGGCTGCACATCCCCCCCTGCGCCGTGTCCGTCTGTCCCAGCCATCAGCAGTCCAGGCCCACGGGCGCCCCGAGGTCCAGCCCCTGCCCCAACTGGCCTGGCTGTGCCCCGGGCCAGCAGCAAAGTGCACAGCCCCATGGTTCCAGGGGCTCTGGGAGGCCCCAGGTGCCGCTGGTGGCACTGGTGGGATGGCAGTGGCAGCATGAGGAGGACGGGCCGGCTTGGGTGCGAGTCGCCGTGCTCCCCGTCCCTCCAGGTGTGCACCAAGGAAGGGGTGAGGCGGTGCGGGAGTGTAGCCCATCGCTGGGTGGGACAAACCAGACGCTGAGCTCAGTGCCAGGAGATGCCTGCTGGGGCTTTGCTGCCCGATACCTGTGCCCACATGCACAAATGCTCTCACACAGGTGAACGCAGGTGCTCACACACAGGCACGGTTGTACACACACATCTGCCGTGCAAGTGGCTCTGCATGCTCACATGCATGTGCTTATATGCGTGCTGACCCCAGCTCAAGAGCAGAGCAGGCATGCTGACACTGACCTGCGCAGCACAAAGCCTCCAGCCCCGCCAGCCTCCATCGCCACTATGCCATTGCCTCCAGCCCCGCAGGTGTCGCATCCCCATGCCCGGACAGCGGCTTTGCACAGGGCAGGATGGGGGGCCTGGAGGGCTCTGGGCTGTGGGCTCTCGCCCCTTGCCCAGAAGCACCGTATCCCGGGCACTGGGCAAGGGCTTCCCGTGAGATGTGGGTGCAAACTGCAGGCAGGAGAGCCCCGTGCCTGCAGGTGGGAGCCAGAGCAGCCTGGGGACACCTCCATGCTGGGATCAGGAAAGCCAGGAGCAGAGCAGCGGGAGCTGGGGCTGTGCGCCCAGGGGCTGGAGGAGCTGGCCCGGCACAGGCTGTGGGTCGCTCAGCAGGTTGGGATCCTTGAGGTTCACACCCCGCTCTGCCCCTGGAGAGGGGACGGGAGGTATCTGGGGGGCACGTCTGAGAACGCTCTCCTTTGCCAGTCCCCAGGTCCGGGGCATGACCGTTCACCCCGCCCAGCGCGGCTGGGCTCTCTTGGGTGGGATGAAGCAACTGCCACCAGCGCGTGGCTCCAGTCTGCGGCTGTGGCAGCTGTGTGGGGCACACAGGGTGGGCCCGTCAGGCAGGGCAGGCCCTGCTCCCGGGATTCCCACAGCTGGGGCAAGTGCTGGGGCGGTTGGGCAACAGGGCGGCAACCACCTCCCCCTCCCTGCAGCGGGGGCCAGCTGGTTTCACGGGGTGCCTGCCAGCGGGAGGGCTGCTCCGCCACACGAGCATAGCCCCACGTGACCCGGTTCCACTGGACGGCATGGCTGTGGGGGCTTGGGTCTCAGCACCTAGCCATGATGCTGCCCATTTGGGGCCGAGCCTCCAGCCCTGCTCTCCCACCGCTGCCTGCTCACTTGCTGCCCCAGGAGCTCTTCGTGCAGCAAAGCATGTGCTTGCACCCATGTGGTGTTCCTCTCCCAGCCCCAGCACGGGCTGCGAGCTGTGGAGGCTCTCCCAGGGCATCCCCCCTCTGCACCACATCTCCCTGAGGATGCTGCAGTCTCACTTGGGCCCTGTGCCCCCACCCAGGTGCTCTGGGTCTATGTCTCTGTCTATCGTGCCACCCCCATCCCCGGGTCCAGCCCTGATGAAGCTGCATTGCCAGTGTTTGCATGGCTGGGCAAACAGTTTGCGCATGTGTCCTGGCCACCCCGCGCCTGTTGTCTTTGCTTCCCAGGCCAGAGTCATTGCCTGGGGCTCTGGATGCGTCTGACACAGGCCCGTGGTGCTGGTGGTGCCAGGCATGTTTCCCCAGCTGGGAGTGGTGGATGAGATTTCCATAGGCAGAGGAATGTGCAACGCAACTCATGTCGGCGGTCCCAGCCCACGCCGGCAGCACTGTGCGGACCGTCCCGGGATGTGTTGGTGGATGCTCTGCTCCGTGGAGAGCAGTGGGGCTCGGCACTGCTCTCGGGGGGGCTGCCGGCAGTGCCAGTGGCGGGGGGCCCCAACCCACACACAGGGCGTTTGCAGGGCTCCTCTGTGCGTGGATGGGGGACATGCCCCAACACAGGCTCCCTGGCATGTTTCCAGACCTGGCCCCCTTTGGCTGCTGTCCGATGCAGAAGTGTTTGTTCAGAGAAAAAATGTGTGGAGACAGTTTTAGGGGACAACAGTGCAGAAATGGGACTGAAATCCATGAAGGCATGGCCAGCCAGCCAACAGGACTGAGATAAGGGAGGAGGCAGCCAGGCAAAGCCCCAGCCCTGGTGGGGGGAATCAGAGGAGGACCGCAGCAGTCCCGGTACATGGGGGGTCTTGGACTTCCCCAAGGCGGGGAGGTGCTGGGCAAGGGCTGTGCTGCTGCGACGCCTGGGGACAGTCCCCATGCACGAGGTGTCCCCACCTCCTGGAGTGGGGACACAGCCAGTGTCTCCAGACGCCCCGGCCCACCCTGACCTGCAGCCGTGCCCCATCCCAACTGTCCCCCAGCTGCCCTGGCATGGGACTGGACAGGCGGGCAGATGGATGCATTGCTGCAGGGGACCACACTGGCTGGGGACTGCGTGGACACTCCTGGTGCCCTCACGGCTGCAGGGTGGCAGAAGGGCAGCCAGCACACGGGGATGGGGACACGGCATCTCCCAGTGCTGCCTGCTGTGGGCGTGGGCTCCCAGCCCTGTGCAGAGGCACTGGGGCACAGCAGGAATCGCAGCAATGCTTTCCTTGGAAAGGAGGTAACACAGCATGGTGCCCGCTGGCACCCACTGCAACACCCCGGGCTTGCCAGCCATGGCTCCGGCACCAGGCGTCTCTGCCGCTGGCACCCAGCTGGAGGCACACCCAGCCGTGCCCAGCCACCGCATGCCACCATGCCGGGCCGTGTGTGCACCAGCTTTGGTGATGCTACATCCCCCTGCACCGCCTGGCCGTGGCAGCCCCTCGCCCCGACAGTGGGGTGAGCGGACAGACAGACTGACAGACTGCAGCAAGCCCCGGGTGCTCATAGAAAAAGAAACCTACTCTTTATTGTGGCTGGCAGGGCCATGCCTAGCCAGGGTTACATTCAGCTCTACTGCTGTCCGGTTAGCGGGGTGACGTGAGCATGCGTCAGCAGGGCAGGGGTCCTGCCGTCCACGGGTGCTGCAGGCAGGACGGGGGCGCAGGCGCGAGGGACCTCCCCGCCCGTGGCAGCCCCAGCCCTGCCGGGGCGGGAGGCAGCTGTAGCCGGGGCCCCATGCGCACACACCGAAGGCCCAAGGGGTGAGGGTTAGCACCAGAAACGGGGCTCTGCATCCAGCGAGGGGCCCCGGTGATGGGGTACTGAGCCCGGCCACCTTCCACCTCCCACCAGGGCATGGGCAGCAGGATGGGGGGACCCCCGACAGCACTGCCAAATGCCCAGGCACACTGGCAGCCACCCCAATGGCACGGGAGCCTTGGGGGGAGAAAAGTAGGGCCCAGCCCGGGGGTGTCTGGGCTGCCACGGCCCTGGCTGACCCTAGAGCCGCGGGATGCTCCTGGCAGCCTGCAGCTGCCCCGGGCACTCGGAGCGGGGCACTGGGGCTCGGCCCCCTATGCGCTGCCTGGTGGAGTGGTGGGGCACGGGGCCGTGCCAGCCAGAGCCCAGGGGCAGTTTGGTGTGTGTTGGGGGATGCTTGCATATACGCTGGGGCCAGGCCCAGCGGGATTGATGATGGACAGACAGCTCAGCCCTTGCAGGCAGGCGCCCGCTCAGGGGGCCGCAGCGCTGGGCCGGGGGCCGCAGCACTGGGCCGGAGACCCACGGGGTGCACGGCTGCGGC
>NW_008796208.1:18577-20001 GCF_000699145.1 Aptenodytes forsteri
CCACCCCCAGCCCCCTAGCCCCCTGCCCCATGGTGCTGGCAGGGTGCAGCCTGCAGCAGGCTGCCTGGGGCGGGCAGGGGACCCCCTGCAGCAGTACAGTCCTCACCTGGGGGTGCCACGACCAGGCTCTCCTCAGCTGCGGCAAAATGCAGCTCAGCTCCGTCGGGCAGCAGGGACCCGCGGGAGCGGGGGCACCGATCTCCAGAGCGCGTCCTCCGCAGCACCGACTGGGGAGGGAGAGGGTCAGCACCCGCGATGGTCAGGCTGGGGAGGTCGGGAATGCTGGGGGGGCTCCGCAGCCCTTACCTTCCTGGCCAGGGGGCTGCTGGGGGCTGAGGCGCTGCTGTAGAGGCTGAGGCTGGAGTTGGAGCGGCTGGGAGACAGCACTTTGGAGGAGGGGGCCGACTGGTTCCCCGCACACTTGGCCGTGGCAGCCCCGAAGGCGTCTGGGGACAGGTACTTCTCATTGATCTTCAGGTTTGTCCTTCCCTTCACTGGGGACGACAGAGGTGGTGAGCAGGGCTGGTGCTGGAGGTTCCGTGGCCCCGGGCCAGGCAGTGCAAGACCCCGAGGAGCCCAGTGGGCTGTCCCCCACATGGGCACCACCGACCCGCACGGCCCCGCAGGCATCGCACCCGGGCACAGGGATGCCCATCACACCAATGCCAGGACTCTCCTGGCCTCAGCTCACTGCAGATTGTCTTGGCTGCAGAGCCGTGGGTGCCCTGTGCCCAGCGCCCGGCATGGGACATCCATACCCACCTCTGCAGGGGTCGTTCTTCACCAGGAACTCATCCAGTGCGATCCAGCCCCCGCCGACCCGCACCATCAGGGTGCTGCGCAGGATCCGCACCATCCGCAGCTGCTGGGACTCCCCGAACTGCAGGGGAGAGGGATGTCAGGGCAAGGTGGGGGGGTCTGGGGAGTTCGGCAGGGCTGGGAGCTGGGGAGGGGTTGCCAGAGAAGGTACCAGCACCCAGATCTGCCCATCAACAGGCCATCGGGTCCATTGCGGCCCCTCTGTCCCTGCCAGCACTGCTCTCCCTGTCGTGCCACAGCATGCAGCATCTGGGGCCAGGGATCCCATGGGACATGGGGATGTGCCCTCTCCCTGCCGCTGCAAAGGGTCTGGGGCAGGAAGCCACAGTGCACAGGGAGCTGTGGGACCTCTGCATAATGCAGGCTGTGCACGGGTGTCAGAGCAAGCCCGGGATCCCAGGCTGGGGAACGGGGACTGCTGGCCATGGTGGCAGGGCAGGAGGCGGCAGCGGCAGTGTGGGTCGGCACTTACCCGGTACCTGTTGGCGCTGATCTGCTCCACCTGGAAGCGCTTGGCACAGTTGCACTGGGCCACTTGCCTATTCACCTGTGGACGGCACACTTGGCTCAGACCCGCGGTGGGACCCCCCACCCTGGCCGGCCCC
>NW_008796208.1:20131-21248 GCF_000699145.1 Aptenodytes forsteri
CCCCCCTGCCGTACCTCGTCCTGGATCTGGTCGGCATCGGCGGTCCGGCGCAGCGGGTCCCGGTTGGGATGCAGGGCACTGACAAACTCGTAGTAGTCGATGAAGCCATCACCATTCATGTCGAAGATGCTTGCCACGGCATTCATCTCCAAGACGTTGGTGGGGAACTCTGGGGAGGGAAGGGGACCCTCAGCCTGCCATGTACTGTGCACCCCTGTGCCAAGGCCAGCTGGTGCCGGCACCAAACCCTGGCCCCCCCTCCAAGGGGGATCCCGGCTGGCAGACCCTGTCCTTCCCCATCTCTGCTAGCACTGCCCCACCTCTCCCCAAACTCCCCTTTCCCAAGCTCTTGGCCGGGGGGAAGCCCTGTGGGGTGCACCAGCCCCAGGAGCCAGCCCCAGCCTGCCCCAGCACAGCCCCGGGGGCACTCACTGGAGGAGAGGACGCTCTCAATGAACTCCCGCTGGCTGATGCGCCCGTCCTGGTCCCTGTCGATGCCTCGGAAAACATCCAGGACACGGGACTTCATTTGGCTGATCCACTGCATGTAACGCTTTCTCCAGACCCCGAAGTCAAAGTGAGCAAACTCCTCCAGCTCGGAGAGGCACAGACAGGAATTAACACGCCAGCAGGAAAGTCCCCCCCGAGCCCCCCCATCATGTTAGCCTTGGTGACCACGCTTTGCCCCATGTTTGGGCTCAGTCCGGCTGCTGTGCAGCCAGCTTGCTCCCAGCCCTGACCCAGCTGAGGCTGGCAAAGGGGTCTCTGCCCAGGACCCCCAGCTCTGGGTTGCAAGGAGAGCCACAGGATCCAGCAGCTGGCTCTTGGCTGTCGGGGGTGCACCCGCCCCTGCCCGGAGGGATGTGCGGAGACTCCCGGCTGCAGGGATGGGGTCAGGAAGGCGCCCGGGCACTGCCTGCTCCATCCCACCAACCCCTGGGGACCGTCCCCATCCGCGTCCAACCCAGGGCCAGGGGCTCCTGCTGGCAGAAGGCGAGGTGAGCTGCCCGCACCCACCCAGGGCCGCAGCACCGCCGGGGCTGTCCCTACCTCTCGCAGGCGCTGCATGGCCGTCTCCAGTCGGTACTGCCGGGCCCGGGCCAGAAACCACAGCCGC
>NW_008796208.1:21354-24192 GCF_000699145.1 Aptenodytes forsteri
CGGGGCCCGCGGCCCCGCCGGGGCTGTCCCTACCTCTCGCAGGCGCTGCATGGCCGTCTCCAGTCGGTACTGCGCCGGTCCAGCCAGAAGCCAGAGCTGCTGCCAGCGGTGCAGGAGCTGGGCCATGAGGGGCGTCTGGGGCTCCAGCCCCCCGAGCGGCACCGCTGGCATGCCCTGCACCTTCCCTGTGCTGCGGCGCCCTGCAGCCAGTGGAGACAGGCAGTGAGGGCACAGCCAGGGGTCCCGGGGCATGGCACAGGACAGCGCAAGGGGCAATGGGGGCCCTTACGTGTGGCCAGCCGGCGGGCAGCCGGCGGGCCCAGCTCCGTAGCCATCTTCCGCTTGCAGCTCTTGGTGACCTTCTCCACGTCAGGCTGCTTGCGGTTCAGCTCCTCCATGAACACCTGCCACAGAGCACCAGCACTGAGCACCCACCAGCAGTGCTGGCAGGACCCCCAGGCAAGCCCTGCCACCCTGCCGGCACAGCTGGGGCAGGGGGCTGAAGCTGGGAGCGCAGCCACCCGCAGACCAGCCCTGCTGCCCCCCCTCCCCGGGACCCTCCTGCATCAGCAGCCCATGCAGCAGACCCGGTGGGCTTGGGCTGTGGCTGCCAGCGTGCATGAAAGGTGCTGCTGCGTCACTGCTGCATGCACGAGCTGCACCCACGGCCTCAACCTGGAGCACCCGAAAGTCCTTGGTCGGGTCGAGCACTCGCCCAGGGCCAGGCAGGGTTGGGGAGACAGCATGGCCCCTGGCAAGGGGGGGAGTTGGGTGCAGGGTCCCTCACCGTGTGTTGGGCATTGAGCTCCTCCAGCTGCTCAGCCTCCTCCGGCAGCGGCTCCTGGTCCCGCAGGCTCAGTGCCTCCTCGGCGGCCGTGATCCAGTCAATGAGCTGGGCCATCTCCTCCCGCTCGGCCGCGAGGCTGGCTGTCTGCGCCTGCAGCCGCTCGCCCTGCTGCTGGGCCCAGCTCAGCACCTGCGGGCACGGCGAGGGGAGCTGGGCCACGGGGGCTGGCTGCCCTGCTGCAGACCCCGGTGTCTGCAGCCCCGACCAGGCACCGCAGGGCCATTGCTTCAGGGGGAACAAGTCTCTGCACAGGGAGCCACAACCCACCCCTGCCATGGGGCACACGGACCCCTGGCCAGCAGCTCTAATGACTATGGGGCAGGAACATGGGGCAGGAACGTGGGGGCTCCATGGTCCACCCGTGACCATAGGGCAGGACCGAGTTCCTGCTGGGTGGCTGGGGCAGGGCTGACAGACAGCGCTGCCCCTCAAGTGTCGAGGGGGCCTTTGCAGCTCCTGGGTGCTGCCGCTGGCACTTTGAGCACGGGTCCTCGGTCTGTCCCTGCGGGCAGCAGCCAAACGTGCTGGTACCCAGGTATGCACCACTGCGGACGTGCTGGCTGCCCTCACAGCCGGGCTGTGCCGCGTCCTCGCTATCTGGGGCGAGCAGCCAAGGAGGGCAGCCCCGAGGGCGGCAGGACCCCGGAGTAGATCCAGATCAGATACCGAAGAACTCTGCTCACTAAGGGCTTTGCGCAGACGACGGTGAGGGATCAGCCGAACCCGTCAGACCCGTTCAGGGAGAGCCGGGAGCGCTCTCGCCTGCAAACCCGTGATCCAGGGAGCCTCCGAGCTGCTGTGGGAGTGGGGTCCGGGATGGGGATCCCTGGGACACTGCTCTCTGGGGACTCCCTGCCTGGGCTGCACGGCATCTCCCACCTCACATGTGTGGAATGAGTCACCACCATCCAGGTGGGACTGGAGAGGCCCCAGTGACCCCCTGCGTGGCCCCAGGATGGGAGAGCAGGGGTGGGAGCAAGGGGATGGCCAGGGCTGGCCAGGGCGGTGTGTCCCAGCGGCTCACGGAGGGCCAGGTCTGTGCAGGAGGAGCTGAGCCAGGGCCATCTGGTCACTGGCAAGACCAAGACGTCTGTGTTGGCCAAGGATGGGGCTGAGCATCCCCAGCTCCCTGCAACGCGCCGGTCAGGAGGGCTGCACCAAAGAGGCACCAGCAGTGGGAAAGGCGTGGGGCCGTGCTCATCCCAGGCGTGGGTGCAGATCTGCTCTGTGCCTGGGGAGGGATGGAGAAGGAGCACCCAGCTCACCTCCTGGAAGCGGCTCTTGACAACCGTGACCCAGGACTTGATGGTGATGACGGAGTCCGGGTGGCAGGTGGAGAGGATCTCCTCTCCCAGCGAGGTGATGCACTCCAGCTCCAGCTGCTGGCACTGCAGGGACTTCATCAGCTCCTGGGGGAGCACACGGACCATGGTACTGCCAGGTCTCAGCCCCCTGCACCCCACTGCACACCCCAACGCTGCAGGGAGCAGCCTCCACCCAGCCAGGTGTGCAGGCAGGGGAAGGACACTGGGTGGAACTCAGCAAGCACGTCCGCTGAGCACAGCTGTCTTTGCATGGGGTGCTTGGGACCCCAAATCTCCAGGCCTCAGGGTGCTTGGGGCCCCAAACCCAGTGTCTTGGTGTGATGGAACCTGACATCCCACGTCTCAGTGTGGTGCACCCCACACCCTGGCAGGGGCCAGCTGGGGCCAGCTGACCCCGGCAATGGGACGTCCTGAGGCAAGGACGGAGCCACCCTGGAGGCGGGGGCTGGTCGGGGCTGGCAGGGACAGGCACCGACCTGCAGCTGGTTCTGGCACTCCTGCACGGCCAGCTCGTCCTCGGGGAAGACACCATACTTGAGGGTTTTCTCTGACTCTGAGAGGCGACCCAGGAAGGAGTGCACCAGGGTGTGAAACTCCTCTGCCTGCCACAGACAGCCGGGGACCTGCTCAGCACCCACCTCATGGCCGCAGCTCCAGGTCCTGGCC
>NW_008796208.1:24267-30616 GCF_000699145.1 Aptenodytes forsteri
CCCCCGCCAGCCCCCTGGCCAGACCCCAAGCCCTGCAGCTGCTGCTCCTGCCCAGGGCCACACAAGCACCCGGTGCAGCTCCAGGCCCCCGAGGGAGAGCTGCTGCCAGTCCAGCTCAAACCCCACAGCAGGACCCACAGCTGGGTCTCTTCACCCCAGCTTGAGACCTGGGACACAATTTCCCCTGGCCCCCATCAGTACCTCCCCACTGAGCAGAGCACCCCACACAGCACCCTGCAACACACGCAGCCATCCTGCCCGGGCACCCTGCACACGGGCACACCTGCAACAGGTGCCTGCAGCACCCAGCCTGGCACCCGGCCATGGCCCCTTGCGACACAGCCGCACAGAGCCCCACAGCCCCACACAGCGCCCTGCAACACACGGCCACCCACCACCCGGGCACCCCACGCAGCACCCTGCGACACGTGGCCACACACAGAGCCCGGGCACCCCACGCAGCACCCCGCAGCACAGCTACACACATCCCTGGGCATCCCACACACCCACGGCCGCCTGCAGAGCCTTCCCACGAGGAGGCACCGGCTGCAGACCTTGACCTTTCCACCCGGGGAGGCCCTGGGCCGGCTGCTGCCCCCCAGCCAGCCCCCCCCGGCTCACCCGGCTCTCACCTGCCGGAGCGCAGCCTCCAGCCGGGCCTGCTTGGAGATGGAGAGCTTGCAGACCAGGTCCCAGCGGGTGCTCAGCTCCTCCATCTGCTTCTGCAGCCATTGGGACTCGCAGCGGCTGCTGCCGCGGGTCAGGTCCCGCACCGAGCGCTTCAGCATCTTGATGCAGCTGGCTCGCTTGCCCAGCTCCTTCTGGAAGACCTGGAGAGAGGGTAGGAGGGGGTGGGAAAGGCTGGGGGGGTCCCAGCACCCTGCCTGGCCCCTGTTACTGTGCAGGGCCCCCACGCGCCCCAGGCCCCCTTGTAGAAGTGGGGTACACGGGGTGCCCCAGCACTGCCCCAAGGACCGGGAGCACAGGCTCCAGTAAAGCAGGGGCTGCTCTGGTGGGCAAAGCCCCATCCTGCGCCTGGCTCCTGTCCTGCCCCGGGATGGAGGGTGGGCAGGGCTGGTGCAGAGCCCGGGGCTCTCCAGGGGCCAACGCAGGGCAGGGACCTCCCCGCGCAGCTGGGGACACCCACCTTGTGCTTGTCCATGAGGTCACTGACCAGGTCCCGGTCTCCTCCAACAGGCACATCCTCACTGAGTTGTGGCTCAGCCCGGTACAGCCAGTCCATGAGGGCCTGCAGCGCGTCTGTGAACTTGCCCGAGAAGAGCAGGTTCTCCTCAAGCTTGTGCTGCCTGCAAGGAAGGGCACAGGCAATGCCCGGCAGTGCCCAGGTGCAGGGGCTCAGCCCCGTGGTGCAGGGAACGGCCGCCCCACGGGGAGCCCGACAGTGTGGCTCTAAGTGCCTGGGCTTGCCTATGGCTGGGGACGGATCCTGGCTGCACCCCCAGGGGCCAGAGCCCAGTGGAGCTGGGGCAGGGTGTTCCGAAGCAGGGAGCAGGATGCCCAGGGAAGAAGGGCAATGCCATGCCCCCCACCTGGGACCTGCATGGCAAGCAAAGCACAGGCATCCCATCCCACCCCATCATATCCCATCCCGTCCCATCCCATCCCATCCCGTCCCATCCTGTCCCCGCCTCACCTCTCCACAGCCCGGCTGCACAGCGCGTCCCAGCGCTCCTTCAGCTCCCCCAGCAGCTCCTCCAGCGGCTGCAGGTCCTCGGGGAGCTGGGCTCTCTCCCGCAGCGCCCGCCCACTCCGCAGTGTGGCCTCGTACACCGGCCGCTTCAAGCGCAGCACCTTCTGGAAAGCCTGCGGGCAGAGGGGTTGAGCCCACCTGGACCCCCAGGACGTGGGTGCTGGCCCCAAGGTAGGTGGGCTGCGGGGAGACTCCTGCCTTCCCGAGTGCCATGGGGCAGCTTGGGCTGCCGATGCCCCTTGGCCAGGGGCTCCCCCCACCCCAGGCCTCCCTCACTCTGCAGAGACGGCCCTGGAAAGGTGTCTGACCGCCGTGGCACCGAGTGCATCGGGGCACTGCTGTCCCGCTGGGAGCTGGGGAGCCCCCTCCCCTGCCACCTCCCAGCCCCCCAGCTCTGCTCTCCACTGCCCATGGCTGGGCAGCCACCCCTGCTGGGAGCCCCTCTCCACGGGGCTGGGGAGCCGGGCAGGCCCCCCACCTTGTGCTCAGCCAGCTGGCACTTGATCTCCTCCTGGCTCGTGGCAGTGTCCTGCGGCACCTCCAAGCTCTGCTCCACCTCGTCCATCCAGTCCAGGAGCAGCCGCCGGGACTCGCTGAACTAAAACGGAAGGGAGGGGTGCATGGGGGGGCCTTGTGTGCAAAGCAGGGGCTGGGGCGACCTGGACGATGAGCCACAGCAGCCACACAACAGAGCTGCATGGCTCGTGCACCAATGCAGTGCAAACCATGGGCCAGTGCGGCACGGTCCTCGTGCCGGAGCTGCATGGCCTGTGCACCGGGACAGCTCTTTACAAGACCCATGTCACCTGGCACCGTGGTCGAGTACCTGCTTGGTGCGCTTGCGGGCCTCCTCCAGCACCGCCCCTCGCTCCGACGTCCGCTGCAGCACTTTGCCCAGCCGCTCCCTGGCCGTCAGCACCAGGTTCTGGATGACGGCACCGTCCTGCTTCCTGCTGAAGTCCTTCAAGCGAGATGCAACAGCCTCCAGGCCGCTGAGCTTTTCCCCGTGGGCATTCGCCTCCTTCACCAGGGCCTGCAGGAGAGCAGAGGCAGCTGGGGGCGCGCAGATGGCCCTGGGGCAGGAGCGGAGCCTCTGAGCGCAGCCCGCACCGGAACAGGGCGCAGAGCCGACTCGCTCTGCTGCTGCAGCCCAGGGGAGATTTCCGGTGCCGCTGCCCCACGGGACCCCTTCGGGCAGACCCCAGCCCCATGGAATCAGCCCCGGCTTCGGGGCGTGCTGCCGGCTGGCGCGGGGGCACACCTGGGCGGCAGGCAGGAGGGCGCCGTGCCGGCTCAGCCCTCACTTGCCTTGTGCTCCTGGATCTGCGCGGTGACGGTGTCCAGGATGAAGCTGGGCGGTGCGGGGGAGCCGAGGAGCTCCTCCGCGTGAGCCACCCATCGCAGCAGCTCCTGCACAGTGCCATGAAACTCGGTGGTGACCGTCAGCCCCTCGGCCAGGCGCTCCTGCGGGCAGGGGGGAGGCACTGACGGGGACGGGCACCCGCAGCCTCTGGAGCCAGGGCAGGGTCGGCACCCCCAGGCGGGCAGCGCCCCCCTGCCCTGCGCACCTTCCTCTCCTGGGCCTCGGCGTGGACGCTATCCCACTTCTGCTCCAGGATGCGGAGGCTGTGCTCGGTGCTGCAGGGCCGGCTGGCGCAGCAGAAGGCCAGCAGCCGCTGCAGCCGCTCCCGCACGCCGCTGTACGCCTCCTGCTTGGACTCCATCTCCTTGCATAGCTCCTGCCAAGAGGCCGCAGGGAGGCTCACTGCAGGGGGTCGGGGACAGGGATGGGATGTGGAGGGCTTCCGCTCTCCGCTCTTGTGGAGGGCTTCCGCTTTGTCCCAGGGGAACTTGGAGGGGGCAGGGGAGGGGTGCAGGAGGGCTCTGCCCAGTCGGGGAGGGGAGAAGGCAGAGAAGGGTCCTGGCACCTCAGTGCAGAGGGAGGGGGATTTGGGGCACACGTACACCCCCCAAGGGACACTCAGGGATGGCCCTGCAGCAGCGGGGGGCCGGCACAGACCCGATGCTCACCAGGTGTGCGGTGAGCTTCTCTTTGGTGGTGTCCGGGTGGCCCCATGCCGGCTTAGAGAAGAAGAGCTGCAGCTCCACCTGCTCCAGCCACTGCAGCAGCTCTGTGATCTCCAGCGTGATGTCCTGCACCTGGGGGCGGCATGGGGGCTCAGCGCTGCCCCTGCAGAGCAGGGCACTGGGCAGTGCCCCGGCACTCTGGCACGTGGGGCCCCATACCTGGCTGAGGTTGTTCTCCAGCTCCAGCTGGCGGCTCTCGGTCTCGCTCTGCACCAGGTCCCAGCGCTGGTTGAGCTGCTGCAGGCTGCGCTGGAGCCCCTCCACACTCTCCCCCAGGCTGGAGAGCAGCAAGCCCTGCCCGGCCTCGTTGACGGACTGCACCGTGCGGGCATGGGACATCACGTCGTTCCTCAGCACCTGGGGACGGGGCGCCACGGTCACAGCTAGCGCCCCAGAGGGGGGCACCCCACATCCCTGGCCGGCTACGCCGTGCAAAGTCCCTCGCCCCAGGCGCCCGGGCCACCTCTGCTGCCCACATCAACGCTGCCACCGCGGCGCTGGCAGCCCTGCAGGGCTGGGGTACAGGGAGTGCCATGCCAGGGGAGGACAGCACCCGGGGATGCCCCAGAGCCGGCACCCTGGCTCTTGTCCTCAGTGTGGCACGGGGCAGGTGCGAGGCACCAAATTTGCCACTTTGAGGCAGGGAGGTTGCTGGGACAGGGCACAGAGGAGGCTGGGGCCACCCCCCATGCATGGCCCCCCCAGGCTGCGGGGCCGCCTGTACCTCACAGCACCTCGCCTGCGTCAGACATGGCGCGAGCGTGCCCAGGCAAGGGGAAGCAGCTCCGGGCAGGCTGCGACCTCGGCTGCCTCCCAGCAGGCGTGGAGGCAGCTCATTCCTTCCATGCTGTCACCGCGGGAGGGGACGCGTTCTCACGCTGCCCGCCCCAAGCTCCAGCCTGCCCAACCCCGCCGCTGTTGCTGGGGCTCAATGGCAGCACCGGGAAGAGGGGGCTGAACCGCCCAGAAGGGGGCCAGGCAGCACCCTCAGGCCAGGATGTGGCCCCGCAGCAGGAGGACCATGACTGGGACCTCCTGTGCAATGGGACACAGCGGGACTGTGCCATGTCCTCCCCCAGGGCACGTCCCCGTGAGGATGCCTGGCTGTCGGAGCAGGCAACAGCCAGGGCAGCAGTCGGGCAGCTCAGGACACGGCATGCAGGCAGCCCCATCCCGCTGCCACCCTCACCTTGTGCTTGGCCAGCTCGATCTCGCAGCTCTGCAGGTCGAGGCGCAGCAGCGTCGGGCCCTGCAGCTGCTCGGCGGTGCGGGACAACCACTGCAGCAGCTCCTCCAGCTGGTGCTGGAACTGCCCCAGGCCCAGCAGAGCCGCCTCCAGCTGGTGCTGCCCCGGCAAGGGCGGAATCGGGCACCCGTTTGGTGGGAGCAATGGCAGCCCTGACCACGCGCCCAGCGCCCGCATGGCCCCATGCATCCACGGTGCCCCAGGCACCGCAGGGCACCGTGCACCCAGTGCCTGCATGGCCCCACGCACCCACCCAGCACCACGCACCCAGCACCCACACGGCACCCCATGCGCCCACCCTGCCGTGGCTCTTGCCTCATGCCGGTGGGAGAGCCGGTCGACAGCTCGCGTGCCACCACCACCTCCCAGAGCCCCCGAGCCCCTGTGCCCAGGACAGCAGCGCCCACCCAGCCCTGCCCCACGCCCAGGACTGCCCCCGCACTAGCTGGGCCCCCTCCCTACCTGGCGGCTGACAATCTCCTCCTCCAGGCGGTCCCAGCGCTGGCGGAAGTCGCTGAGCAGGGCCGGGGGGTCCCCCTGCCCCACGCCCCGCAGGCTGGCCTGGTGCCGCAGGCTCTCCACGTCCACCTTGCACTGGTAGAGCTCCCTCTTGAACTCCTGCAGGGCAGCGGTGAGCCCCAGCCCCACACGTGGAGACAGGGCTCTGCCATGCCACCAGGCATGGCACAGCACGGCATGGCATGACATGGCATGGCAGAACTGGGTCTGGTTTGGCATGGCACGGCATGGTATGGCATAGCTGGGTCTAGCACATGCTGCATGGTTTGGCACGGCACAGCACAGCATGGCATGGATGGTTTGGCATGGCACGGCACAGCATGGCACAGCATGGCATGGTACAACATGGCATGGTACAACATGGCATGGCACAACATGGCATGGCATGGCACAGTATGGCACGGCACAGTATGGCATGGCATGGCAGAGCTGGGTCTGGCATGCACTGCATGGTTTGGCATGGCACAGCACAGCATGGCACAGCTTGGCACGGGCACCTGGGCCCAGAGCTCCTCCTCATGGAGAGCAGGGAGCCCTGCCCGCTCGGGGCACCTTGCGGGGACAGGATTTGGCCACCCTGGGCAGGACTTGGCCACCCAGCGCCCACCATGAGCGGGTGCCATGGGGGCACCAGCACTGTCCAGTGTGCCACACTTTCATCCCACTGCCCTGAGCACCCCCCTTTCCCCCTCCCAGCTGCCCCCTGCCTGACCCCAGGGCTTGGGGCCCCATCCTGCGGCACGGCCCACCTTCAGCTCCGCCAGCTGCTGCTGCACCATGTCCAG
>NW_008796208.1:31190-37042 GCF_000699145.1 Aptenodytes forsteri
TGCCACACTTCCCACTGCCCTGAGCACCCCCCCCACGCCCCCCCCCCGGTGGCCGCCCCCGGGTGTTCCCCACCCCCCCCACCAGCCGCTGGGCACGGCACGCCATGAAGCAGGCAGTGCCATGTACCTGGGTAAGGCTCATCACGACCGTGACACTTGCCCTGAGTTCCGCCCCTCGGCACTTGCGCTGGGGTGTCCAGCTTGCTGCTCCCAGGGCGGCACCCACATTACACAGGGTGATGCTGCAGAAGCCAGGTCCCAAACTGCTCCTTCAGCTACACAGAGAATTTATCCTGAGATGAGTTTGTACTAATGACACCACTGAGGATCCTGAGGATACAAAATATCATCAGCATTGCCTTGGTTTCTAAAACACAGACTGCAGGAAGCATTTCTAGCAGTTCAGAGATTATTAGCAGCTAAAGAATGTTATTGTTTTGCCACTCTCATATTTTTGCCCTCTTAATGATCCCGCTCTTCTAGGAGTTCCTTGAATTTATATTTTCAAAACAGAAGATAACTGAGAAGTAATAAAATACATTGTCCAGGGCATTTTTAATGGCCAGAGACCCTATTACCCTGATTTCCTAAAGAATGTTCAGACATATACAATAAATTGCGCTGAATTATATATATTAGAACAATTAATAATGAGCATTAGACAGTCAAGACATTTCAGAAGCACAGGGCGCAAGAGCCAGCCAGCACTGCCACGGGGTGCAAGGGATGGTGGGCACCGGTGCGGGGTGCGAGGCTTGGCAGACACATGGTCCCTTGTGCAGGGACACCAGCCCAGGACAGCCACCCTCCATCCAGCCCAGTCCCGAGACATCCAGGGGAGACTGGGTCTGGGGACCACGCTTGCCCCTTCTCCAGGGTCCAGCTGCGGCTCAGCTCCGGGGACATCCCATCCCTCGAACAGCATCTCCACGCCCCCAGGACCCCATCCCTTGCTGGACCCACACCCACTGGCACTCACATCGTCCAGGCTCTTGGTGACATCGGGCTTGTCGGGGTCCCCGCAGGAGGACATCAGCTCCACACCCAGGCTGCCCAGCGTGTCCAGCTCACCCTGCAGCGAGTCGATCTCCTCCCGCAGCGCCTGCGGGCCAGGATGGGGCTCGGCGCTGCTCGTGCCATGGGGCTGCCTGTGCCGTGGGGCTGCCCGCCGGGCCCCCTCCCCACCCCATACCTGCATGGTGCGGAGCTGTGTGCGGATGGCCTCAGGCTCGCCGCCGGCCTCCTCCAGCCCCAGCACCAGCTGCTGGGTGTCGCTCAGCGTCAGGGCCAGCTCAGAGAGGCCGTGCCAGAAGCGGTCGGCCAGCGCCAGCAGCTCCCGCAGCCAGCGCTCCTGCTCCTGGCAGCGGCCCCGCAGGCAGCCCCACTGGGACAGCAGCTGCGCCGTCCGCTCCTGGATCCCTGTGGGGCATGAGAGGGACAGGGCTCGGCCTGGGACCCCTCAGGGTGCTGCAAGGGACCCAGCACACCGACACAGCCCTGAACAGGGACACGGCCCCACCGGGACACCCCATGCACGGGGATGCACTGCCATGCGTGCACACCCACCCACGGGGCCGTGTCTGCCCCTTCGTGCCAGTACCTCTGGCAGCAGCGTCGGAGTTTGCTGCCTGCATGCTGGCCAGCAGCTCGCTGCCCTGCGCCTGGACGGTCTCCAGGGCCACCCCCAGCTTCTCCAGCTCGCCCAGGGCCAGGCTGTTCTCACGGATCTGCTCCCGAAGGTGGGTTGCGTCACCGCGGACAGACGGCTGGCTCTGCAGGCGGCTCTGCAGCCGCTCCAGGCACTCCAGCAGCAGGTCCATGCGCTCGGTCAGCTGGGGAAGGTGCGTGGGGAGCAGCCTGGTCACTTGAGGGGAAGCCCTGGGGGAACACCAGCGCTCCGGTGCCGGCCCCGTACCTGGCTGTAACGCGGCAGCGCGTCCTCCAGCAGGGCAGCCGCCTGGCGCACGCGCTCACGGATGTGGCAGTACTGCTCCTCCGCCTCCCGCCAGCGCTGCTGGAACGGGGCGCCCTGCTCCGGGCTCAGCTCCACCAGCTGTGCCGAGACGCGCTGCAGCTTCCCCATCAGGGGCCGGTGCTCCGCGATGGCCTCCCGCAGGCACTGAGGGCAGAAGAAAGGCCGTGGGCGCATACAGGACCGGGACGGGGCACATGGGGATGTACCCTGGTGCTGCCACTGGGCTGACCCTGCACCCACGCCCTGGCTCTGCTCCCAGCGGCCGGTGCTCGTGCGCGTTGGGTGCAGTCCCCGCAGTGGTGCCCGCTCCGTCCCGTTGCGGACTGCACGCTGCACCACCGCCTCTCTGCTCCCGACCCGGCAGGGTGGCAGAGCGTGTCCCTGTCTTCGCCTTTCCCTTCCCCCTGCCCCGGCTGGGGCCACCCTGCCCTCACCTGCAGCAGCGCCTGCTGTTCCTTGAAAGCCTCATAGCTTATGGCGTTGGGGGAAAGCTGCACCCCGACAACCTGTGTCTCCTCCAGCCAGGGCGACAGCTCCTCGTGGGCCTCGGAGAACTGGGCGAGCAGGGACTGGGCGTGCTCCAGCTGTACAGCACAGGCTCCGCTGCGCAGGAAGAGCTGCTCCGTGTGCTCCCGCAGCGCCTGCACCGAGGGCTGCGGACATGGACGGCTCACCAGGGCGCCCCGCTGCCGCAGGGCTGGGGACACAGGGCACAGCCACCCCCTGGTGCAAGCGGGCCCTAGTGCAGCAGCATCCCACCCAGCACCCGCTGGTGCAGCCCCGGCACGGCCGCTCACCTGGAGGTGCTGCCGCAGGGGCTCGGAGCAGGAGTGGAGCAGTGGGTCCGAGATCCCCAGCAGACGTTCCACCAGTCCCCGGTGGTGCAGGATCTCAGCAGAGAGCAGCTGGAAGACAGAGGCGTGTGGGTGCCAGGTCCTGCAGAGACGTCAGCAGGTCCACGCACTCATGACTGGGTGGTCAGTGCAGGAGCCCAGCAGAGTGGGGATGCAGAGCCAGTGTCCCTGGGGACTTCTGGGCACCCCTCTGGGGTGCAGGTACAGGTGGGGCACACCCCAGCCCAAGGCAGCGCTGCAGACCCACCTTCTGATCAGAGAGCTGCGAGCGGAGGGCCTGGGCGTCCAGCTGCACCCGGCCGATCACCTCCTGCCGCTCGTCGAGCCCAGCCAAGCAGGCAAGTTGGGAGTCCAGGATCTGCTCGAACTGCAACGGAGAGGAGAGCCATCAGCCGTGCCGGCAGGGAGGGCAGGCGCACCGGGGCGGCCTCTCCGAGACACAGACCCCCGGCGCATCTGCTGCTGGTTAGCGCAGGACCTTCTGCCGTCACCTGGCATATCCCATCTGGCCGCATCCCTCCAGACCCGACTCCCCCCTGTCTCCCGCTGCAAGTAGCAATGCCACGGGGCCGGGGAGTGGTGAAGGGGGCAGAGGGTGACGGTCCCCAGAGCCCTGCGTCCCGCACCTTTTCCCTGTCGCTCGTGCTGACCGGGGGCTCCTGGCTGCCATGCTGGCTGTCCCAGGAGGCCAGCTCCTTCTCCATGCGGCCCAGCCAAAGCGCCAAGTCCTCCTGGGCAGTGCCCAGGCGGGACGAGGCCTCCAGGGTCTGCCCCAGCCGGTGCATGGTGTCGGCGCTGCTCTGGCCCACAATGAGATACCGCATCCTCAGGGACTCCATCTTCTCCTGCGCCAGCTGGGCCTCCTCCCCTGTGGCAGCACCGTGGCTGGCGTCAGCGCTGCTGTGGCCGGCATCTCCAGGGCCGGGGCCCTGCCGCACTGACGCCTACCCTCCCTCATGACAGTCGCTCTGTCCCGATCTTCCCCTGTGCCTGCCCCTCTCCTGCTTCTCCTGGACCCGGCTCTGGCCCCTCATACCCACCCGCCAGAGGCGAAATTCAGGTCCCCGGTCACCCCCTGCTGCTGGTGCACCCTGTCCCACCGTGCCCCCGACCCCCACGGGCCAGGTGCTCCCCCGGCCCCTCTCCATCCGACAGGATGCTGCGTGCCCCATCATGCGACGCCGTGCTCCTGCAGCTGCTGGCAGCTGCCGGTGGGGAGCGGAGCGCCCCGAGGACACCCAGCGCCCGGGGGTCCCCTCGGTGCTGCACAGCCCAGGGCAGCGCTCTGTGCTCATTCCCTCCCATGTCCCGTGGTCCCGACCCTGTGGCCGCCGCTTCCAGCCAACCCCACTCGCCTGTCACCATCTCCAGGACCCGCTGCCCGCTCTCCAGGGCACCATCCAGCTCTCCCAGCCGGCCACGAATCTCCTCGCAGAGGGCCTGGATGAGAGGCTCTCGTGGCAGCGACTGCTGCAGACACCATTCCCCCCATCCCCACTGCACCCACGGGCATCCTCCTGTCCCCATCGCCACCCCCCGCCCCATCGTGTCCCGCTCGCCCTGCCCACCCGGCCACCCAGTGCTGTGGCAGGGGGGCCAGGCCCCCCCCCCCCCCGCCCCCCCCCCCCCCAACCTGGGTTTGCCGGTGGGCATCCTGCACACGGCTGACACAGCCGTTGGCGTGCCAAAGCTGGGCCAGCTGCCGCTCCGTGGTGCTGAGCCACTCCTGGAAGGAGTCCACGGCCTCCTGGAAGCCCTGTGCCGCCGGCAGGATCCGCTCCAGGCGGCCATACCTGCACCGGGAAGGCTGGGTGAGCCGGGGAGGGCGACAGCCCCCGGCCCCAGAGGCCTTGCAGTTGCAAGACCAAGGTCCTGGCTGGAAAAGCCTCCTCTCCCGCTGCCACCAGGGCTGGGTGGCCAGTTCCCACATCTGGGGTCTCCCTGCCCTATGCTCCCCACCCCAAAGCTTCCCACCCCGAATGCAAGGGGCGAGGCGAGGCCAGCATCCCCTGCCCAGTCCAGGCAGTGCCGGGAGCATCCTGAGGACAGGCTGCAGGTGCCCTGGGCTGAGGGTCCCGCTTCGTCCCAGCAAGGGCTGGGGACATGGGGACAGAGGACGAGGCGGCCCCTGCCAGGCTGCACCAGCCCCAGCCCTGCTCTGTGACCCATTGGCTGCCTGTCCTCTGCAGGGCAGGACCTCCCCTGCCCCAGCATCATCCTGCCAACCAGGCTGGGTGGTGGCACGGCCACACTGGGGCACCCAGCCGTGCTGCTCCACTCCAGGCCCAGCAGAAGCCCAGCGAGCTCCCCCGCCGCTGGCAGCGAAGGGCCGTCTCTCACCCCAGTGCTCCACGGCCTCGTGCCGGAGCAGCTGCAGGGCCTCAGACCCACTGACCAAGTGGTGAGACCCACTGGCCAAGAAGGAGGGGAGAGACGTGGCAAGAGCCTGTCCCAAAGCAGAGCCCTCGCCTGCCGCTCTGCACCGTGCCTGCCTGAACCGCTCCTGACCGAACCCCTCACTTGCCGGCAGTGGGGAAGGCCAGGCAGTGCAGGGAGGCGATGGTGCGTCCCCAGCCAGCACAGCCCCGGGGAGGCTGCAGGGACCAACCCTGCACCGCACACGGCTGGAGGCAGTGTGGTCTGCGGGGCACAGTGCAGCCCTGGCACATGGGACGGGGACGGTCCCTCTGCCAGGGCAGCCCTGGCTCGAGCAGGGCAGGCACGCTGCTGCTGCACGCAGCGACGGTGGGGGGGGTGGTCGCGGCACCGCAGCCCACTGCCGGCTGTCAGGAAAGCCTGTGCAGGCGGGGACGGAACTGCTGACCCTGCTGACCAAGGTCTCAGCCCTGACCCACCTGGCTTCAGCCTCCTGCATCAGCTTGCCCCACTTCTCTGCGAGGCCGGAGAGGCTGCCGCTCCCCTCGGGCGCCGCCGTGCCGGAGCCATGCGCCGGCAGCATAGGTCTGTCCTGCAGGACAAGCTCCACCCGCGGCCTCCGCTCCTTCCGCAGCCGCTTCAGGAGC
>NW_008796208.1:37148-40336 GCF_000699145.1 Aptenodytes forsteri
CCCCTAATCCCCGGCTGGAGAGCGGCGTGGGTGGGATGCGCCAGCCCAGATCTGCTGACCTTCTGCTCCTCCAGCTGAGCCTTCGCCACCTTCACCTCTGCCGAGGGCGGCTTCTGGTTGCTCACCAGCTCCTCCATGTCTGCCACCCAGGCCAGCAGGCTCTCCAGCGTGTCTTGGGCTCGCTCCGCGCCCACCGCCTCCTCCAGGACGGGGACAGCCCGCAGGGACACCTGGAGAGAGAGGTGGCTGAGCCGCCCAGGCGGGCGGGGGGCAGCTGTGCGGCAGCCATGGGGCTGGGGTGCACCCCTCCCCACCATGCCCTGTCCGGGAGGCGATGCCGGGGACGGAGGGACACGGCCCTGCCCAGGTCCTCCCCCGTGTCCCCTGCTTGCCCCAGCAGCAAGGCTGTGCCAGGATGGGCTCTCCACAGACGGATGCTCCTCCTCGGGCCAAAGGACCGGGCGCCGCCTGCGGGGCTACCCAAAGCAGGGGCTGCGCACCCCAGGCGCACCCCGTGCCGTGCAGACCCCCTCCAGACACGCAGCACCCGCAGGGCAGGGTTGAGTCCCCACCAGCTGCAGCAGAGGGGAGGGGGCCGGCCCCATCCTCTGGCACCCGGCTGGGTGTCCCGCGCTGCCCCGAAGCGCTGGGGTGGGGGTGCCGCCCGCCCTGCCTGCACAGGGGCACCCCAGGCCATGCACACTGGCCAGCGCGTGGGGCGCAGACCCCGGTGGTGCTGGAGGGTGGCGGGAGTGCGTGGCCCCACGTGAGCCCTGCCAGGGGAGACATAGGCCGAGACTCGCTGGCAGACAACCGTGCCGGCAGAGCAGCCCTGCCGGGGCCGGTGCGCGGCATGGGGCCGGCACAGCATCTTCTGCAGCAAGGGTCCCTGCCCGGCAGTCACCTCTGCGGCATCCGTGTGTCCGGAGCGGCCGCTGGCCGTGAGCTCCCCAGCGCGCTCCGTCAGCACCGTGACCGTCCGGGTGACCAGGGGCTCCCCGCCCTTCTCGCCAGCCGGGTACTCAGTCACCTCCACGATCTCTGTCACGATGGTCTCGGTCACCTCCGTCACCTCTGTCACCTCCCGGGTGGTGACGGGTTTCCAGGACCAGGCGCTCCGGGGGGCGCTGGCCCGGGGGGGGGTCCAGGCTGCACCCCCCACCTGCCCCTGCCCCTTGAGCGGGACGCAGGCCATGCTCCCATTCTGCACTGCCACCTCCGACTGGCTGCGCTTCAGCACGGGGCTGCCCAGATGGCTCCGGACGGCACCGGGCACCGGGCTCCAGCCGTTCTCCACCGGCGCCGGCGGCTTCTCCAGTGGCCCCGGCCAGGCCTCTGCGATGCTCCTGCCGGGCAGCTGCCCCGCGTCCAGCCCCAGGTCCCGGAGCTGCGGCTCCCGGAGGGGGGCCTCCTCTTCTCGCCCAGGCAGCTGGGCCGGCTCACCGAGTTCCCCATGGCACGGGCACAGGCGCCGGGCCCCTGCCTCAGATCCCGGCCTGAAACAAGCCAGGAGGATGCGCGTTATCGGAGCCACCACGGGGCTGCACGGCACCTGGACCCCGTCCTGCACCCAGGGCCACCCTCTCCCACCCCTGCTCCCAGCTGCCCCTCTGCTCTGGGTGGCTGCTGGTGCTGCCCAAATTTCTGCACAGGCTTTGGGGGGTCCCAGCCCACCCCCAAGCAAAGGGCTGCTGAGAGCTGGGGCCCTGGGGACAGGGAGGGGCGAGGCACTGGCCGTCACCTAGGGCCAAGCAGAGGGAGGGAACCCCAAGGGATTCGTGGCATTGCTACCCCTTGGCTGGCAGCACACGGGGCGTGCATCCCTGCACCGGCAGGCGCGCATCTCGTTAACAGACATGTAAATGAAGGGTACGGGGAGGCAGCGCAGGGCACCCGGCAGACAGGCAGATGCTCCCGACCAGCATCGCTTTGTGCCATTAGATTAACTCGGAGGCCAGCGGAGCCAGGAGAAAAGAGCCATCTGTCTGCAGGGCCTGACAAAGGCGGCCCCAGGGATCTGCTGGGGGGAGCGGGGCTGGGGGCCATCCGTCTGGGAGCACCCACCCAGCAGGCAGGCAGGCAGGCAGCCTCCCCACCCTGCCGGCCCTGCCGCAGCCATAAATCCTTCGCACCACCCGGCAAGACCCTCCCACGCCAGCCCCTGGCCAGAGCTCCACCGCAGCCGCAGCGCTGCCTGCGCCCAGACCCACCGCCCAGACCCCGCACCCGACCCTCCTGCCTGGCGCTGGGCGCACACCCCTGTGCACGTGTGCACACACACACCCCTGCACGTGCACACACACACATGGCGGGCTTGCACAGGCACACACCCGTCTGCACCCACCCACATTGGGCCGGTGCACCGACACCCCCCCCACAGGCTGGGGCTCTGCGTGCACACGTACCCCCTCACACCACGGACCCCTCTGCTCGCACCCCTCCGGCTGGGCATCCCACCCCCAGCGTGGGCCTGGGTGCTGCAGGCACCCACCAAAGGGCTGCACAGCGTGCACACACTCTTCACGCACAAACACAACCACGCACATGCTCCACACGTGCGCACACGCCGCAGCAGGACCGCACCCCGCACACACAGACACCACGCTTCACACCCCCCCCAGCCTGCTCTGCCACACATGCACCGCCGCCGCACACCAAGCAACAGGCAGAGACCCCACGCCACCGCACGCCTGCATCAACAGGGCTACACAAGACATGCAAACATGCCCGCGTCAGCTGTGTGCACACACAACAGGACCAGCCTGCTCCACGCATAGGCGCATCCCCAGCAGCCGTGCACCCCGCGGTGCACACTCCTCCATGGCCAGAGCACCTTCAAGCAGCGCGCACGCACCGAGTCCCCCGCACGCACACCGTGGCACACGCCAAGGGCACAGTCCCCATGTACGGGGTCGCTGTGCACACTTATACACGGCTGCACCTCGCAGCGGGGCCCTGACACGCTCGCCCAGGAGGCTGTGCAGCCCCACGCAGCGCATCGCGCCGCCCCAGCAGTGTCCCCGTCACCCCCCTTCTCAACCTGCGTGGATGGGCTCCCACGGGGCAGCACGGGTGGAGGGCCACGCCAGGGCCGGCAGGCGGGCGAGGCGAGGGGCGATTCGGGGAGACTCCGCACCAGCACCACACGCTCCCGGGGATCACCGGCCTCTCCCCCGCCGGCAGCCAGC
>NW_008796208.1:42119-48246 GCF_000699145.1 Aptenodytes forsteri
GGGCCCCGGGGAGCCCGGGGGCTGCTGCAAGGAGCGTCACGCTGCGCTGATGGAGATGGGGCTCCCTTGGGCTCTCCTGAAAGCAGCGGGTGGAGGGGCTGGGGGCTTTGTCTGCTCGGCTGCCGGAGACGCTGCAGGGAATTAGCATATCCCGGGCTCTCCTGCGGCACCGCATCATCTTTCCCGCTCGGCTCCATCACCTTCCCACTGTCGGCAGCGAGGAGCTCAGCACCCAGCACTGGATGCGTGCGTGGGTGCCCTGCCGAGGCATGGGGTCCCCTGGGTGCTCTGGGCATCCCCAGCTGAACCGGGCCAACCAGGCAGGACCTGGGCCTGGCTGATGGTGCTGAGCACCTGAGCGCTCCCAGTTGCCTCTGTGCCGGGGGACATGCTGCTCCACTGAGCACCACAAAGAGGGGCTGGCCTGGGGGGCTGCTCCCCTAACCTGCCGCCTCGAGCCCCATGGCTCAGTCCACTACCTCCAGCAGCGCAGCTCCCACCCTCCTCCCTGCTGCCCCCCGGGCTCAGCCACCACACTGGCGAAGCACCCTGGGCACCCCACGGCACCCGGCCAGGACCCCGCGTGGCAGGGGCTGGGCAGGGGGCAACGAGCCGGCTCCTTCGGTGAAGCGACTCACTGCCTCCTGTCCCGCGCGCCTGCCGGGAGCTCGCCTGGCACGCTCCGCAGCCCCAGGTACCGGGCTGGGGGTGGTGCGGGCGCCTCGGGCAGAGGGAGCGCAGCGCGGGGCACCGGGCGAGAGCGGTCGGCTGGAATCCGCAGCCTCAGATCCCGGGAGCCGGGTGGGTTTCTCCTCGGCCTCGGCTTTGTCTGCGCCGGGGCCGGGATGAATGGCCCTTTCAGTTTGTGCTGTCATGTGTGCGGAGGGAGCCCGTGTGCTGGCCAGGCCCGGAACAAAAGGAGCCGGCGAGGGACTGTTCGCAGGGCGGCGAGGAGGGGCCGGCTGGGGCAGCCCCCGCTGCCGGGTGCTCCCGCTGCTGCTCTGCGCAAATGGGGTGGCGGGAGCTAGCGGCCTGTGCCGGCCGGAGGCTGGGAGAAGGACATGCTAGCGCTCTCCCGGCTCCAGGCAGGGGGACACTTGAGGTCTGGGCAGCGGGGACACCACTGCACATACCCGGCCAGGGGGGACACCCCTCGCGTGGCTACACACCCCTCGCATGGCTGCACACCCCTCGCCTGGGCAGGGGGACACGGTTGCACACACCGTGCATGGCTGCGCACCCCGTGCACAGCTGCACACACCTCACATGGCTGCACAAACCTTGCCTGGGCGGGGGGAACACGGCTGCACACACCCCGTGCACGGCTGCACACTCCCTCTGCACAGCTGCACACCCCGTGCATGGCTGCACACGCCGCCTGGGCAGCGGTGCCGTGGGACGTGGCTGAGCCCGGAGCAGAAGGTGGCCCTGCCGCTGGCGGGGCTCCGAGGCGGCGATGCCACGAGTACTGGCAGGGCCACATGTAGAGCAGGCTCCAAGCCCACAGCAGCCGATGGTGGTGTCAGCGGGGGATGGAGGCACGCCTGGGCCACGGACTGGGCGAGCACTATCCGGCTGGGGAGCAGGAACTGGGGACACGGGACCCTGCCTGGCCCGTGGGTGTCACCAGCAGGTTTGCGGGGCCATGCCGAAGGGTCTCCCAGCTGGCCATGGCCAGGCACCATCCTCCCTTACGGGGGCCAAGACCTCACCAGCCTCGGTGGAGACGTGAGCTGGGTCCTGCCTGGCTCTGAACAGTTCTGCCGGCTGCCACGCGCCCAGGAGCAAGCCCGTTACCTGCAGGGCTGGGCCAGGCTCCGGGAGGGTGGGCAGCCTCTTCTCCACGGCATCCAGCCAGTGCCGCAGGGCCAGCAGCTGCTCATGCACTTCCAGCCTCCGCTCCGTCAGCTCGCCCCGCTGCCACGCTCTGGGGAGAGAGCGGGGACACGCCAGGCTGCAGGGCTGCACGGCCGCCACCTTCCCTGCCCGGCACCGCGCTGAGCCCCAGCCTCTGCCACCTGCCCTGCCCAGACCTCTGCCATGGGGCATCTCTGCCCAGGACCCCCTCGGCTGCTCTTGCATGGGAGAGGGATGAAACAGTGCTCGGGTCTGCCAGCACCTCTCTGCCCGCAGTGCCTGCCTCTCCCCTGCACTGCTCTGGGGAGAGGGTGGCTCTACGAGACTGGGGACCAGGGACATAAGGACCCCAAAACCGACCCCACCCATAAGCACCCCATGCACCCAACCAGCCGGCTGGTGCGGACACCATGGCAGGCAGCTCCGCGGCTCCGCTCCCAGGAGACTCCGGACTCCACCCCTCGCAGGCTCCACTCCCCATAACCAGCCTCGCATCCCAGCCTGCCGGCACGGCCGGTGCCCACTCAGCCACATCTGCCCCTGCCTTGCCCAGCGCTGGCCCCCGTGCACTGCTGGGCAGGTGTCCCCCGAGCCGTCCCCAGCCCCGCATGACCCTTGGCAGGGGACGCCCCGCAAGGGGAGCGCTCCTGGGGCTGACGGCCTCGGCTGGGTTCGCTGCTGGCGCCTCTCCCCGAGTCTGTGCTGTCGGCAAGATAAACCCAGCACCATCCCCATGGCCCCCAGCTCCCCACGCCTGCACCCAGCACTCACGGCTGCACCTGGTCCTGTCCCTGCTCGCCCCGGGGGGGATGTTTCCTGCTGACCCGCACCCTCCCTGTCCCAGCGGCTGACCCAGACCCCCAGGGCGGTGCAGGATTTACCCCAGCTCCCATCATCGTGGTGCAGATGCCTACGCACGCACATGCAGACCCCAGCCCTGACCTGCCCCGACAAGGTGCCTCGGCTCGTCACGCTGTGCCCAGCGGCACCCGTACCTCTCCATCTCCTCCCCATCCGGCGACGACCCCTCCACGCTCTTTCCGGAGAGACCGGCGTCATCCGCAGCACAGCACTTCTGCAAGGAGAGCAGAGGGACGGGTGGGGACGGGGCGTTGGGACCTAGCGGAGGGGCAGGAGGACGAGGCTCTGCCAGCCCCCCCGGCACACCAGCACAGCACAGTCTCGGGGTGTCGCTGTCCCCCCTCCAGGGGCTGCCCTCCCCACAGAGGGGCAGCCGCTGGCCCATCCTCACCAGCTGGGGCAGAGCACCCCTGGCTGGGAGCCCTGACCACCATCCTCTGCTCCAGACTTGCAGCCGTCGCCTGCCAGCCATTGCCGGTACCTGTGGGTTTTGGCTCAGCTCATCTCGGTCTCATCTGCCGGGACAAGCACCGCTCGACGTGGCGGTTCCCGCAGCATTCCCGAATTTCCTGACCCTTTGTTACCTGGGATTGCTCCCAGATCTCACTTGCTGCCAGCTACACCTGCCGGCCCCTTTGGCCTGTTTTGGTCACTGGTCCCCGATGTCCCTACAACTGCCCCTTGCAAGGCCATGAGCTGCAGAGCCCACGGTCCTGCGCCTGGCTGAGCCCAAACCAAGCCACGGCAAACCGACCCACAGCGCTTCCCAGCCCGGCCAGGGGCTCTGCCGCTTGCCTACTTCATAATTCCACGTCCCCGCAACCACCCCATTTCCCCAGCCCCACACACAAGATCAGGCCCCTCTGCCCCGGCACTGCTGGTGCCTTTACTGGGGGCAGGCAGTACCTGCTGGAGGCAGCAGGTCTCGGGGAGGTGGGACATGGGAAGAGGCAGGAGAGGATCATCCTGGTTTTGGGGCTTTTCCAGCCCCAAATGGGTTGAACCCGAATCAGCCTCGGGCATCCTGCACACCCTCAGAGTGCCCCGGACAGTAGAGCTGGCCCACTGTGGAGGCACGGAGCAACGGCATCTCAGACACGAAGAAGAGGCGTGGGGATGGGCAGTGCCTCTCGAACCACGGCAGCCAGTGCCCCGGAGCAGCCTGCGCAGCCCGTTGCCCGTGGCCGTGCGCAGACAGTACATGTGGCCCCGTGCAGACAGCACACGTGGGCCCCCGGTACGTTTCTGGGCACGCATGTCCGCCTGCAATGTGCTGCCCTGCTCCTGCACGTGCCGGGGCAAACAAGGGGCTGTGTTAACAGAGCCCTGCGGGGAGCGCGGCGCACCAACACCATTCACTGTGGTTTGCCAAGAGCCTGCAGGTACGGCGGGCGCTGCCGCCCTCAGGCACTGGCAGCGGGGCTCAGCCCACTCCAGGCTGGGACGCCGGCAGGGCTGAGCCGGGGCACCCCAGGGAGGTCCGGCCACAGCTCGGGTGCTGCGTGGGGCCAGCAGGGCCAAAGCCACCCCACGCAGGAGCAGCCCCCCCCGGCACCCTCCAAGCTGCACCCTTTCTCCCCTTCTCCCTTCCCCAAAATGCACCTCAGGGTGCAGCCCAGCTTGGGGAGACGGGGTGCCGCAGGCGCCTGTTCCCTGCCTCCCCCTGCCACCTCCCCCCACCAGCTCACATGGAGACCAGCGTCTCCCAGCAGAAACCTCCTTCACTTCTGCGCCAGCACCAGAAGGGCCGGGACGGCGTGGCCACAGTCGTGAAGATAACAGTTATCAGCCCTACGAGCCCTTCTCTTGCTGCAGATCGCAGCGCTGCAGGGAGAGGCACCTGCCTGAGCTCTGCCAGCCCAGAAACCGCTGTCTGCGGAAGACGTCCCCAAGGTCACATCTGGCTGCACCTCCTGCTGCGACCGGCCGCCGGAGCCGTTGGAGGCTTCCCAGGGCCCTGGCTCTGCCACCAGCCAGCTCGGAGTCCGTCCACCTTGCGCAGAGCCTGCAGCCGTTCCAGGCTCCGGTGCTGTGAGCTCAGCTGCTTTGCTGCAACAAGTAGAAGGAGATGCCCCATAAAAACAAGTCTAGGAGCAATGCCTCTCTGCACAGGCACGGACACAGGGAGAGGATGAAGATGCCAGTGGCTGCTCCATGCCCCAGCAGAGAAGCCGGGTTTGCAGGAGGGATCGCACTGTGCCTGCACCCGAAGGCTGAGGGAGATATATACACTCCTACATAGTCCTGGGAGCCCTGCAATTAACCTGTCATTAACCCTGGTAGCCCTTTGCCAGGTCACCTGGCTGAGCATAACGAGGGGGAGCAGTCCACGATGCTGTGGATGCCGCTGGGAATCCCACAGAGGGAAATGGGAAAGCGTGCGGTGCCAGCAGCCAGAACCCTGGAGAGGCTGGAGGAGGCCAGAGCGGGTGATGCACGTGCTGCAGCGAGCAGCAGGGTCTGGGACGGGCTCCAGCCTGCGGCAAGGGGCCGCATCCAGCACAAAGGGCTGCAGAAGCGTGCCCAGGGAGGAGGAGGAAGGGGATACGCAGCCAGCTCTGAGGCTTCATCGGAGGAGCAAGGGAGCCTGGTGCTCAGGAGTGAGCGGACCCCTGGTTCGTTTTATCCGGGGCGCAGCGAGGGCGGCTGCTGAGGTGTGGGAACGAGAGTGCGGGTGCTGCCAGAAAGGCTGCGGGAGCAGGAGGTAAAGCGTGAACACGGGTTACGGTGGTGCCATGAAGACGGTGATGAGCACGAGACCTGAGCAAGGACAGGTCGACCACATGTCTGAGACGTTGTGCACAGGCTTTGCCTGCGAGGGGAAACAGCTGAGGACTGCGAGCTTGATAAACGGGAGATAAAACCGATTTGATGCGGAAGCGATGCAGCGATGCTGCCCTGGCCGTCGCCGGCGGCGGCCCCAGATAAGGTGCCAGTAACGTGGCTGAGCAGGAACAGCAGCGCGCCCAGCACGTGGCAGAAAAGGGGGCTGGACGGGGCCGGGGGTCGCTGGGAGGAAGCAGCGACCAATGCAGCTGCTGAGGAAGGAGCAGCAGGCAGGGGTCTGGTCAGAAACCGTGCCAGAAGCAGCAGCAAACTGCTGAGAAACGGGGAAGCAGAGTCGGGCTGGTGCCTGGTGCCTGCTCCTGCAGCCTGCCCAGGCCAGGCTTGGCTGCACACGGAGAGGCTCCCGAGCCGCGGCGCTTCGCGGTGCGCAGGTTGCAGCCTCACAAGCCTCCCCACGGCTGCAGGGTTTGGGGTCTGGGCTGCAGCGCACCGTCATGGCTCCTTGGTGTGTGTAGCCGAGCAATTTGCTTCACGCCGGCCCTAATAAACCTGCACCTCTGGGGCTCATGCTGGTGGCAGGTCCCACCAAGCACAGTCAGGGCCCTGGGGACACCCACCAGGG
>NW_008796208.1:48488-49611 GCF_000699145.1 Aptenodytes forsteri
CCCTGGGGGCACCCACCAGGGACGGTGCATCCTCACAGGGACGGGACAGGACCCCTCCAGGCTGCAAGGGGGTGTGAGGCCGCATCCTGGCAAGGCTTTGCCTCCCGTAGGCACAAACCAGGTTCCCGGGGTGGCAGCGAGACCCACTGCTGGGCGTGCAGGGGAGCGGGCATGAGGGCAGCACGGCAGCGGGGGGGTGTGGGGCAAATGGGCGTGGGGCAAACGAGGTCACAGGCAAAAGGTGAAGTTTGTCCTCAGGGCTGCAGACTTCAGAGCTGAACAAAACCGCCTGCGAAAGGGGCTGCCTGGGCAGAGAGCAGCCAGAAGGGATGAGGTCCCCAGGGATTAAGGGTACCAGACGCTGGGGGATGCTCACCGGGAAGGTCAAGAAGAGATGGATGTTTGTTCACATGCCGAAAACTGAGTAAATACAGAAAAAGGACCATATTCCACCGTGCTGGAAAGGAAGAGTGGCAGTCTGTCCTCAGCTGAAGTGCCAGCAGGGCTCCGGCACATCAGAGGTGCTCCCGGGCACGTGCGCTCACTGCAGACCCTGCGTGCACGATGCCATCTGCTGCAGTGGGGGCCCACAGCCCCACGCACCCCGCAGCCGTGGCCACTCGCCCCCAGAGCCGGTGCTGGTGCCCCTCGCCAGCCGGCCAAGCCACAGGCTGCATCTCAGCGCCCTCCTTCCCTGGGGCCAGGTGAGCGTCCAGGGGAGGGAGCGGGACGGTGCGGCTGGGGGCACCGAGGCACGTGGAGTTGTGGCAGCTCTGGTGCAGACCGGTGCAATCACCCACGGAGCAGCACCCGTGGTCCCACAGCCCTCCTGCTCCACGCTGCTGGTCCCTGGCCCCGTGTGCCCTGCAGGTGAGCCCTCACCCCGGGCAGGGCTGCAATGCCTGCAGAGCACGGCACCAGCCCTGCTGCCGGAGCCCGAGCACGGGGAACCCATGCCGCCGGGGAGCTGGAGGATGCTGCTGCAGGCGGGCAGTGGACAACAGCACAGGGAGGCCTGACCACAGCATCTGCAGTGGCAAACGCTCTTCCAGCAACAGAGCCCAGAACCCAGCCTGGGCTGGCGGGGATGGAGCCCCGGCTATTTCCGCCCGTCCGTCCCACA
>NW_008796208.1:50676-51813 GCF_000699145.1 Aptenodytes forsteri
GAGCCCCGGTTTTTCCTGCCAGTCTGTCCCAGACACGGCGCAGCGTTGCACGTGCACAGGCAGGACCATCCGGCCGAGTCCTGGGGACGTGCTGAGAGACACAAGACAACAAGGAGCAGCAAACCCCAAACCAGTGCAGGGGTGCCTGCGTGCTGGTGCTGCGTGCACCTGCAACAGGAACAGCCACGAGGGTCCCCGCAGCCGCCGCCTGCCCCGGCACATTGGGGGTGGATCCAGAGCAGCCCCCAGCCCCAGGTCGGCTGCCATCCTGGGACAGCCACAAGGCACAGTGGGCTGCGCCAGCTATGCCCTGGGACATGACAGCCGGAACAAACGGATTTGGAGCTGCCTGACAGCAGTGACGCAGTGCCTCGGGTGGGAGGCACAGGTCCCCGCGCCCCGCTGCCTGTGCAGCCCCACCACTGGCTGCATGGCTCGGAGCGTCCCAAGGCTGCTCGGCACCACCACCGTCCCCACCGCGGACACCCTGGCCCTGTGCCCAGCAGCGCCCCAGCCTGCAGAGCTGCCTGGTGCTCGGTGGGACGGGTGACACGCTGGCTGCAGCCCTGGGGCAGGCTCCCAGGCAAGCAGCAGCATTGCCCTGCTCGCACCCCTGGGACCTGCAGCAAGGACAGCAGTGGATTCACTAGCTCAGCCGACACCAGCCCCCCGCACAGACCGCGCCGTGCCGCTCAACGGCACAGAGACGCAGGCGCATTACCATGAGGCAGTGCTGCCCTTGGCAGGTGCACATCTGGATTTCACTGATGCGAGGCAGGGACCTGCCTGCAGTGACGTGGGCTCCATGCCCCAGGGCAGCGGTGCGCACCAGGGGGGTCTCGGGGTCCCTGCATGTTTGGAGGAAGCGGAGTTGGGCAGCTTATCTCCCTAAAGAAAGGTTCAGCGCCCCGGCGACAGGGGGGCGTGGGAGAGGCCAGTCTGGCTTGGCGGCTGCCGGGTAAGCTGTACAGAGAGTTCCTAGAGCAGTGCGCTGCGGGCTGGAGCCAGCAGTGCCCGGGGCAGCGGGCGCGCGGAGCTGGCAGCTGGTGTGTGCCAGCAGGGCCGAGCTGGCTGCCGCAGCCCTGCTTGGGACAGCAGCCACGGGTCCCACGCGCTCAGAGGCGGCCACCGTGGCGG
>NW_008796208.1:53552-55368 GCF_000699145.1 Aptenodytes forsteri
CGGGGCGCACCAGGGGGGTCTCGGGGTCCCTGCATGTTTGGAGGAAGCGGAGTTGGGCAGCTTATCTCCCTAAAGAAAGGTTCAGCGCCCCGGCGACAGGGGGGCGTGGGAGAGGCCAGTCTGGCTTTGCGGCTGCCGGGTAAGCTGTACAGAGAGTTCCTAGAGCAGTGCGCTGCGGGCTGGAGCCAGCAGTGCCCGGGGCAGCGGGCGCGCGGAGCTGGCAGCTGGTGTGTGCCAGCAGGGCCGAGCTGGCTGCCGCAGCCCTGCTTGGGACAGCAGCCACGGGTACCACGCGCTCAGAACCGTGGCAGGATGGGGCGCTGCGGCTGACGGTGCCGCCGTTCATGCAGTGACGGGTGAGCACCCGCACGCTCGGGGCGTTAGAAACCGTCCCCACAGCAGGGCCCGGGCCACGCAGGGTGCCCAGGCACGGCGCAGCTCGGCTGCAGCACACCTGGGAGTGCCGTGCAGCGCGCCTGCCCGGCGAGCATCCTGACAGTCCCGCCAGCGCTGTGTGTGAGCCGGTGACAGGCTGTTTGCGAACACCCATGTGTGCCGGGCGGCCGCTCGGGGGGTGAGGAGCCCTTCCAGGGCTGAATAACAGCCATGACTGGCGCGGCATTCAGCACTTTGCATGCCACTGCCCCGTGGTTTTAATGCTCCGCGACAGTTTAGCTCGGAGGGCCTGAAAGGGGTGAACCCTGGCCCGTGCATCAGCGGGGCGAGCTAAGCTGCAGTGCATTAAAAATGGGAATATAATAGAGTTATCCATCATAATTAGCCTAGCCCAATTACACGCTCGCTCAGCCGCTCCTGGTGCGCGGTGCGGCTCTGTGGCAGCTGACGCAGCTCACGGCCGAGCTGCTGCTCCCCCTGGCCCAGCTGCCGGCCCCATCGCTCCCTCGCGCGGCGCTCAGGCTCAGCCAGCTGTGCCAAGGCTGGCAGGGTGGCAGACACTGGCCCTCTCCACCGCATCGACCAGGAAGGAGCGACAGGCCTGGCCCTCCCGCATCGACCAAGAAGGAGGGAGCGGGGCCAGCCCTGCAAGCCCCTGCCGCGGCTCTGTCCCAGGTCCCAGTGCCAGCTCGGGGGGCTCGGCCAAATCCTGCCCCACAGACCCCAGCTCCCCTTGCGACTGGCCCTCCAGCACCCAGGGGTACGGCAGCACGGGGAGGGGGGGCTGTTTTCCCTACACGGCGCATTTCTCCTCCCTGAGCCCTCGGTAGCGCCGTGCTGCGTGATTCGGCTGTGACTGCTTTGGGGACCAGCTAGAGGCTGAGCCACTGCCAGACCCAGGGCAGGTCCCCAGCTCCCCGCTGTCCCAGCGGTGCCGCTTGCCATCGCATTGCCTGTGCCGAGCCCGGCTGACGCCCAGCCCTGCCACGTGCCGCCTGTCGGCTCCCCACCCCGACCCCCCCCACGGGAGGCCGGCGGCTCTGGGGCGAGCGCGTGGGAGGCAGACGCTGCCCAGAGGAAGGGGCTTTGGGAGGGACGGGGAGTCCCGGGGGAGCAGAAGGGTGATGTGGAGTGGCACGAGACGGCAGGAATGGCTCCGCAGATGAGGGACGCCACGCCAGGCGGGGGGACAGGCCTTCCCCACACGCTGCACAGCTCGCCCCACAGCTGGCCCCACGGCACCGGGCTGCAGGCAGCCCTGTGTGCCCGGCTGGGGCCCAGGAGCAGACAGCCGGGATGCACGGGGTGCCCCTCCCCACCTCGCCCCTTGCCTCGACTCTAAGCTCAGTGCGCTCGCACCTCGAGGGCCACAGCGGGAACTGGGCTGAGGGGCGAGGGGGGTCCCCTCCAGCATCCAGCA
>NW_008796208.1:55394-57723 GCF_000699145.1 Aptenodytes forsteri
GGGCACAGGGCTGAGGGGCGTGTGGGGAGGGGGGTCCCCTCCAGCAAACGAGCACTGGCCCCAAAGGCTGGGCCGAGGGGATTCGCTCGGGAGCTGGGGGGGTTTCTCACCCGGGGAAGGGGAGCTGGACCCCA
This sequence comes from Aptenodytes forsteri, assembly GCF_000699145.1. Classification (NCBI taxonomy): domain Eukaryota; kingdom Metazoa; phylum Chordata; class Aves; order Sphenisciformes; family Spheniscidae; genus Aptenodytes; species Aptenodytes forsteri. The sequence goes on from NW_008796208.1 coordinate 55,529, forward strand.
CAGATGTCGTAGGGAGGTGAGGGGGTTTCTAGCCCATGGACTGGGGCTGGGCCACGGAGTTTAGCCCTGGATGCAGAGGGGTCTCGGTGGTCTCATGGGGTTTGTGAGAGGTGTCTGGCCTTGGGGGGGGGATCAGGAAGGTGGGGGGGGAGCAGGGAATACCTGAGGGGACAGTGAGGTGGAGCATGGCCCTGGGCTGCCCGTGCCATCCCCAGGGAGCAGTCCTTGCTGCCCTCCCTGGGACCCATCCTGAGCCCCCCGGATGGGCACAGCGGCCTGTGACCACCCCCAGCACAGGGGATGCTCCCCCACACAGTCCCCCCCCACCCCGGCTGCGTCCAACGGCCACATCCCGGGGCAGCCCCCCGGCAGGCAGGCAGGGAGGGACGCGGTTGCTAATTGCAGACGCGCAATGCAATTAACATGCTCCCAAGCTGCTGCCATCTGTCCAGGCCAGCCCGGGCTCTCCACCCAGGTGCTGCTACAGGAGCTGACACGCTCGGCTGCTGCCGGCAGTCCCGCTGCTCCCGGGCAGGCCCCATCGGCCCCCAGAGGGGAGCAGGCACTGCCCCTGCGAGGTCCCACGCAACTCCGGTGCTCTTGGCGCGGTGCCTGGCAGGAGGCACTGCTGCAGGACGAGCGTCTCGACTCGGGGAGACCCAGCCTGGACGTGCCTCACGGGGCTGGAACGACTCCTTGAGCCGTCCGAGCCAGCACCAGCAAACCTCCTGAGCAGGCATCTGCACCGACGTCTCCCAGGCTTGCCCAGGCTGCCCCTAACGCACCCCGCTGTCCCACCGCCGGCTGGCTGCCCGGCCAGCTCGCCCTTATTCCCCCCAGCCCCTCGTCCTCGCAGCCAACCAGGGCTCCCCAACCGCTGCCATCCCAGCCACGACGGCTCCTGCACTGCCAGGAGAAGGGAGCACCCACGGCACAGCCTGCCCGCTCCGGGCGGCACTGCAGGGACGCGCGGCACAGAGCCCAAGGCACCGGCATGCACAGCCCCAGCCCAGCCCCGCTTGTGCGGTAGCAGCACACATCGGCACAGGGTACAAGAGCCTTGGGGGACAGCAGGCACTGCCCCGCCCGGAGCCCCACCGCCGGAGGGACAGATCTGTCCCCATGTGAAGGACGCAGCCTCAGAAGCCTCCACACCACCAGCCGTCCCGCACACTGCTGCTCCCCTTCCCCAAAACCAGGGACCCGCTGGCGCGGGGCTGCAGCCTCCCGGGGCGGGAGAGACCCCGGCCCCGCTGCACCCGCACTCACCTCCATGCAGAGCAAACCCCGGGGCCAGGAGCGCCGCCAGCCCGGGGCCCATGAGCAGCTCTGGGGACAACTCCGTGGCCCTGCCCCGTGCCCAGCAGCGCGGCGCTGTGGGGATGCCCGGACACGGCTGTGCATGAGCCTGGCACGCCGCTGCAGTGCTCGCACCAGGAGCTGGTCAGACCTCCAGTGCCCTGGCGCACTCCACCACGACCCGCGGCAGCATGCACCCCGGACGGCGCGGCCCACGGCACGAAGGCGCGAGAGGTGACTGGGAGCCCCCAGCCCGCACCCGCAGCGGTGAGGCCAGGGCACGGCCGCCCACGGGGAGCAGTGAGGGCGAACAGACCACGCGGAGCTGCCGGCTGGTTTTATAGGATCTCTTTTACTGACCTCGCTGGGGAGAGCCATGGGTCCATACTGCATGTTTTACAAACACTTCACGGTATATACAAGTCAGGTTTTAGTGTTTTCCCCCAAAAAAGAGATGCTTTTGGATTACTGATCAGCCCCAGCTGCCCTGATGAGAAATGACTGGGAAATCAGGGGAGCGCAGGGCCCCGAGGGAGAGGGAGCCCCGGCTCAGGCTGGGCTATAGTACAGAGTCGCCCACATTAGCATGTCATGCAAAAGCAAAACTGGATAATGAGAATAATAATAACGAATGCTGAGGAATAACATGACTCGATCTACACGTGGCAAATGAGAGCAGGCGGGAAGGAGGAGAGGTGCTGTGGAGATCCGCGGGTGAGCCATGGCACCGTGCCCGGAGGCCGTCCCTGGGGAGGAGGGGGTGCACCTCGGGGCACGCTGGCACGGGGCGGGGGAGGACCAGGCGACCGCACGGGTGCCTCCTGGGGGGCTACGGCCCCTGTGGGGGGCCAAGCGCGGGGGCTACGGCCCCGACAGCCCGAGCCCGCGGGGCCCCG
>NW_008796208.1:58106-59042 GCF_000699145.1 Aptenodytes forsteri
CAGCCGCCAGTCCCGCGCGCCCGCCCCGCGCCAGCCTGCTCGCCCCCGCGCTGCCACGGCGAGCGACACCTCCCGACCGGGGCCGGCCCTCCCGCGGCTGGAGCAGCTGGGCGCAGCACCGGTCCAGCACAACCACGGCTGGAAAGCCTTCACCGTGGGCGACTGTACCCCAAACTGTACTTGGAGGAAAACAACGCCCACTGGACATCTCAGTGTCACCGCCTGGAGAACGCAGCACCCAGCTAAAGCCCCAGCACCAGCCCAGCAAGCCGCAGGACGGCGGGGAACCCCGGCTCCAAAGAGAGACTGCAAAGGTTGGCGTTACCTGCGCCGGCGAGCACGGCCGAGGAGCTGCCGTGTCCCGGGCTCCCCTCAAGCCCATCCACGACTTGCTGACATCGGAGACCCAGCTAAGGAACTCGCCCAGCGGCAAGGGGACTTCTTTGGTGGGACTGGAAAAAGACGTCTGCCAGAGAGAGAGCGCGTTATTGCGGGAGAAGGGAAGGAGAGGAAAACCAAGAGGAAAGGAATTACCACGAGGAAGAAAAGAGGAGTCCGGTTTTTACAGAGATCCGCCTTTTTTCTAACAAGAGAGCACGCCGGGCTGCTGCAGCATCCCGTGACCCACCCAGCGCACGGAGGGTCCCGTGGCCTCCGCGCCCCTCAAGAGGGTCTGGAGAACCCCCGTGGTGAGGGGCAGGGAGCGCGGCCGGGCAGCGGCTGGGGTCTGAGCACAGGAACCGCACGCGGAGCCGGGCTGGCTTTGGCAGCGCAGGCTCTGCCGAGCTCAGGCGCAGGCTCTGGCGGGTGCCTGTCAATTCATTAAGCCACGTCAGTGTTAAGAAATCAACCTTGTGCGGAGCACTTCCCAGATACACGGAGAGACAGACAGACAGACAGACAGGCAGCAGCAGGCGCGGCCGCCGGCTAGCGGCG
>NW_008796208.1:59093-68239 GCF_000699145.1 Aptenodytes forsteri
CTGGAGAACCGGTGAGGGGCAGGGAGCGCGGCGCGAGCGGGCGGGGAGAGCCAAGCGCAGCGGGTGCGTCCCAGCGGGCGGGTGGGCTGGCGGAGGCAAGGCACGCACTTACGGTCGGGGCACCGGCTCCGCGGCGCGGTGGCGGGGATGTGCCGGAAGGCAAAGCCAGGGAACTGGGGCAGCTCGGGAGCCGGGGCGCAGAGCCCCCTCCTCGCCGTGCCGCGCCGAGGGCAGGTGGAAGGGGTCCAGGCAGCAGCTCCGGGGCCGGTGCAGAGTGTCTGGCTGTCTGGCACCGGGCAGTGGGGAACCCGCGATGTCCTCCTCCGTCCTGCCGGCACACTGGCTGCGGTGCGCCGCGGGGACAGGGTCATCTCCTCCTTTGGGGTGCGGGGGATGAAGCCGGCAGGGTTAATTACAAAAGAGTCACTAAGTGGTTAGATCAAAAAGACAGAACTGTTTTCCTGTTTTCCGGCTCTGCCTCGCGGTGTCCGAGCGGCTGGGCGGGATCGGCTCTGCAGAGGGCAGGAACGGCAGCAGGCTCCCGGGGCGGCAGATCTGGGAGGGTAGTGTGTTTTCTCTCTCATCTCTTAATATACAAATACTGTCAGAACAATCGTATATATTAATATATTAGTCTAGTCTTTTTGGTTAAACTTTAGGCACTGCTTTGGAAGAAGAATGGAGTTTAAAAATTAAAAAAAAATACTAGTGATTAGCCAGCAGCGTTGCCACATGCGGAGCAGGTGAGGCGGCGGGTTCCTCGGAAGGGGCCGGCAGGTTTCGGACGCGGCGCGGGCCCACGCAGCCCGGGGCGCTCCCCACTTGCCTCCTGCCTGCAGCTCCTGCTCGGGAGGGACAAGGCGAGGGCAAGGGCGGCCGCCTCCACGGCGCTCTGGGGACCCACGGCGTATCTGCGCCCAAAGCTCGAGGAAGAGTAGGAGGAGGAAGAGAAGGTCATGGAGAAGCCGGAGCCAGTGGCGTCGAAGCTACCTCGCCTGGAGCCTGACCGGGACCCAGTCCGGGAGCCCGACCGCGAGCCGGAGGTGGAGCCGGCGCTGCTGACGTTGTAGGGGCTGTAGTAGCCCTTGCTGGACTGGGAGGAGGCCTCCAGCAGCCGCAGGCCGGTCCCGTCCTCGATCATGCTTCGGTCCATCGCGTCCTTGTAGGAGATCTTGAGCTTGGTTTTGGGGCAGGTGAGATACTTGGAGTAGGTGTTCACGTCCCGCAGCTTCTGGGCCGTGCGTGTGTCGATGGTGCCCTTCTGCAGCGCCTCGTCCAAGGAGACGCGGCCCTCAACGTCGGGCTCGATCAGGCCCCCTGTCAGGTACTGCACCTCCAGGAAGCGCTGCCCGGCCTCGTAGTACAGCCAGCCCTTCTTCAGGGCCTGGGCCGCCGACATCTTCGTCTTGGTCCGTGGGTCCTCGAAGCCATAGAAGGCCTTCTGCGCCAGGTTGATGCGGTCCACCATGATTTTGTCGACCAGGCCCTTGTTCACTGCGTCGGCGACGGAGCACTTATCCCCGGTGTTGGGGTCGATGATGCCCCCGGTGCAGGCCTGTGCTTCCAGCAGCCTCTGCCCTGTGATGTTATCCACGAGGTTGCGGCGCATCGCCTCCGTGATGGACACCTTCTCCAGAGTGTCCGTGTCCAGGATGCCCGCCACTGGCCCGGTCTCCTCGGTCGGGTCGCTCCACATGGATATCTGCGTTCGCGTGGGGGCTGGGCTGATGGAGTAGGAGGAGGATGATCCCACAGAGGACGACCGCGACCGGAAGCCACTCATGTTTCCAGAGAGCATGTCTGCAAACTCGGTGATGGAGAGGGTGCCCGAGCGGTACTGGTCCAGGGCCGACTGGTCGATCAGGCCCTTGCTGATGGCATCGTCAATGTCGTACTGGCGCCCCGAGCGCCTGTCGATGATCATTGACTTCACCACGCCGTCAGAGGAGGAGGTGGTGATCTCCTCCCACTCGCACTCCTGCTCCGACAGCTCCAGGTAGGTCTGGTGGTCAATGAGGCCCTTGCGATAGGCTTCGTACACGGACATCTCCTTGCCTGTCTCTGGGTCGACGATCACCACCCTCCGCTTGCGGACAGAGGACTTGGAGGAGGTCTTCCTCTCCCGCTTCTTCTCCTTCAGGGGCAGGAGGCAGAGGCCAGTCTCTGGGTCAGTGATACACCGCTCCATGAGCTGCAGGTAGGTGAGGTTCTCCTCAGTGTTGGGGTCGAAGAAGCCCTTGGTGTCATCGCTGGGATCCAGCAGGATCTCATTCATCTCCTCGTCGAAGAGGCCCCTCTTGTAGGCAATCTCCACAGGGAGGCGGTGGCTCTCCTCAGGATCGATTATGCCTCCCGTTGCAATCTGGGCCTCGAGCAAGCGGATCCCGTGGTCCTTCAGGATCAGACCCTTCTTCATGGCCTGGAAGAGGGAGATGAGCTTTCCGGAGTAGGGATCCCGGTAGCCAGTGACTGCCCTCTCAGCAGAGAGCAGCTTGTCCTTGAACTCGGGGCCCACAATGCCCATCCGCACAGCTTCCTCCACTGTCAGCTTGAGGCCCTTGATGGGGTCAATCACGTAGCCCGTGGCTGCCTGCGCCTCCAGGAGCTCAAACGCGGTGCCTGGCCTGATGATACCCTTCTTCATGGCCTGGTACACGGACAGCCGCTCCTTCGTGGAGTCCACAAATACACCAGCAATGCAGCTGGTGCCCTCCAGGAACTTCTTCAGGTTCTTAGAGACCTCCTCGATGGAGGTGAGGCCCTCCTGGAGGCGCTGGGCGGTGGCTTCATCCATCACCTGCGAACGGACCAGCTCCTCCACAGTGATCTGCTTCCGCAGCCCCCGGAAGGTGAGCTTCCTCGTGTCGCAGAGTGGGAGCAGGAGGAGCCTGCTGTTCTCGTCCTTCCGGCACCGCTTCAGGAGCTGCGTGTAGCTGAGCTTCTCCTCCGTGGACGGGTCCACGTAGCTTCGCACCTCACTGGGCTCGGACAGCATGTCATATGTGTCCTTGTTGATGAAGCCCCGCTGGTAGGCCACCTCCAGGGGCAGATGGAAGCCCAGGTGCGGGTCGATGATGCCACCGGTGGCTATCTGGGCATCCAGGAGTTTGAGGGCCTCCTCACTGGGAATGAGGTCTTTCTTCATGGCCTGGAAGATGGAAATCTTCTGTTCGCTGTACGGGTCTCTGTAACCGGTTACGGCCCTCTCTGCAGACAGGAGCCGGTCATGGATTTCAGGCCCCACCACGCCTTTCCTGACTGCTTCATCAACGGTCAGCATCTCATTCTTTGTGGGGTCGATCATGAAACCGGTGGCAGCCTGGGCCTCCAGGAGGGAGCGGGCCACCTCGGAGTTGATCAGCCCCTTCTTCAGCGCCTGGTAGATACTGAGCTTCTGCTTGGAAGAGGGGATGTAGATGCCAGCCACACAGCCCGACCCGTAGAGGTACTTCCAGACAGTCTCCACGTCCAGGAGCTCCCGGAAGGTTTTGGAGCCCTGCTTCAGCAGGTTGTAGATGTCTAGAGAGATGATCTTGGCCGCATAGAGGTCCTCAGCTGTGATGTGGCGCCGGACGTAGTCATAGGATGTGAGATTCTGCTGCCTGATGATCTCAGTCTTCTCGATGATCTCAATGATGATGATGATCATGCGCTCCTTGGACACACGGCCTGACTGGAACTCCTCCATGAGCTGCTTCCGCTGCTCCTCAGGCAGCAGGTCTGAGTGCATGATCTCCCACAGCGACATGGAGGAGCCCGCCCTGCTGCCCACGGGGATGTCCACCTGTGTCTCCTCAAGCACCTTCCGCGTCTCTGCTTCCGTGTACACCTGGGTGGTCTCCACCAGCGTAGGCTTCTCAGGCTCCCGCAGAGGCAGCAGATACAGGCCCGTCTCAGGATCTTCGATGCACTTCTCCTTCAGCTGCAGGTAGGTGAGGTTCTCGTGGGTGTTGGGGTCGAAGAAGCCCTTGGTGTCATCAGTGGGGTCAGAGAGGGTCCGGTTCATTTCCTCGTCGAAGTAGCCCCGCTTGTAGGCCACCTCCACGGGGAGGCGGTGGCTGTGCACGGGGTCGATGATGCCGCCGGTTGCGATCTGGGCCTCGAGCAGGCGGATGCCGTGCTCCTTGACAATGAGTCCTTTCTTCATGGCCTGGAAGAGGGAGATGGTATTGCCCGAGTAGGGGTCCTTGTACCCAGTGACAGCCTTCTCGGCGGACAGCAGCTTCTCATGCAGTTCAGGCCCGATGACACCAGCCTTCACGGCCTCGTTGACATACAGCTTCCTGTTCTTCACAGGGTCGATCAAGAACCCGGTCGCTGCCTGGGCCTCCAGGAGGACCACGGCGGTGCTGGGCCTCAGCAGGTTCCTCTTCATGGCCTCATAGATGTTCAGCTTCTCCTTGGTCGCCTCCACGTAGACGCCAGCAATGCAGTCGCTGCCATGCAGGAATCTCCTCACTGCATCTGTCTCGGAGAGGTCCTTCACTGATTTCTTGCCTTCCTTCAGCTGCTCGTACTGGGCTTTGCTGATGATGCAGGACTCCACCAGCTCGCTGGCAGGTACAGGTGCCCGGAGACCGCTGAACGTCAGCTTCTCCTGCTTTTTGGTCTCTGCCTCCTCGATGATGGTGATGACAATCTTGATGATCTTCTCGATGGTCACCTTGCCAGTCTTGTACTGTCGAAGGAGCTCTCGCCTGTGCTCCTCCGTGAAGTACTCAGAGTGGATCAGCTCCCAGATGGTCATTGTCTGGCCCTTCATGCTGCCCACTGGGACCTCTACAGTCGCCTTGTCAAAGCACTCCTTCGCCTGGCTGTCTGTGTAGACCTCCTCCTGCTGAGACTGGATGGCTTTGTCCGACAGGGGCAGCAGGCAGAAGCCAGTCTGCTTGTCACGGTGGCAGTTCTTCTGCAGCTGGGTGTAGGTGAGGTGCTCTTGGGTGTTGGGACAATAGAAAGCCTTGACATCATCTCGGAGCTCGGACAGAGCCTCATTTATCTCTGGGTCCAAGTAGCCCCGTTTGTAGGCGACCTCGAGTGGGAGCCGGTGGCTGTTCACAGGATCAATGATGCCTCCAGTGGCGAGCTGGACATCCAGCAGACGGACCCCGGTATTGCTGGGGATGAGGCCCTTCTTGAGCGCTTGGAAGAGGGAAACCGTCTGGCCCGTATAGGGATCCTTGTAGCCAGTCACCGCCTTCTCTGCAGACAGCAGCTTCTCGTGAAACTCCGGCCCCACCACCTCGGCCTTCACCGCCTCGTCGACAGAGAACAGCTTGTTCCTCACAGGGTCGATGATATAGCCGGTGGCAGCCTGCGCTTCCAGCAGGGACAGGGCAATCTCTGGCTTCAGCAGGTTTCTCTTCAGGGCGTCGTAGAAGGTGAGCTTCTGGCCGGTCGACTCCACTAGGACGCCAGCAATGGCATCCGTGCCCTTCAGGTACTGCCGCACAGACTCCATCTCCGCCACGTCCTTCACAGACTTCTTGCCCTGGTGCAACTGGTTGTAGAGGTCCTTGTTGATGATTTTGCTTTCCAGCAGCTCAGCGGCAGGCACAGGGGCCCGGAGGCCCTCGAAGCACATCTGGCTCTTTTTCTCGCTTTCCTCCACAACCGTGATGATGATCCTAATGATCTTCTCCACCGTGATCTTGCCAGTCCTGTACTGCTGGATCAGGTCCCGCCTTTGGTCCTCAGTGAAGTATTCAGAGTTGATGATTTCCCAGATGGTCACCGTCTTCCCTTGGAACTTGCCAAACGGTACTGTCACTGTGGCCTTCTTAAAGACATCCTTAGCTTCTTTGTCAGTGTAGACCAGCTCTCTTGCTTTGGCCGCCTGGTCAGTGAGCGGCAGGAGGCACAGCCCTGTGTCTGGGTCAGTCACGCACCGCTCCATGAGCTGCAGGTAGGTGAGGTTCTCCTGTGTGTTGGGGTCAAAGAAGCCCTTGGTGTCATCAGTGGGGTCGGAGAGGACCTGGCTCATCTCCTCGTCGAAGTAGCCCCGCTTGTAGGCAGCTTCTACAGGCAGGCGGTGGCTGTTGACGGGATCGATGATGCCGCCGGTGGCGATCTGGGCCTCGAGCAGGCGGATGCCGTGCTCCCTGACAATGAGCTCCTTCATCATGGCCTGGAAGAGGGAGATCTTGTCGCCCGTGTAAGGATCCTTGTAGCCGGTTACTGCCCGTTCAGCAGACAGCATCTTATTGTGCAGTTCTGGCCCAATCACTCCCTCTCTCACCGCCTCGTTCACCGAGAGCCTCGCGTTTCGCACAGGGTCAATTATGAAGCCAGAGGCAGCCTGTGCTTCCAGGAGGACCAGCGCGGTGCCTGGGCTGAGCAGCTTCTTTTTCATGGCTTCATAGATGCTCATCTTTTGATTGGTGGGTTTGATTAACAAACCGGCGATGCTGCTCTTGCCCTGCAGGTACTTCTTGATGTCTTCCCTCTGTGAGAGCTCTCCAACACTCACGACGCCCTTCGCCAGCTTGTCTAAGTTGTCCTTGCTCAAAATGCCGGCATCAGCCAGCTTCTCTGCAGATACCTTCTGACGGATGCCGTCAAATGCAAACTCTGGCTCCCCGTTCTGCGCTAAGCCATCCACCGCGTCTCTGCCGTTGGGCACAGCTTTGATATCCGGCACCTGTGTCATCGTAACCGTTGCCTCCTCGGGCAGGTCGTCCGTCTGGATCATGATCTCTCGTGTCTGGGCCAGGGCGGCCTTGTACTCTTCCTGCATCTGCTCAAGCCTCTCCCTGAGCTTCTTGTTCTCCTCTTCCAGGAGTTTCTCCTGCTGCTGCCGCTGTCTCTCCAGCTGCTGCAGCTCCTCCTGCTTGTGCCGGACGTTTTCCTCTGCTTCTTGCTGATGCTTCTTGGCTTCGTCCAGCATGGCCTTCAGCTGCTGCTTCTCCTGCTCCATCTCCTTCTGCTGCCGCTCCTGCTCTGCCTTCAGGTTCTGGGCTTTGTCGACCTCGTCTTTAAAGAGCTTCTCCAGCTTCGTTTTCTCCTCCTCGATGAACTTCTCCTTCTGCAGCAGGGTGTCCTTCTCTGTCAGGAAGGTCTGCTGGAGGAGCTGTGTCTCCTGGCGGAGCTGTGCCTGCTGGGCCACCTGCATCTGGGGTGGGAGAGAGGACAGCACGGTCAGATGGCGCCGTCTGCCCAGGAGGGCAGCACCGGCAGGGCAGCGGGGGCGGGTGGGGGCGGGAGGACAGGCAGCGGGTGTGGTACCCAGCTGGTGGGGGTGCCAAGCTACCCAACCACTCTGCTACGCTGGTTAAGAGTTAAGGGAGCAGAGCTGGGGTTAGGGAGCCACAGCAAACAACACGTGGGTGGAACGAGCAGGGAAAAGACATGAGCTCTTCTGCGGGGGTCAGGGACTCCCCGCCTGGTACCAAGGCTGGGAGCTGGGGACGGCTTTTGTCTACGGAGAGGAATAAGGCAGGATGCGCCACGGGGCCGAAAAGCCGGCACAGGTGGTGGGGATCGCCCCTCCATAGCAGGAGATGCCAGCAGCAGGAGAGGGCAGGGGGTGGGAGGTCCTGCTCCGACAACTCCCTGCCGGGTTTGCCTCTGCAACTGACGCTGGCTCTGCACACACCCTTGACCCGCACGTGGGGGTCCCGCCCCACAAGCAGCTGCTCGCTGTGACCCCTGGCAGGGGGGATCCTGGGGCGGGAGGCTCAGTGACGCCTCCACCTCCCGGATGGTGCCAGCAGCCAGCTCCGCGCCCACGCTCACTGGGTGCAGGCTGCAGCTCCAAGGCTGGAGGCTGCACGCCCGTACTGCAGCAACGGTCCTCAGGGACCAGCCAGCACAGCTCCCAGAGCCTGGCCAGCCGCCCGCGTGCCTGCTGCCCCAGGACACGGCGCGGGGCGGCTGGGGAGAGGAAAGGACTCCCTGCGTACCACCACTGCTAAGGGGGACCCATAGCCCAGTACCTCCTCCGCCTTCTGCTGCAGCAGCGCCGCCTCCTGCTTCAGCTTTTCCTTCTCCTGCTCCAGGTCGGCAATGGCCCTCCGCAGCTTCTCTGCGTCCTGGTCGCTCTGGTGCCGCTGGATCTCCAGAGTGTGCACCAGCGTCATCTTTTCCTGCGTGGCCAGCTCGGTCTCGTGCAGCCTCTCGCTGATCTCCTCTGCCTGCTTCTTGAACCGCTTGGCTTCCTCCTCGGCCTTGGCCTGGGCCATGCTCATCTCCGCCACGTGCAGCTTGAGGCGCTCGGCCTCGGCCGTGATCTCCAGCTGCCGCCGGCGCTCAGCCTCCAGGGTTTTCTGGAAACCCTCGGTCTCCTCGGCCAGGCGCTGCTGCATCTGCTCCTTGTCCTCCTGCAGCCGCTTGGCATGCTCCTGCGCCAGGTCCTTCTGCTTCTGCAGCATCTCTGCCTCAGCCTTCAGCCGCGTGGCCTCCTGCACCGCCTGCATCTTCTCCTTCAGCATCTTCTCTGCCAGCGCCCGCTGCTGCGCCAGGTCATCCTCGGCCAGCTTCCGCATGCGGGCAGCCTCCTGGGCCTCCACGCTGAGCCGGGCAACCTCCTCCGCCACCTGCTTCATCTTCTCGGCCTCCTCCGCCAGGAACTTCTGCGTGTTGTCCTTGTCCTTGAGGATCAGCACCTTGTTCTCCTCTTCGATCCGGCTCTTCAGCTTCGCCAGCTCCTCCATCTGCACCCGGACCTTGAAGAGCTCCTCCTCCACCTGGGCCTTCTGCCGGACGGCGTCGGTCACCTCCTCCTTCAGCCGCTGCAGCTCCTCGTCCAGAATGCCCTTCTGGTGGTCCGTCTCATCCAGCTGCAGCTTCACCTTGGTCAGTTCCTGCTCCACCTGCGCCTTCTGCCGCAGCGTCTGCTCGGCAAACTTCTTGTGCTTCTCCATCTCGGCGTCCGCCAGCTGCTTCTGCCGCAGGGCCGCCTGCTCCGCCTGCGCCCGCTTCGCCGCCTCCAGCTCGGCCTCCTTCCGCAGCTTCTCCGCATCCGCCTGGGCCTGCGCCTTGGCCTGTGCCTCCTCCTCCGCCCGCTGCTTCAGCCGCTCGGCCTCCTCCACCCGCTGCTGGGAGAGGCTGGCGTCCTGCTCGGCCTTGCTGCGGGCGAACTCGGCCTCCTCCGCCGCCCGCCTGGCCCGCTCGGCCTCCTCCCGCAGCCGGTTTAGGAGACTCTGCTC
>NW_008796208.1:68529-72476 GCF_000699145.1 Aptenodytes forsteri
ATGGCGCGCCCTTGGCCCGCTCGGCCTCCCCCCCCAGCCGGTCCAGGAGACTCTGCTCCTGCTGCCGCGTCTGCAGTAGCTCCTGCTCCTTCTGCTGCACGGCGGCCAGGTGGGCCTTCTCCTCTGCCGCGATCCGCTTCTGCGCCGCCTCCCGCGCCAGCTGGATCTGCCGCTCCGACTCCTTCTCCGCCAGCTCCTTCTGCCGCCTGGCCTCCTCCACCATGGCCTTCAGCCGCTCCACCTCCTCCAGGGCCAGCCGCCGCTGCCGCCCAGCCTCCTCCTCGGCCGCCAGGATGGCCTGCACCTTCTCCTCAGCCTCCCGCCGGCGGCCCTCCTCCTCCAGCGCCAGCGCCCGCTGCCGCTCGGCCTCCCACTCGGCCTGCTCCCGGCTGCGCTGCACCTCCTCTGCCTCCCCGCGGATGCGGCTCAGCTCCCGCTCCAGGTCGGTCTTGCCCGCCGAGGCCTTCTCGAAGCTGACCTTCAGGGCACGGATCTCCTCCTCCACCTGGCGCCGCTGCCGCAGCATGTCCTCCACCAGGCCCTTCTGCCGCTCCAGCTCGCTCTCCGAGGACCGCTTCAGCAGGGCGATCTTCTCCTCGATGTCCTGCTTGTGCTGGGCGGCCTGCTCCTCCAGCAGCTTGCGCTGGTAGGCCTCGTCCTCTGCCAGCCGCCGCAGCCGCTCGTTCTCCGCCTCCTTCTCCTTCAGGGCAATCTCTGCCTCCGCCTTCAGCTGTGAGGCCTCGTTGATGGCCGCCAGCTTCTCCTTCAGGATGCGCTCGGCCTCGGCCCGCTGCCGGCCGGCCTCGTCCTCCGCCAGCTGCCGCTGCCTCTTGGCCTCCTCGGAGAGGGCCCGCAGCCGGGCGGCCTCCTCGGCCAGCTCCCGCAGCTTGCTGGCCTCGGCCTCCAGCCGCTGCTTGGACTTCTCGCTGGTGGAGCGCGACTCCTCCTCCGTCTTGGCCTTGCTCTCCAGCAGGATCTCCATCTCAGCCCGCAGCTTGGCCAGCTCCTCCTCCACCTCCTTCCTCTTCTGGATGGCCTCGCTCACCTCCTTCTTCAGCCGGAAGAGCTCCTCCTCCAGGAGCAGGCGCTGCTGCTCCCTGTTCTCCATCTCTGCCTTCAGCCGGATCAGCTCCTGCTCCGCCGCCAGCTTCTGCTGGGCCGTGCCCTCTGCCAGCTCCCGCTGCTTCTCCAGCTCCTCCTCCGCCAGCTCCTTCTGCCGCAGGGCCGACTCCTCCGCCTTGGCGCGCTTGCGGGCCTCCCGCTCCGCGTCCTCCTTCTGCTTCTCCGCCTCCTCCTGCGCCAGCGCCTTCTTGTGGGCCACCTCCTCCGCCTGCAGCCGCAGCCGCAGCGCCTCGTTGGCCTTCTGCTGCCAGCGCTCCAGCTCCTTCTCGGCCTCCTCCCGTGACTGCTCGGCCTCCAGCTGCTGCTTCTTCAGCCGCTCGGCCTCCTCCTGCAGGTGGGTCACCGTGATGTGCTCCTGCTGCAGCGACAGCTCCAGCTGCGCTGTCTTCTCGGCAAAGGACAGCCTCTTGCTCTGCAGCTCGGCCTCGGCACTCCGCTGGGCCACCTCCTGGGCCACCTGGATCTGCCGCTCCTTCTCGGCCTCCGCCTGCCGCATCCGCCGCTCGGCCTCCTCCGCCTGCAGCCGCAGCTTCTCCAGGTCCGCCAACGCCTTCTGCTTCTCCCGCGCCGCGTCCCGCTCGGCCTGCACCTTGCGCTTCAGCTCCTCCTCCGCCTCCCGCTTCTTCTGGCTCTCCTCCTTCACCTGCCGGCGCAGGCGCTCGGCCTCCTCCTGTGCCTGCCTCTTCTGCCGCTCGGCATCCTCAGCGCGCACCCGCAGCTCCTGCAGCTCCGTCTCGGCACCCACCCGCTGCTTCTCGGTGCTCTCCAGCTGGAGGCGGATGAGGCGGATCTCCTCCTCCACCTTCTTGCGGTTATACTCGGCCTCCTCGATCAGCTTGACCTTGGACTTGATCTGGTGGTCGGAGTTCTGCCGCAGCTGCATCAGCTCCTGCTGGATGTTCTGCTTCTGCTGCTCAGCATCCACGGCCACCACCTCCCGCCGGGTGACCTCCTCCTGCATGCGGAGCTGCAGCTCCCGCGCCTCCGCCTCCGCCTGCGCCTTGGCTTTGGCGTGGGCCTCGGCCAGCTGCCGCTGCTTCTCCAGCTGGGCCTCCACCTCCGCCAGCCGCTTCCTCTCCTCCTCCTTCAGCTTCTCGGCGGCTTTCTGGAGGGGAAAGAGGGTGCAGAAAAAACAGAGAGGGGAGAGAGAGAGAAATCACAAGGGATGCGACCGAGCCGCGGCGTCAACGCCAGCCACAACCACGCACCACCAAGAGACAGGACGGTCCGGGGCGGAGGGGTGGAGGATGCGCATGGAATGGCTTCGGGTCCCTGGGCCTCCCCACGAGCTGGAGGCAGTGATGCCAGCTTCCAGAAGACGTACGGCAGACAGGGGACACACGACTACCGTGTCTCACTTAGCACAGCGTGGGCGACAGGACCGAGACAGCAGTGCAGGAAGCGGGATGGCCCAAGTACCACAGAGAAGGGATGGAGCACGAGCAAAGCTGGAGGCGATGGAGACGGATGCGAGCAGCTTGCACACCACCACCGTGCCCACTGCCCTCCGGGGAGAGCCCTGCCCCGGCCCCCTGCAGAGGGGAGCCTCCTCCCGCGCTCGCCAGGGCTCCCCGTGCGAGAGGGGCTGGCGCAGAGAGCCATCACCCTGGGGAAACGAGAGACCTAGCCGGAGCACCGGGGTGAGCAGGACAGAGGGGAGCGGGTGCCGAGGGAGGTGCTAGCGGAGCTTTCCCTGCCGGGAAAGCCTCAACGACGTGGAGAGCAATCCAAAGCTCTGGCCCGTGCTGCCTGAGCTGGTCCGAATCCCCCCCGCACTGGCCCACTCCAGGCAACCCGGCCAGCCGGTCATCTGCCGAAGGGCCGGCACGGCTCGTGTGTGGCTCGGGGCTGTGCCGCAGAGCACTCGTGCCGCATGCACCGTGAGGAAGGCAGGCGCGCTCTCCGTGCAGGACCCAGGCACAGGCAGCGCACATGCGGGTGAGCTGGACCCCCGCGCCATGGGGCTGGGTCCCCTTGCGCCACCCCAAGAGGTGCAGCGAGGGCCCGGGAGCAGAGGCAGAGGCAGAGGAGGGCGAGGAGCGCGGGGGGCGAGCGGCTCTCCGGAGGGCAGGGGTGCAGTGGGCAGGAGGGGCGTGCAGGCTGCTGGCGGCCATGGGGTGAGGCGGAGAGGTGCCGTGGGGAGGGGGACATGCGCAGAGTGAGTACCTGGTGCAGGGATGCCAGAGTCATCCTGGTTTTTTACCCTCCATTAGATCCCCACCAACACAAACATCCCCCAAGACAAAGCACTGGCAAAGCGGCTCGACTTCCAAGGGCAGAAACCAAGAGTTAGAAAGGTTACCAAGACAGAACACCCGAGGGCTCCGGTCCCGCGGCGCCCGAGCACAGCGTTCATGCGGAAGGCAGATGCTGACTGCACTACGTGTATCTGGGAAGTGCCTCCTACCACCAGTCACGCCAGAGCCCGGTGGCGCCCGGAGCCAGCTCTGTGCGCTGCCCCGGCCAGCCCTCTTGGCTCGGAGACCCGCTGCACCCAGAGCCAGCAGCTTCGGTCCCGGGAGCCCAGATCAGAGTGGGGTTAGAGGCCGTGGGCCAGCGTTAGTGATGCGGGGCCGGCAGTCATCATGAACCATGTTCCCCGTTGTTATGCAGGAGAGAGAATGCAGCCGGAGTCATGCCACCCCACGTGCCCGCATGCCGCTCCCCTAATGCAGGAGACAGCCGGAGTCATGCCACCCGCCACCCCCCGTGCCCACCCCTTCGGCAAAGGGCTGCAGCCCTCTGCTCTCTGCTCAGGAGCTGCCCGGGCTCAGCCACGCGCCGGGACCCGTGGGGCGCCCCAGGCCCCCCCACGGAGGGGCCCC
>NW_008796208.1:74619-75191 GCF_000699145.1 Aptenodytes forsteri
TTGGAGGCTGTGGGCCAGCGTTAGTGATGCGGGGCCGGCAGTCATCATGAACCATGTTCCCCGTTGTTATGCAGGAGAGAGAATGCAGCCGGAGTCATGCCACCCCACGTGCCCGCATGCCGCTCCCCTACCTCCTCCTCCTCCAGCCGCCGCAGCGTCTCTGTGATGACCTTGTTGTGCTGGCTCGTGAGGGTGGTCGGCTCGCTGTACCGTGTCCGCAAGTCCACATACTGCGGCAGATGGCAGGGATCAGCAGGAGGGGAGCATGCCCACGGCACCCCCCGGCCCAGCTGCCCGGCACCCCAGCGGCGGTGGGGCCGGACAGAGGCGAGCTTGCGCGCCAGCCCACCCCCCCCCCCGTGCCCCCCCCTTCGCACAAGCGGCAAAGGGCTGCAGCCCTCTGCTCCTGGGGAAGGAGCTGCCCGGGCTCAGCCACGCGCCGGGACCCGTGGGGCGCCCCAGGCCCGCACACGGAGGGGCCCCCCCTCACCTCCTGGATGATGCTGTCGGACGCAGACTGCACTTTGGGCTTCTTGGCTGGAGAGGCCACCGGCTCCACCCCCCGCTTGCTG
>NW_008796208.1:75217-75629 GCF_000699145.1 Aptenodytes forsteri
GTGGGTTCCCCGGGAGCCCGCCCAGCGTCCCCAGAGAGCCCCCCAGGCCCTTCGGGACCGCCCAGCACTGGGCTGCCCTTCCCCAGCCCCATGCCTGCCCCGGCACCCCCGGGGGAGGCCAGCCCGGAGCCAGCAGGCACGGCCAGCGGGCGCACCTTGATGGCGTCAATGTACTGCTTGGCGTAGCGCTGGCACTCCTCCACCTTCTCCTTGTTGCGGTCACACTCCTCCAGGAGTTTCTGGGGAAACATGCGGGGGTGAGCTCAGGCGCCCTGTGGCCGCCCCACCGCAGCCAGGGACGGCCGAGAGCGCCAGCCAGGCCAGCCCCGTTCACCCCGCCACGGGCGCTACCTTCTCCTGCAGCAGCTGCTCCCTCACGGTCTTGCTGTCGGTGATTGGCACCGCCTGGATT
>NW_008796208.1:75745-77822 GCF_000699145.1 Aptenodytes forsteri
GCAGATCCTTGTCTGGGTCAGGGGCCTGCCAGCGCTCCAGCAGCTGCTGGACTCTCTCCCGGTAGCGGTCCAGGTCCACGTCACGCTCGCTGTGGCCCCTGACCATCCGCTCGTTGACGTCCTTGGCCTTGCTCAGGTCGGTCTCCAGCGTGCTGAAGAAGGGCTGGTGCCCCTCCGCCTGCGCACGTAGCCGCTGCACCAGACAGAGAAGGGGTCAGCCCCCGGCCCTGCCCCCCCCCCCCCCCGGCATGGTGCTGCCCCAGCCGTTACCTTCAGCTCAGCCTTGCTGGCCTCCAGCTCCTTGAGGTCAGCCGGCACGGTCTGCACGTCCTTCAGCTGGTCCTCGTACTTCTTGACCAGCTCCTCTGCCCCCTGAGTGCTGCGGATCACCAGGTTGATGGTCTTCAGCCTGCGGAGAGAGGAGACGGAGACGAGCTCAGCCGGTGCCAGAGCCCAGGCGGGCAGCAGCGTCAGTCGGCACACAGCCGATGGGAAGGGAAGAACATGCCGGCACAGCCAGCTTCCTCCAGACCTCATCAGCCCACCCCTGGCCAGAGCAGGCTCATCCCAGCTGATGCAGCGGTTTTCCCCAGCCTGGGATGACCACAGGGGGTCATGAGCCGCGCAGGGGCTGGGCACTCACTTCTCCAGGTAGATGCTGGAGAGGCTGTACACCTGGTCCATCTTCTGCAGGGTGATCTCCAGCTCTGAGCGCAAGACGGGGGCCGAGCTGGCCTGCTCTGGCTGGGCCAGAACCTTCTCTGTCTTCTCGCTGACCTTGTCCAGGTTCTTCTTGATGCCCTCCAGCTCCAGGTGGATTTGCTGCAGGGAGAGGAGGGTCCCTCACTCCCTGCCTGGTGCCCGCCAGCTGCAGCTGGGGGCCGAGCCCTGCCCGTGGCTGATCCCCCACGTAACACCGTGCCAAACGCCGTGTCCTGCCAGCCAGGACCCGGCCTGCAGGGCCCCCGGCCACCCCCGACCCCGGAGGAGGAGCAGAGCAGAGAAGGGGAAGGGGTCTGCAGCCCCCCAGTGCGGGTGGACAGACACCAGCCCCATTCTGGGTGCCGAGGTCCCCATCCGCGTGCGTCGCACACCTGCACATGCGCCTGTGCACGCATACCTGCTGCTCGGTGATGCGCTGGGCGCACTCCTTGATCGGGTCCTTGTCGAGGGGCAGGCGGATCTTGTGGATGGTGCGGGTCTCGCAGCCCTCCAGCTGCAGACGGATGTCCTTCAGCTGGGAGATGTAGTTCTTGCACAGGGACTCGTCCTGCTCTCCTGTCGGGACACCAGGGACGGGTTCGCGCCTTCCCGCCTCGTTCGCCCCGTCCGCGTCCCCGGGGACAGAGGAGACACCCCCAGGGAGCACAGGGTGACGGGGAGGAGGGGGCTCACCTTTCTCCTGGCTGCGCAGCAGCAGCTCATACTTCTGGGTGCAGGCGTTGTACTCGCGCTCCACGTGCAGCCGGTCGTCAGGCTGGAAGCTCTGCGAGTCCTGGCTGTCCCGCAAGAACTCCTGGTAGTGGGTCTCCAGGCTGCGCAGGACCTGCCGGCACTCCTCCACCTGCATTGTGCGGAACTGGGGGGGGGGAGCAAAGGGCGCCGTCAGCCCCCGCCGCCGGAGCGGGACCCCTGGGGACCCCACCGGGCTGGGCGCTGCCCCAGTCCTGGCTGTCCCGCAAGAACTCCTGGTAGTGGGTCTCCAGGCTGCGCAGGACCTGCCGGCACTCCTGCATTGTGCGGAACTGGGGGGGGGGAGCAAAGGGCGCCGGCGCCGCCCGCCGCCGGAGCGGGACCCCCGGGGACCCCACCGGGCTGGGCGCTGCCCCGTGCCGGCACCAGGGAGGGACTCACCGTCAGGTGGGACCTGTTGGGGGGTGGCACGAGGAAGCAGACGGAGGGAACGATGGCCTCGTTGCCGGCAGCACTCAGCACCTTCCACTTGTAGGGCTGGGCATTGCTGAGCAGGGCGCACTGGTCGTGCTTGTGCACCGTGATCTGCGGGGCCGGGGCGGCGTGAGCCCGGGGCGGGGGGGTCCCTACGCGTCCCCGCCCCGGCCCACCCCTGCTCGCTGCT
>NW_008796208.1:80850-81723 GCF_000699145.1 Aptenodytes forsteri
GGGGGGCCACGGGGCCTGGGTGGCTGAGCGATGGGGCTGAGGGTGGAGCGATGGGGCTGAGGGTGCTCAGAGACTGTGGGGCGGGATGGGGGTGCAGAGGTTTCCAACACCCCAAGTCCGGTTTGGGGGACGTGTGACCATCAATAGGTGTGCAAGCGCAGCAGCAGATGCGGCAGAAGCAGGGTTAAGGGGCTGGGGGTGCTCAGCTGCAGAGCACAGATGTGGTTTCAGTCAAGCGATAGCGATAGCGAGAGGGGAAGAGCGACTCCAGCCCCAGATCGGACAGCGAAGAGATAACGAGCGGAGCTGGCATGAGGAGGAGATAAGAGCAGGGCTGGAGCCTTGGCAAGCAGCACGGCACAGCGGCGCAGCGGGGCCAGGGCAGCACGGCACGGCAGGGCCGGGGTGGCCAAAGAGCATCCTCTGCCACAGAGTGCAGGAGGCACCTCCAAAAATCTGTCACTGCCAGGCCAGAGGGATGGGGACTGTGCAGGACAGCCACGTGCAGGGACAGGGACCGTGCAGGACAGCCACGTGCAGGGACAAGGACCATGCAAGCACAGCCGTGTGCAGGGACGGGGAGCGGGCAGGACAGCACGTCCCGGGCTCTCTCCGTACCGAGTAGTTCTCCTTCTTGGCCGTCATGTTGGGGTTGCGGTCGCTCCAGTCGAAGTTCACCTCCTCCTCCTCCTTCTCGTTCAGCCACATCAGCTCCTTGGTGGCGGCGCTGACGAAGCCGTGGAGGCTCTCCAGGTGCCGCAGCCGGGACTTGGAGGAGTTCTGGGGACGGGCGCAGGGACAGGCCGTGTTCGCACCCTGCTCCCCACACGTCCCCCCCATGCCCGGCATCCTCCTCCCCGCACATCTCCCCCC
>NW_008796208.1:83025-83840 GCF_000699145.1 Aptenodytes forsteri
GCATGCACACCAGTCGCGCGTGCAGGGGGTACACCCTGCGGACAGGCGGTGCGTCGGCACGGGGGCACAGGGGGGGTATGGGGGACATGGAGGGCACAGAGGACATGGGGGGCGTCGAGGACATGGAGGTCACGGGGGACATGGGGGACATTGCGGGGTACAGGTCGTGGGCTGCTCCTGCAGCCAGGCAAGCGCCAGGATGACCCGCGTGGGGCACGCCGCGTGGGGCATGCCACGGCAGCACCCGGCCCCCGCGCGGCCGCAACTGCGGTACATCTGCTCCCCTTGCGGGTGCCGGCCGTCCTTGAGGGTCTGCACGTCGTTGAAGAGCAGCCGGATCATGGCGTCTGCCTTGTCCAGGTCCCGTTCGATCTCGGCCGCCTTCTGCGGCGGCTTCCCCGCGTTCAGCAGTCGGACATCCTGGGGACAGGGCACGGTCAAGGGCACGGTCAAGGGCATGGTCAGGGGCATGGTCAGGGCCCCGTGCGCCGCCCGGCCCCCCCCGCTGCACCCCCGCAGCCAGCCAGAGCCGCCGCTCACCGACTGCAGCAGGGTGTCAGCCTGGTTGAGCTGCTCCTCGCAGAGCCCCGACTCCATCTGCAGCTTGCTGACGATGCGCTGCAGCCGCTCCAGCCTGCGTGGGGAGACAGCGGGGCTGGGGTCGGCACGCGGGCACCGATCCCTTCCGCGCACGGCACGGGTCCTGCCCCATGGAGCACCGATCCCATCCACGCACAGCACAGACCATAGCATCATAGAATCATAGAATCATTAAGGTTGGAAAAGACCTCTAAGATCATCGAGTCCAACCGTCA
>NW_008796208.1:83933-84462 GCF_000699145.1 Aptenodytes forsteri
GAGGGGCCCAAAACTGAACACAGTAGTCAAGGTGCGGCCTCACCAGGGCCGAGTACAGGGGCACCATCACTTCCCTACTCCTGCTGGCCACACCATTTCTGATACAGGCCAGGATGCCATTGGCCTTCTTGGCCGCCTGGGCACACTGCCGGCTCATGTTCAGCCGGCTGTCGACCAGCACCCCTGTCCCTGCACAGCCCAGATCCCATCCCCACACAGCCCGGATCCTGTCCCTGCACACCCAGCAGAGACTTTGTGCCAGCACAGATCCTGTACATTCATGGCATGGATCCCGCTCCCTGCACAGCGTGGATCCTGTCCATGCACAGCCCAGATCCCGCCCCACGCAGCAGGGATCCACCCCGGCACACCCAGCAGGGACTCTGTGCCAGCCCAGCTCTGATCCCGCCCCTGCACACCCGGATCCCACCCCTGCCCGGGCGAGGAGCCCCGTCCCGCTCCCCGTCCCGCTCCCCGTCCCCATCCCGCTTCCCTGTCCCACTCCCCATCCCCCTCCCGCTCCCCCCCC
>NW_008796208.1:86457-87222 GCF_000699145.1 Aptenodytes forsteri
AGCACGGCGGGGCTGGGTGCGTGCCGTCCTGGGGTTGCCCGCACCGGGAGAACTCGCCGCGGCATGAGCCAGCCAGCCCGTGGCCGGGCCGCCGGCCAGCTGGGCCACTGCCAAGCGCCTCCCCGGGCACCGGCACAGCTCACCGGGGCCTTTCATCCCCTGCCAGTGCCGCGGCACCGTCCCGGCTCCCTCACCTCGATCTCCTCGTAGCTGGCGGGGAAGCGGCGCTCCTCGAAGAGGACGGTGTGCTGGCGGATCCACTGCAGCAGCAGCGTCACCACCTCGTAGTACTCCTGCCAGCGCAGCTGCAGCTCCTGGGTGAAGAGAGGCGCGTGGGGCTGGGCGCCCGCCGTGGGGGGAGGCTGACGCCCCCCGGCCCCCAGACTCACGTTGGCCTTGACGCCGTCCTGCACCTCGGGCACGCGGGGCATGGCGTCGTAGAGCGAGGAGACGTAGGTGATGATGGACTTCTCGTCCGGCTGGGGAACGTCCACGTCTGCGGAGAGGGAGGGTGGTCGGGCGGGGGGACGCGGGACCCAGGGCAGGGAGGGACAGGGGCTCTGCAGGGTGGCCCCCCACCAGGATGCCGTCTCCTTGCACCCGCATCCCCCTGCCCGTACCTTCGGGGTCCAGCAGGCGCGTCACCCCCAGGTCCCGCTCGGCCACGGTGAAGGCCTGGTCCAGGTTCTCCAGGTTGCTCTGGCGGTACACCTGGTTCATGTCGATCAGCATGGGCCTGCGGGCAGCGGGGACGGGTCAGCGGGG
>NW_008796208.1:88294-89285 GCF_000699145.1 Aptenodytes forsteri
CCCAAAGTGCCATCGGCACGCTTGGCCCCGCCGGCGGCTCGTCCCAGCGAGCACATGCCTGCCCCGCGCACGGCATCACCCTGCACCACCGGCTGCTGCAAGGGGCCAAATCCTGCCAGCACCGGAGCCAGGTCATCCGCAGCTCCAGGGGCTGCTCGCTCCACCACGGGGGCCAAGAGCCCCGGCTCACCCAGCAGCCCGAGCCAGGGGACAGTGGTGCCAAGGGAGGCTCGGCGCCGCAGGGATGGGGATGGGGGTGCCGGGTCCCTGGCAGGGAAACGTGAGCTCTGTGCCCGCAGGCGGGTACGGCACTGCCCGCCCCGGCCAGCCTGGTGTGCTGCCCCGACACGCGGTGGCTCCGCTCCACCTACTTGTGCCGGTGGATGATGGCGTTGAAGAGGCGCCCGTCCCGCCAGCTGGTGGTGAAGTTGTCGCAGCGCAGGCCCTGGTAGTCCTCCACCATCCGCTGGGACCAGAGCAGCAGCTTCTCCTTGGCCGTCATGTCCTCCGACTGCCCCGTCACCTGGATGTCCGAGATCTGCCGGGACAGGGGGGTTACACCGGCCCGTCCGCCAGCTCCTGCTGTGCACGGGCACGCTCGCTCCGTGGCGGCCTCCACCTTCTCCACCGCAGCCTCCGCCAGTGATGCCCCGGCCCCACCACTGCTCCGCTCCTGCCCCATGCGGGGACCAAACCGGCACCAGGGAGCCGCCCAGCGCTGCAGAGCCCCAGCGTCCCAGCACCGCTGGCACTGCCACCACTGCCCCCAGCCCCGCCACCGCCACATTCCCCCCACGCTGCAGCACGGCACGTGCCCGTGCCGGGCCCCGGGGCTCTGGGCTCACCTGGAAGTGGAGAATGATGGTCCAGATGAGCCCCAGCGTCAGCTTGGGGTTGCCATCGGCAATGTCATCGTTGCGGATGTTGACCAGCTTCACCTGCGAGGCCGAAGCACACGGCGGCTGCAGGGAGGGCGGGGAGCATGCCCCAG
>NW_008796208.1:92822-93818 GCF_000699145.1 Aptenodytes forsteri
CCCCCCCCCCCCCCCCCCCGGGGCAGCTGAGCAGCCTCGACCGCTGCCCGCCTGCTGCCGAGGAGGCAGGAGCACCGGCACGGGCAGCCGGGAGAGGCTGTGCCCGCACAGCGCTGCGGGGGGCCTCCGCTGCCCACGTCCTGCGGTGCTCTGCCGTGCCAGCACGCTGGGGACGCGGCTGGGGGTGCTCCGGTGCCAGGGGCCGGGCGATGCCGCGAGGCAGGAGCACCGGCACGGGCAGCCGGGAGAGGCTGTGCCCGCACAGCGCTGCCGGGGGCCTCCGCTGCCCACGTCCTGCGGTGCTCTGCCGTGCCAGCACGCTGGGGACGCGGCTGGGGGTGCTCCGGTGCCAGGGGCCGGGCGATGCCGCCGGCATGGCCTCCCCAGGACTTTCCGCCAAGACGGCCGGGCGTCTGCGGGAGGCGGCGCGTGCCTGTACCTTGATGAGGTGCTTGTTGACCCATTTGGTGAAGGTTTTCTTCTGGACCCGGTCTCGCTCATCTGCAAGAGAGCGGAGGGCAGGGTGAGCAGGCGGCACAGGGGCTCCCAGCGCGGCGGGGGGGGGCGGCACCACAGCTGGCGGGAGCGCCCGCGGAGGAAGCGATGAGCCAACCGCTCTGGGGAGCCGCGGTGAGTCACGGGGCGTGCAGGGGGAAGGAAACAGTTAACGTGGATCGGCCCCTGCGTGCCTGCACCACCGCAGCCCCAGCAATGCTGAGCAATGCCTGCAAGGAGCAATGCCTGGGGGGGGCTGCCCAGACCTGCCCGGAGCCCCCCGTACCACAACGGGGAGCCCAGGGAGCCGCCCCAGCGACGCCCCAGGCGCCATGCGCGCTGACCGAGTGGGACGTGTACAGGATCAGGACGAGCCCACGGGGCGGCTGCGCCAGCACAGCCCCAGGCGCTGTGTGCACCCCCCCGAGTGGGACCTGTCTGGGATGGGGCTGAGCCCACGGGGCGGCTGCCCCGGCACGGCCCAGGTGCCGCCTGCCCAGC
>NW_008796208.1:95731-97204 GCF_000699145.1 Aptenodytes forsteri
GCCTGCCGCGGGCCACTGCCCCAGCATGGGGGTCTGCCCCACAGTCTGCCCGGGGACACCGCCCCAGCATGGGGGTCTGCCCCATAGTCTGCCCGGAGACACCGCCCCAGCGTGGGGGTCTGCCCCATAGCCTGCCGGGGGACACCGCCCCAGCATGGGGGTCTGCCCCATAGTCTGCCCGGAGACACCGCCCCAGCGTGGGGGTCTGCCCCATAGCCTGCCGGGGGACACCGCCCCAGCATGGGGGTCTGCCCCATAGCCCGCCCAGGGACACCGCCCCAGCACGGGGGTCCGCCCTGGTGCGGGGTGCAGGGACCAGCCCCCCCGTGCTGCAGGATGGGGCCCACACCAATGCGATGGCGGGGTGGTCCCATGGAGGGCAGCTGCCGCGCCCCACGCCGTCCCCACTGCCACGGGATCCTGCTACCTTTCTTGCCCTCGGAGGCCCTCAGCACGGCCAGGTAGAGGTTGTCCTCCGAACCCGTCCTCTGCCCCGCCGACAGATCCTGGCTGCGCAGCCGCCGCCGGGACATGGTGGCCACCGCTGCCCGCGCTGAGCACCAACGCAGCTCGGCTCGCCTCCCGCTCTGCCCCTGCTGCCAGCCTGGTCCCTGCCAACGCCTCTCGCTGAGGTGTGGGGCGGCCCCAGGGAGGAGACTGGGGTTCCCCTCCCTCCCTCCCCACGCCCGGGCACTGATCCTGCCCACAGGAAACCTCCCCGAGTCCACAGCTCTGCTTAACCATTTCCTCCCCACGGCCCGGGAGCCGCCCAGGGGCCGTAGGGATGGGGCAGGGACCCCACGCACCACCCCAGGGGGACCCCACAGCGCATCCCGGGGAGCCGGCACCCCCCTGTCCCACACCTGGGGCCTCGGGACCCCCAGGTCTGCAAGCCCGGGGGGGTTTGGGACCATGCAACCCCATGCCCTGGAGCTGACAGACCCACGGTCCACACACCCTGGGGCCTCGGGACCCCCAGGTCTGCAAGCCTGGGAGGCTCAGGACCCCCAGTCCTGATGCCTGGGGTACTCAGAAACCCCCAGCCTCGTGCTCCGGAGCTGCAGGGCCCCTGGTCCCCAACCCCTGGGACCTCAGGACCCCCAGGTTTCCAAGCCCAGGAGGCTCAGGACCCCCAGGTTCACAAGCTCAGGACATCCCGTCCCACTGCTCAGGGTCCTCAGGACACCCCTGTCCCCATGCTCAGGGGCCACAGCCCCCCAGTCCCCAAGCCCGCAGCCGGGACCTCCAAGAGCCCCCAGGGCTCTTGGCACCACTCGGTTCCTAAGCCCAGGGTCCTCAGGACCCCCCCAGCTCCATGCCCTGGAGCCGTAGGACACATGGTCCCCACAACCTGGGGGCTCAGGACCCCCAGGTTTGCAAGCCCGGCCAGGTCCCACATGGGGGGGTTCAGAGCCCCAGTGCCCCTCCCGGGGGGTTCGGGTTCCCGATCCCCGGGGGTGCAGGACCACCAGG
>NW_008796208.1:100922-102271 GCF_000699145.1 Aptenodytes forsteri
GCTTCCCGCCGCCGGCCCGGGAGGAACCCGGCTGCACCTGGGGGCGGGGGGGGACCCCGAGCCGGTCCCACCGGGAGCCTCCCTCCCAACAGGGAAGCCACGGCTGCGCCCGCGGATGCGGATGCGGGCAGGGCGCCGAGGGCTGCAAGCGCCCAGCACCGGGGTCTCGGTGCCACCGCCTGAGTCACCCTGCAGTGACAGACATGGGGGGGCCTCACATCGGCAGGACAGTGCTGGCAGGGTGGGCAGGACCAGCCCGGCCACGGGCACCGATGGGGGCCGGGGGCGTCTGCACAGGCAACGCCGGGGATTGGGGTCCGCCCGCGTGCCGGGGGTCACCGCGGCCCAGCGAGGCATGGCACAGGACCCCCCCCTCGGTGTATGGAGGGGGCACGGGCAGCCACGCGCGCACAGACGCAGGCACAGGCGTGCCGGCACGCACACATACCCCTGCGCACACGTGCACATACCTACGGGCCGGCACACCCCTGCGCATGGGTGTGCACACACACGGACACACGGACACACGGACACTGGCATGCACGTGGATGGGCACGCACGTGGGGTGTGCACACACGCATGCATGCGCACGCGCACGCACACACGCAGCCCCCCCGCAGTGCACAGGCACACACGGCCCTGTCCCCAGCCGACCCCCCCAGCTCCGGCTCAGCTCAGCCCAGCCCAGCTCAGCCTGGCTCAGCTCAGCTCAGCTCAGTTCAGCTCAGCCCGGCCCAGCTCAGTTCGGCTCAGTTCGGCTCAGCTCAGCTCAGCCCGGCCCAGCTCAGCCCAGCCCAGCTCAGTTCAGCTCAGCCTGGCTCAGCTCAGTTTGGCTCAGTTCGGCTCAGCTCAGCTCAGCCTGGCCCAGCTTGGCTCAGTTTGGCTCAGCTCAGCTCAGCTCAGCCTGGCTCAGCTCAGCCCAGCCCAGCTCAGCTCAGCCCAGCCTGGCTCAGCTCAGTTTGGCTCAGTTCGGCTCAGCTCAGCTCAGCCTGGCCCAGCTTGGCTCAGTTTGGCTCAGCTCAGCTCAGCTCAGCCTGGCTCAGCTCAGCCCAGCCCAGCTCAGCTCAGTTCAGCTCAGCTCGGCCCAGCTCGGCTTGGCTCAGCTCAGCCCAGCTTAATTCGGCTCAGCCCAGCTTGGCTCAGCTCATCCCAGTTCAGCTCAGCTCAGCTTGGCTCAGCTCATCCCAGTTCAGCTCAGCCCAGCTCGGCTCAGCCCGGCCCAGCTCAGCTCAGCTCAGCCCGGCCTGGCTCAGCTCGGCCCAGCTCAGCCCGGCTCAGCCCGGCCCAGCTCAGCTCAGCCTGGCCCAGCTCAGCTCAGCCCGGCTCAGCCCAGCTCGGCTCAGCTCAGC
>NW_008796209.1:0-1767 GCF_000699145.1 Aptenodytes forsteri
CTTCTCTCCCCCCAGCATTTTGTGCAGGCGCCTGGTGCAATGTACTGGATCGGAGAGAGAGATGAAAATCGTCATGATAGACTTGAGATGCTGTATGAATAGTAAGTTTTTCCGTCTTGGCCACCTGCACCTCTCCCACCTTCACCAGTCATGGGCAGAGGTGCTGGGGACTGCCCGCGCATCCGTCCTGGCCATGGTGTCCTCAGGCGTGGGCAGTGGTCTGTCCTTCCTGCCCAGGCTAATGGGCCCTGGGGCTGCAGCTGTGTGGGGGGCTCCACAGGGCTGGCAGTGGGCTGGGAGCATGGTGGTGGCACCTCTCATGTGCTCCTTGCCTTCTATGAACAGTTACTTCACCCACTGTGCAAGTGTATCTTATGGGAAGATAAGCACATTCTACTGCTTTGAAAACCTTCCATGGATCTGTGAGAAGCCCCCAGACCTAAGCCATCCATCCGAGACCCTCTTTCCTCTCCCAGCCAAGGGGTGAACTCTGAGACTCCCTTTCCATCGCAGGACTGAGAGACAGGAGCTGGGGGTAAACAGCAAAGATACCCTTTCCCTCCTGCAGAACCACATCCCTGCACACTGTTGCCTCATCTGCATTGCAAAGCTCTGGGGATACAGGTTGGGAAAGAAGGTGTCTGCATTTTAAACCCAGACTTATGGAAAAGAGACTGTGTTTCTGTGTCCTACACTCATGCCCATGCTCACATCCTTAGCCCCTGCCCTCCAGCCCCGGCTCCCGTGACCCAGGGAGGGGATGCTGGTACCGAGCCCTGCTCACCTCTGCTGCCTTCCGCTGAGGCTGGTTTGGGAGGTGCCTCTTGCACCTTGTGAAGCTGGGTGTGATGGTGCCATTGGTGTCCGCAAGCTGTCCCCCCTGGGGAGTCCTTTGGTTTTACTGGCTGCCCCTCTCCTCTGTCACTGGCTGTCACTGGCTCCTGTCCTGCCCTTTTTCCTCCCTCCATTACGTGCCCTCAGCCACAGCCTGTCCCAGGGTTTAGCTTTGTTCTCCCCATCGGAGAAGAGCCTTGATCCCAGGAAGAAGATGGAGCATGTCCTCCTGGGCATGTGGTGGTCCAGACCCAGGGAGGACATGCTGGTGGATGGGGGAAGCCAGGCAGGATTTTCCACAGGCAAGTGGCACCTGCCCAACCTGCCTGCCTGCTGCTGTGGGAGCACTGGGCTGGGGACGAGGGGAGAGCAATGGGGGTCATTTATCATGACCCTTTGAGGTCTGTCTGGGTCATGGTTTCCCACAGTCTCCTCACTGGCAGAGTGAGGAGACGTGGCCAGGAGAAGAGGAGAAGGTGGGTGGAAACCTGGATAGCAGGAGGGCTGCAGGGGGGTGTCAGCAGTGCCTCATCCAGCTGGCAACATCCCTGTGGGGTTGATCCCATGGCCAATGCTCCTTGAAGCCTTCACCAGTGCCCTGGATGATGGGAAACAGATGGCCTCAGCCAGCTAGGGAGCAATACCAAACTGGGCAGTAGTGGGTATACTGGAGGGCAGGACTGGTGTTCAGGGGGGCCTGGAGAAATGGGCTGAGGGGAGCCTGCTGATATTGGGTGGGGGAAAGGGTGGTATGGGAGGCCGGGGAGGGTGTTCCACAGGCAAGTGGCACCTGCCCAACCTGCCTGCCTGCTGCTGTGGGAGCTGGGGACGAGGGGAGAGCAATGGGGGTCGGGGGTCATGACCCTTTGAGGTCTGTCTGGGTCATGGTTTCCCACGGTCTCCTCACTGGCAGAGGGAGGGGACGTGGGCCGG
>NW_008796209.1:1850-4794 GCF_000699145.1 Aptenodytes forsteri
CCCCCTTTTCCCCCCCCCCATTCCTCCCCCCCCCCCCCAGCCTGTCCCAGGGTTTAGCTTTGTTCTCCCCATCGGAGAAGAGCCTTGATCCCAGGAAGAAGATGGAGCATGTCCTCCTGGGCATGTGGTGGTCCAGACCCAGGGAGGACATGCTGGTGGATGGGGGAAGCCAGGCAGGATTTTCCACAGGCAAGTGGCACCTGCCCAACCTGCCTGCCTGCTGCTGTGGGAGCACTGGGCTGGGGACGAGGGGAGAGCAATGGGGGTCATTTATCATGACCCTTTGAGGTCTGTCTGGGTCATGGTTTCCCACAGTCTCCTCACTGGCAGAGTGAGGAGACGTGGCCAGGAGAAGAGGAGAAGGTGGGTGGAAACCTGGATAGCAGGAGGGCTGCAGGGGGGTGTCAGCAGTGTCTCATCCAGCTGGCAACATCCCTGTGGGGTTGATCCCATGGCCAATGCTCCTTGAAGCCTTCACCAGTGCCCTGGATGATGGGAAACAGATGGCCTCAGCCAGCTAGGGAGCAATACCAAACTGGGCAGTAGTGGGTATACTGGAGGGCAGGACTGGTGTTCAGGGGGGCCTGGAGAAATGGGCTGAGGGGAGCCTGCTGATATTGGGTGGGGGAAAGGCTGAATCCTGCAGCTGGGGAGGAAGGAGAAACCCCATGCGTCAAGCTGGGCAAGCAAGCAGCCCTGCTGAACAGGCCTGGGGGACCTGCAAACCAAAGGCTGGACAGGAGTCAGCAGTGTGTCCTTGTGGTGGCAGAGCCCAATGACGCTGTGGACCAGGGTGGCTGGAGCTCGGGGCTCCAGGGGCAGGGACCCTGCTCCTCTGTGGGCACCAGCGAGACTACGTCTGGGCTCCCCAGGGCAAGCCAGACACAGCAAGTCCTTGTTTTGCACAATAGCTGAGATTGCAGGGGACCTCCTGCAATCCTGTCCCAGCCTCCCAGCCACACCATGCCGTGGGCTGGCTCTACCACCCTCCTCCTTCCACACCTCGTCTGCCAGGAGCTGCCCATATCCAGCTTAGCAAAGTGGTCCCCACCTCATCCCCCTCTCTGCAAAAATACTAAGTGAGGCAGGGAGGGTCAGCACTGCCCCTGGACTCCCCTACCCACCCTAGCCAGGTTGGGAACAGGGCTCCCTCATCTCTGCCCTGGCAGCTCAGCTTCCACCATGGTCTTAGGGATCTTTCCCCCGTGGTGGCAGGGGTCTCCCCTTTCCCCCACATTCCCAAGCCTTTCCAGTGCTCCCCCCTGTTTCCCACTGTCTTAAGGCTCCTCGCTGCACCCCCATTTCCTCCCATGGCCTCAGGGCTCCCTCATTTGCCTTCCATGATCTCAGGATCTTCACTGCACCCCCATTTCCCCCATGGCCTCAGGGCTCCCTTATGCACCCCCCATGGTCTCAGAGCTCTTCATTGCACCCCTTTCCCCCTCATGGTCTCAGGGTTCCCTCATTCACCCCCCATGGTCTCAGGGCTCCCCAGCACTCCCCCATCTCCTCCACGGTCTCAGGGCTCCGCAGCGCCCCCCCATCTCCCACATGGTCTCAGGGCTTCCCAGCAGTTTCTTATGCTGATGGCACTGCTGCCTGCACCCTCCCCAGGCATGGCCCAGCCCAAAGCCCTGGGCAGGTGATGGAGGCAGGAGAAAGTGCAGGATGGGAGCTGTCGATGCTGAGGGAAGGGACAGGCAGTAAATCCACAGGACTCCCTGAAGAGGACAAGTAGGGGACACCAGTGGTGCTGTCATCCCCCAGCTCCAAAAAGATGCAAATGGCATGTCCTGCAGCAGTGCACCACTGGCAGCCTTGGGGGAGCACAGCAGGTGGGAGCTGGGCTCTGCGCTGGAGTCCTGCATCACTGCGAGCTGCGCTGGCCAGGGCACGCGGGGACACGCAAAAGGGCCAGTGCAAGGTGGTATAAGTGTATGCGTGAGTGTGAGAAAGGGGAATAAGGTCTGTTTTCCATGAGCCTTGCTTTAAAATACAGACACCCTTTCCCAGCACTTTGCAACACGGTTGAAGCAATGCATGCACAGGGGAGAGGATCTCGGGGTCCTGTCCCCGAGTCCTGTGATGGAGTGGGGTGGCAGCAGAGTCAGGCCATGACCAGGAGAGGAAGGAGGGTCTTGGATGTGCTGCTCAGCTTTGGGGGCTGTTCACAGATCCACTGCAACCTTCTCTTGCATATAGAACTCTCTGTTTTCCCGCTAGATAATAGCCTGCAGTCTGCAGCGTAGTTGTACCTAGGAGAGAGGGCATGTCTCAGAGGGGCAGTGACAACATCCTCACCGTGGACACCTCTTCCCACAGGTCCCAGTGCCACTGGGGTAGGCAGGACGCCTGGCACTGGGACCAGTCTGAGGAAGGGCCATGTTCCTCCCCCCAGCCTCCTGCTCCACCACTTGGAGATCCAGCAGTGCACCCTGCAGCTGGGCTCTGCCCAGGGCCCCCTCCCTCAGGGCACTGCTTGTTGAAGCATCACCCCCTTTGCCAGGGGGGTCTCACAGGGGTGAAATGGCACCTCCCTGACATGGCTAAAGGGCAAGTGCTTGTGCCAAGGACCGCTGCACTTACCTGTAGGACTTGGTGTCCAGCCCTACAACAGTCCTCCTTCCGTCAGAAGAAGATTGTACTCCAACCCAGTACGTTGCACCAGGTGCCTGCACAAAATGCTGGGGGGAGAGAAGCTGTCAACCGCCTGCCCCATGCGCAGCACCGGCCTGGTGCCCAGGAGCCCCAAGGCCAGCCGTGCTCCTCCCTGCAGCCTGCCGGGATGGGAACCCAGGTCTCATGGTGCCACCCCAGCACCTCCGCAGATGCTGCTGCCGCTGGCCCCACGGGGCTCTGCCCAGCCCCACCATCGCCCCACCCTCCTGCGGTGCCGCAGCCCCCCTGCTCTGTACCAGCATCATCCATGACGGCCAGTCGTCTT
>NW_008796209.1:6373-25426 GCF_000699145.1 Aptenodytes forsteri
GCACCCCCGCGGCAGTGCCCGTGGCCGGACTCTCACCTGGGCTGGGCTCCACCGGCACCGGCCCCAGCGGCACGTTCTCATAGGGGCTGTCATCCTCATCGGGGGCTGTGGGGCAGGCGGGGGAGGTGAGTGGGGGGGCCACAGCAAACTTCAGGTCGGCGTAGACCATGCTCTGGGCCATGCCCTGGACTGCCCTGATGGCCCTGATGGCTCCTGCTCTGCCGCGGTCACCCCCTCTCTCAGGGCTGCAAAGGAGAAGTGCGGCTGGTTTCTGCAGAAGCAGAAGTTTGCTGTGAGGCGCAGCAGAGTAGACCATGCTCTGGGCCATGCCCTGGACTGCCCTGATGGCCCTGATGGCTCCTGCTCTGCCGCGGTCACCCCCTCTCTCAGGGCTGCAAAGGAGAAGTGCGGCTGGTTTCTGCAGAAGCAGAAGTTTGCTGTGAGGCGCAGCAGACGAGAGCAGGAAAGTACAGGCACAGGTTCCTGCCATTGGCCCCGGCGCCAACATCCTGACCCCTTCCACGCCCCGAAACTGCTCGGGGTCCCCTGGGATGGCAGTGGGGCAGTGCAGCTCGGGGGTGGGGCACTGGGCAGAGCTGCAGGGCTCAGCCTACTGAGAATTGACCCAAATCCCTGGCGCAGGGGAGAACAGGGCCAACTTCCACGTGGAAACAGGTGGCTCTGAGGCTGGCCCCATCCAGGACGGAGGTCCCCCCTCTCTGCGCTCCGCTCCAGGGTTTGAGCATCACTGCTGTGCAGAAATGTTTGCCCCAGTGCCTAAAAGTGGTTTCTACATTGCAGCGTGACCTCTTGCTCTTCTCCCCTCCTCCTGGCCACATCTTCCTATTCTGCCAGCAAGGAGACCACAGGGCACCATGTCCCAAACCCCGAAGGCTCATGATAAATGGCTCCCATTGCTCTCCCCTTGTTCCCAGCCCAGTGCTCCCACAGCAGCAGGCAGGCAGGTTGGGTAGGCTCCACTTGCCCTTGGTAAATCCCGCTGGGCTCCCCGCAGCCACCACCATGTCCTCCCTGGGCCTGGACCACTGCGTGCCCAGGAGGACGTGCTCCATCTTCTTCCTGGGGACTGGGTGGAAGCTGCTCAACCTTTAGCTTTCCAAACCTCCTTCCTGTCCCCTGTGAAGTTTGCAGTGATTTTTGCCTTTCTCCAGTGATGAAGGACTTCCCCTGCTCTTGCAGAGATGATGGAGAGTGGCCTTGCAATGCTGTGCTCCACCAGCACCCCTGCACACCTCCAGTCCTGTCCCAGGAGCTGGCTATGTCAGATGTGCCCGACTGGTCCCTAACTCGGCGCCCCTTCTGAAACCTGCCTTTCTCTGGATAGAGTTCAGTAGAGACCTCTGAGATGCTGAGGGGCTGGAGGTTGGGACCGAGGAGGAGATGCTGCTAGTGCTGGGGTTGTGGTCTGGAGAAGGGGAGGCAAAGTGGGTGTCATTGCTTTATGCAGCTCTCTGGGAGGGGTTTGGAGCGATGCCGAAGCCGGGGTCTTCTAAGGAGGGGACCAGGGAAAGGACGAGAGGCAGTGGCACAAACTACATCATGGGGAAATTCCCATTCCCAGAGGCCAGGATGCGAAACCTGCATCCGTGAAGACTTCTAGCCCTCCACAGGGCTGTCCCCAGGGCAATGTGCTCCTGTGTCCAGGCTGGCCCTGCTCTCCCCCAGCTCTCCCCTGGCCCAGGGATTTGGGTCCATCCTGGCTCTGCCACTGCTCTGACCTCAGGCTGTGCTGCCCTGGCCCTGCCACATGCCCGGGAGGACCATGAGCACTTTCGGGGCGTGGGAGGGGCTGGGCCGTTGGTGTTGGGACCAATGAAAGGGTGCTGGTCCCTGTAGCCGTGCCTCGCTGGTCCCATCTGCTACAGCTCAGAGCAAACTTCTGCTTCTGCAGATGCTGGCTGCACTTCTCCTTTGCACCCCTGAGAGACAGCACAATCACCGGGGAGCAGGACCATCCCAGAAAGGAATTCCAAGGGCAGGGTGGGAGCCAGCAGGGCTCAAGGCTTGCCCAGCGCTTGCCCACATGGCCCAGAGCATGGTTTATGCTGACCTGAGGTTTGCCAAAGTGATGGGGGGCCGGAGCATGGCCAGCCAGGCGCTGGAGGCAGGTGAGATCCTGCGGGACCCCCCACGCTGCCGCCATCATGCCCAGCCCTGTGGACTCAGCCGCTCTCCCCTGCCTTCCTCCAACAGCCCTTGGCATGGACGAGACGGAGAGCCCCTACGAGAACATGCAGTCGGCGCCGGCAGGGCAGGACGGGGATGGGGCCCAGCCCAGTCCAGGTGAGTGCCCGGCTGGAGCCCAGGGGACCCAGGGAGGTCCTGGCACGGGTAGTGGGTGGTGTTTTGGGGTGCTCCCGCTCCCATCCTTGAAGACAGGAAGCGCCCACACCGTGCCACCTGTGCCATCGTGCTACCACTCTGCTGCCTGCAGGCCCAAGGTCTCAGGGCTGCCGGGGTTTTCCCGGCTCACTGGCTGATGCCTGTGGTTGGTTTTGTCTTGCAGGGCACTGGTCCCGGCGGTGGTGCATCCCTGTGGGGCTGCTGGCAACCTGCCTGCTGCTGCTGGTGGCCACCGTGGCCCTGGGGGCTTGCTGTGAGTCGGGGGTGTGGGCACTTCTGGGGCTGGGGGTGGCTGGGCAGCACAAGGAGAGGGAGGCAGCTGCACTGGGGGGGGGTGCCATGGGTGAATGGGGGGGAGAATAGAGGCATACCCACTCACACTGCTGGTGGCTGGGTCCCTCTGCCCTGTCTGCCACAAGCTGGCCTGTATCCCTCGCACATCATGGGTGCCTCCCTTGCCTCCCATCACCCAACTTTCCCACCTTGTTCTCGTTTCTGCTCCTTTCCCTTCCCTTCCAGGCGTTGCCCAGCCTCATATTGCTGCACCCCCCCTGCCCCTGTCCTGCTCTGTCTGCTCCTGCACCCTGTCCTGCCTTGCCCCGCTCTCCCCTGCCAGGTCCTGCCCAGCCCCTGACCATACACTTCCCTGACATGTCTTTCCCATCCTTTCCCATCCTGCATGGACACCCTGCTGCCTTGCCCTGCCCATCCTACCCCCTGAGCAGGGGCAGTCCCGTGTCCCCCTGCCTGGGCTGTCCCACCCCCATGCCCCAGCTCACCCCCCCTGTCCCCAGACTGGCAGGTCACCCGCAGCCTGCAGGACGCCTCCCGTGAGCATGCGGCCGAGCAGGGCCGCCTCTCGCAGGAGGTGAGCGTGCAGGAGCAGAGCCTGGAGCAGACGAAGCTGGAGCTGGCGTGGGCCAGAGCGGAGCTGCAGCAAGCGTGGCGGGAGGGCAACAGCAGCCAGCTGGAGCTGGAGACCCTGAATGCCGAGCTGCGGCGTGTCATGGGCATCCTGGGGAAGATGGAGAAGGAGATGCAGGAGGTGCAGGGGAAGCTCAACAACAGCGAGAACACTGTAGCCATCCTGCGCTCCTGCACAGCTATAGGTAGGGCAATGGTGGAGCAGGGATGGAGTGCCCCAGGGGACTGGCACCCCTCAGCAGGTGCAGTGCCAAAGCATGAGCACTGATTTTTTTGGCCACATGGTGGGGACAGGGTGGTCCAAAGGCTGAAGCTATGCCTGGAGCAGCAGCTGAGCCTGTGATGTCTGCTGGGAAGATGTGGGTCTGTCCCCAGTCTCCGCCAGGGCTTCTGTGGCTAAGCAAGCACCTGAGCCATGCCCCTGCCCCCAGATTGCTGCCCTTCAGGCTGGCTGCTGTACAGGGGCAAGTGCCTCTTCATCTCGTCGGAGAAGAAGACATGGGAGGACAGCAGAGATGAGTGCGAGAAGAAATATTCTCAGCTCCTGGTCACCAAATCCTGGAGTCGCTGGACCGTGCCGGTAGGGTGCTGGGGGAGCTGAGGGCAGGAGCTGGTGCATCCAGCCCTGGGCTCCCCAGGTGGGCCAGCACTGCTCTGGGGGCCCCTGGCCTGCCGAAACATTGGATGGTGCAAGGCTAATCTTTGGAGCAC
The DNA here is from genome assembly GCF_000699145.1 of Aptenodytes forsteri. Lineage (NCBI taxonomy): Eukaryota > Metazoa > Chordata > Aves > Sphenisciformes > Spheniscidae > Aptenodytes > Aptenodytes forsteri. Next base: position 10,373 of record NW_008796209.1, read on the forward strand.
GTGGCTGGTGGTGGACACGGGGCAGAGAGGCTCTGGCACCCTTGGATGCTGCCCAAGCTGGAGCAGGGAACCAGGGCTGCTCAGCTGTCCTGCCCCAAGGAGCTCCAGCCCCAGGGGCTCCTTGGGGAGACAACCACCCCCTGCAAACACTGCAGCACATAGGTACTATGGAAAAGCCCCTAAAAGGCCCTTTATCTCCTTCCCTAGACCTTCTTGAAGAATGCGGACATCCCATACTGGATCGGGCTGCAAAAGAGCAGCTTTCCCTGGTATGATTATGGCTGGCTGGAGGAAGAGGACCCGGATGGCGAGGGGGTCTCGGACGCCTGGTTCTGGGTGGATGGCTCCCTTTACGAAAGGTACCCGGCAGCACAGCCTCTTGCTGAAACCCCCTCTCTTCCAGCACAGCTTTAGGAAGCGTTTTAAATCCCACCGGTACCCAATCCTAGGCACAAGCACTGGGCAACAAAGAGCATCAAAGCAGCTGAGGCTGAGGGGAGGTGGGTGCAGTGGTGTGATGAGATGCTTAGAGGCTGTGCAAACGAAAAGCCGAGGCTTGGGGGGCCACGTGCAGGGCATGCACAAGCAGGAGGCAGCGAGAGGGGACAAAAGAAACCGCAAGTTTTATTTGGGGTCTAGAGAAAGCGTTCGAGCACCACATCTATCCCTCACGTGCCTCCCTGGTCCCTCCTCGAGGGGAAAAAAAGCCTTCCGTTCTGCAGAGGGTCCCGGGCTCCTCCCCGCCACGTGCACCTCTTCCCCAGCTCACCACTGCTTCCTCTTGCGGTGTCTGAGAGCAGTGGGGAGGAACAGACCCGTCTGGCTGGGTGCTGGGTACCCAATCCCTGCCCACTGCCTGCCCCTCCATCCTCAGCCCCACCGTGGGGGGCTGCACCCCACCACGGCCCCATGGCCCAGGGCAGCTCCTCTGGCAATCCACATGCCTTCAGGGAGGACCGGGCTCTCCCCACTGCCAGGCGCTGCAGGGGTGAGATATCCCCCAGCAGCGAGGCTGAGATTCAAGCAGGGGGGAGGCTAAGAGGAGTCGCAAGTGATGCAAACCTTTTGCAGAGGGGTTTCTCAGCCTGCCTGAGGAAGGGCAGGGATGCATCGGCTGAGGCTTCAGCCTGTGAAATCAGAAGGGGAGGACTGGGGGATCCCCCCTTTGACTGCAGCATTCAACCCCTCCTGTGCAAGCGTACAAGAGGCAGCCATCAGCAGCCATGGCTGCCTCAGCAGGGGGTAGCGGGGCGGTGGCAGCCCCCTGATGTGTCGTTTTCCCATCCAGACCATGGCAGTCGAAGTCGAATGGGTCCTGTGCCATAATAAGCCGTGGGAACATCAAACCTGCCCAGTGCACCAGTCCTGACGACCTGCACCTCTGGATCTGTGAGAAGGCGGCGGGGCCAAGCTCCCCTTTCATCCCATGATGGCCGCTGACCCCAGCACTGCTGCGGTGAGTGTGTCCACGCTAGGGTCTGCCGAGCACTGGGGTGCACGGGGCCTGTGGGGTGTGCGAGGAGGAAAGTGGGGAGCCTGGGCATCTGTGTGGGGCACGCTGACCCCTTCCCTTGGAAAGGGAGAGGGATGCAGGCACCTCCCTGTGCTGGATAGCGCCTGCCTCCATCCCTTTGCTGCCATGGTAGCCCCTGGTCTGCGGTAGCTCAAGAGTCGCTCCCAAGCTGTAGGGCAGCAAAGGGGCAAGATGGGGGAAACCCCTTTGCAAGCTGCCTTCCCAGCCCCGCTGCGTGTGGTGGAGGCTGGGCAGCACCTCACCCTCTGCCTTCCCTTGCAGCACCTGCACCCCGCACCGCCTCCGCTTCAGCCTTGCTGCACCCCTGCCCGGGATGTCCCAGCCATGCAGGCAACCCCCTTCCCTCTCACAGACCCCTGCCCATGGGCTGCCCAGGTCCTTCTCAGCGATGCCCGGTGATGCTCCGGCATCACGCAGGCTGGGGGAGGCGGTGGCAGTGGCCGTTTCCCCCCAGCTGATGTGCTTCAGCAGAGCGGTACGGGTCCCACGGCTCAGCCCCACACCTGCGTGGGGTACGCTGTGTCTTCCTGAGCACAGGGGCTGGTGTGCAATGGGCAGCCCGGACCCAGCCACAGAGCGCAGCAAGGCGTGATGCTCAGCACCGCAGCCATGCAACATCCCCAGCACGGAGCGAGCTGCGGTGCTGGCATGCGAGGACATGGGAGTAGGGGACGGCACAGCCCCACACCTGGCCAGGTCCCCTCCCCACAGCAGGAACTTTGCGCCTGGCCCCATCCCAGGAGCAGCTTGGCCACAGCTTTCAGGCAACCCAGCAAACAACAGCCTCAGCAAAGCCTCAGCGCCCAAAGAGGGAAGCTGCACCTGAATCGGACGGTGCCTGTGCTGGCGGTTGGGTTTTTTTGCTAATTAGAAAGTAGAGCAATGACCTTAAGGATTGTACAATGTGGTGGTGCCTTTCAAAAGCAAAAGCAGCTCTGGCACTTGCAGTGGACTGATGCTTTGCGAGACAAGTCATCAGGACTTTAAATAGTTACTACACACGTGCACATGCGAAGATTAAGCAAAATAGCCCTGATGTAACATTGCAGCCAGGCAAGAGCAGAGGAAGTCATGTTCAACCAGGCGAAGATGTTCTCAGTTTATTATGGGGTCATGTGTGCCATATATAGTTGATTAATTGCTATGTGAATTAGCTTGCTTGAAGAGCAAAAGGGCATTTAAAGGCAGGCTTTTTGGAGGTGGCACATGTCACTTCTCTGTCTTGTCCGCTTGCTGAACTCACTCTGTAGCAATAAAGAGACGTAGCTTGTCTGCTCTTTGCTTTCTTGTGTACCACCACAAACACGGACTCAAGGGCATGAACCCGAAGAACCTAAATAATAAATGGGAATTTGGCTGAAGCCATTTCAACCAAGATGGCCACTTTGGGGGCAATGAGATGGCTGAGCCAGGCTGGCTTGTGGTTCCCGAGGGGGTTCCCAGAAGCCCCAGGCAAGCCCGTGCAACCTTCTGGGGTCGGGCTCCCCTCCACGTCCGACATGCATCCAAGAGACAGAAGTGGCAGCCCGAGTCGCTGGGACATTCAGATTTTATTGAACACTTTAAATAAGCTGGGTATATATTACTAGCAATTATTATTATTAATAATAAAAAACACAAGAGTTCTGCATTCACCAGTGCATTGTGCGGGAGGGAGGAAAGCCGGCTCCCACCCTTGCCAGGTGCCAGGCAGCCTGGCCGTGCTGTCCACCGGCCCCTTCCCCCCGGTGCCAGGATAGCACCCCGGCCCCTCTGCCAGCACCCCGCTCCCGACCCCGTGTGCTGGGGGGACACGGGGCGCCGTACCAGCTCAGCACCCAGCCCTCAGCGTTGGGTGGGCAGGGGCAACCCCAGTGCTGGCAATCCTCCCCGAGCGCTGCCCCACGGGCACCGCCCCTCTCCCGGCCCCCCTGCACGCCTCTCCCTGTGTCAGGGACTGGCTGTGCTCCCCACGCTTGTAGGGAAGCACTGGGACACCCAGCCCCACAGGGTCCCCCAAAACACACATACACACACTGACCCCTCTGCCCTCAGCCCAGCCCCGCTCCCCCCCTGGCCTGGGGGGCTGCGGGGGGCTCCTAGTTCTCCCGGGAGAGCAGGCTCATTGCACACCCCTCTGTGAGAGCCCAGAGAGGGGTGAGCCCTTGGGGAAAGAGGGTCCCGCATCCAGGGTGTGAACCCCGGGAGCCCCATGGGAGACCAGCCCTGCTGCCCAGGGCAATGCTGGAGCGTGCCCGGGGCAGGGGCGTTATTGCACTTCAGTCCTTGGCAGGGACCCAGCCCACACCCGGGGCTCCCCGCAGACCCCTCAGGCTGATCCCGGCGGGACAGGTGCCCAAGCGCCTGGGCAGCGCCATGGCGGCCACGGCATGGGGCATCAGCGCCACTGCAGCCACCAAGCGCCGAGCGAGGACGGACCACAGGGACAGGCTGGGCCCCCACACCTGCTTGGCGCTGCGGCTGCAGGGGGGTCCGAGGGGCAGCTGGACGCAGCCCCACTCCCCAGGGGTCCCCGGCACTAGGACTGCGCCTCCGGCAGCTTCAGGCTGGGCTCCGCTAGTACTGGCCCCGGGGCCTTCTGGTGGTGGCCCCGGTCGTGGCAGAGGAGGCTCTTGGCCTCACAGTTGAGGTTCTGGTAGCGAGGCGGGCTGGGTGCCGGCCGGTGGCAGACGGAGGCGAAACTGAAGCTGAAGGGACCCAGGCAGCAGCCAGGGCAGGGCAGCACCTCGTCCTGCTCCAGCACGGCACTGGAGCCGTGCCCGGGCAGCATGGCTGTGCGCTCCGTCCGCTCCAGCGCCACAGCGCAGGGGATGCTGAGCTCGGAGAAGCCGTGCTCCAGCCCGCTGCCCCAAGCCAGGGGTTTGCTGACCACCACGTGGTTGTTGTTGAAGAGGAGCCCGTTGGGGACTCGCGGCTCCGGCTGCCAGGATTGGGCGCCCGAGGACGCTGTGCGGATGAAGTTGCTGTTGGGGGGCGGCAGGGAGGGCTGCGGCACCTCAGGGCTGTCGGGGCCGCAGTCCATCTGCTCCTCCACTCTGGGGCTGCGGGGGGAGCCTTGTCCCCAGGCTGGGGGAGGAAGGAGGTTGGGGGGCTGGGGGTTGATGGCGGGACGAGGGAACCCCACGCCCAGTGCCAGGCCCCCCTGGCGGGGCAGCTCGGGGGAGGCAGGCAGCGAGGGGCCCTTCGCACGAGGGAACCCCACGCCCAGTGCCAGGCCCCCCTGGCGGGGCAGCTCGGGGGAGGCAGGCAGCGAGTGGCACTTGCGGGGCGTGGTGGCAGGGGCCGAGAAGTCACACTGCACCTCCACGGCAGGCTCAGGCGTCACGGGGGTGCTGAGCTGGAGCGGGGCGGGGGGCGGCAGATCAAAGGTGAGCGAGATGACCGACTTGCTCGGCGTGTCGAAGAGCTTGATCTTCCCCCCCTTCAGGTCCTCGCGCTGGGAGAAGGGGTTGACGCGGTGGGGCGTCTCCTTGGTCCTGGCCCCGCCGTAAGGCTCCACGGGCCACAGCAGGACAGGCGATTTGGGGGGGAACATGTCGGACTGGCTGCGGGACAGGCGCTGGTCCGGCTGCAGGTGCTGTGTCCCCAGCTCACGCAGGGGCGACTGCTCGGCACGGCCAGCCGCCCTCCCAGCTACCCCTGGGCATGGGCACAGGAGCGGGTCACCAGCTGCCAGCAGCTGCTGATGTGGGGTGCCACGGGGTGCTGGGCACCCAACAACCCAGGGGCGCACCCCGAGGGGGGTAACAGTGACCGGCTCCATCCTGCAGACCTCATGCAACCCCTGTCTCCTTCCCCTACAGCTGCCGGGGTAGGATGGGACACCCCACATCCCCCCTCCTTGCACCCCTCTATGGCCTGTCCCCGGGGTGCCCACGTACCGTTGAGCGTGGCCGCCATCCCAGGCGCGGGCAGGCTCTCCCCACCACCGAAGAGGGTGGCCCCGGCGCCCTCGGCACCCGGCTGGTGCTGCAGGACCCCCTCCAGGCACTGCGTGATCTCCAGGAACGAGGGGCGGGAGGTGGGCTCCATCTGTGGGCAGGAGGGGTTACCCATCAGGTCTGCAGCCCCCCAAGCACCCCAGGGAGGCCTGACCAGCAAAGGCAGCTCCCTGCCTGTCCCCCCTTGTGCAGGCAAGGCTGCCTGTCCTGCCCCGCTGCCCCGGCGGGGAAGGGCAGCGGGGATGGGAGGCTCACACTGCAGCAGTGGAAAGCAAGCTGGAGGAAGGCCGCTGGGCAGTCGATCCCCACCATGGTGCGGAAAGTGGTGACGTCCAGACCAAAATCCTGTGCCAGGGAAACAAGGAAGAATGAGGCTGGGTCCCCTAGGGCACCACACAGCCCAGGGGACCTGGGATGGCCTTGCCTCCCCTCCCCGCACTGACTGCGGGCCACCCAGGGCTGTGGATGTGGCAGCACCCCGGCTGAGGCACAGCAAGGGGAGACCCTAGGGTCACCCCAAGTTGGGGCAAGGCTGAGGGATGCCGGGACACAGATCCCTCCTGCTCTCTGCCTGAATCCAACTGTCCCCTTCTCCCACCCAGGCCGACTATGGGATCCGAGGACAGGTTATCGGCAGAGAGCATCCCTCCCCGTACAGCATTTGGGACACAGCACCCCTACCCCGAGCTGCAGGGCAGCTCCTGCACACAGGGCTCTGCCCAGCATGGGAGGATGGTCCCCCTCATTTGGTGAAGCAGTCCCAGCCCCAATGCTGCTGCCTGCCACCCTCCCTCCCCATCCCCGTCCCAGGGAGTCACCTCGGTGCGGGGCAGGTAGTCAGGGTCAGCGGGGACACGAGCAATGGTCTCGCATAGGATGATGCCGTACGCGAACACATCGGCCTGCAGAGAGCAGGGAGTCATGGGGGGGGCCCTGCAGCCCTGAGGCAACATGCCCACCATCCTGTGAACCCATAGCCCCCCTCCTTCCTGTGGAGCCACACCGGGAGCCCTGCCACCTCACCACCCGGGGGATGCCCAGTTCCTTCCCTCTGTGTGCCCAAATGCCTCCAGGGCTGCAAATCCTGCAAACCGCTGGCAGCACAAGCCTGGATAAAGCCCCACATGTGGCAGCCATGCAGCCTCACCTTCTCGTTGTAGATCTCCCCTCGCAGCACCTCGGGCGCCATCCAGTACGGGGAGCCCACCACGGCCAGCGGCTCCTTCTCACCGCCCTCGCTGGGAGACATGGTGGGACATCAGGGGCTGCCCACAGTTCCCTGTCCCTGTCCAACCTCCCATCTTCCCACTGGGGCAGCCCAAATCACCATCTCCATCTCCATCTCCCTTCCTGGGCTAATTGTCCTCCATGTACCCCACAAACTCATCTCTGCCCATCCACACCATCCCCTCCTAGCCAGCCCCAAATGTGTCCATCTGCCCCACGAGTCCCCACTGCCAGGGACCACCCCCACAGCCCCCCATCCCTGCCCTTCTAGCTGCATCCCGAAAGTCCATCCCTCCCCAGCTCCTGCTCCAAGTGGGCTGGAAACCCCCCAACTCCAAGGATGGGGACGGACGGGTGGACGCTGCCCACGCACCTATAGGTGGGGATCTTCTCCGCCAAGCCGAAGTCACCCACTACAGCTGTGTAGCCATTGGCCTCGCAGCGCACCAGGCAGTTCTGGGGGCACAGGAGGACCCCTGTCACACCAACTGCACCAGCCCTGCCTCACTGGCCACCGCTCCTGGGATGCCCCAGCACAGTGCAGCCTCCTGCTCCCCAGCTGGCCATGCTTGGGGCAGCAACGTGGGTATGGGATGAGGGCAATGGGATGCCTTGGAGCATCCCATACCTTAGAGGTGAGGTCACGGTGGAAGATGCCCTTGGAGTGCAGGTAGCGCAAGCCACGGGCGATGTCGAGGGCCAGCTTGACACGCATGGACCAGGAGAGGGGCACAGGGCTGTCCAGCAGCTGCTCCAGGTTCCCACCGTTGATGTACTGATGGGAAGAGCCGGGCCATCGCATCACTGTGCCCCCCCTCCCTTCCATAATGCTGGATGCTCACCTCTTATCCCAACGCATCCCCCAACCACCCCACGGCACAGCCCCCCAGTAGACCTTGCCCGGCACATGTGCCACGGGCCGAGAAAGTGTCCCCATAGCCATCGCTGTCCCCTCCCCAGGCCTGCAGGAACCCTGAGACTCACGGCCATTGCCCCGCTCTCACCTCCGTCAGCGCGTGCAGCTGTCCCTCGTGCACGCACACCCCCATGAACCTGTGAGACAGAGGGGACCTGAGTGTGGCCGCAGCAGGGACCAGCCCCAGGAGCTCATCCAGCACCAGCAGTAGCCCCAACCCTCCCCAGGCTAGAGAAAAGGGGGGCAACGGGGATGGCAGCGGGGGAACAGGTCCTACCTGAGGATGTTGGGGTGCGAGAGGCGGTTCATCAGCTGCACCTCCCGCAGCATGTTGCCCCGGTTGCTGGTCAGCTTGTTCATCTTCAGCACCATGATCTGCCCTGACTGGCGGTGCCGCACCTGGAGGGGGGTGCAGGGGAGGCTGAGTCCCACATATCCCCGCAGCCCCCCTGGACACCAGCCTGCACCTGGTACACACCCCAGCCCAAGAGGTAGGAGCTGTGCACCCCACACACCCGAGGCATGGGGCACCCTAGGGACTGCTAGGGCTAAGGGGGCTCTCCAGGCACAGCAGCACCCCAAGGACCCCCAGTGTCGATGACGCACACCCCCATCCGCCCCGGGGCACCCTGCTTGTCGTGCTCCCCCCACCACGCTACACTGCCCAGCCCTCCCGGAGAGGCAACGGCAGCTCCTGCAAGCTGTGACCCCAGCCCTGCTGCAAGAACAGGCAGGTGCGGGATTGCGGCGCACCAGAGCAGGCTTTTTCGGGTCAGTACCACCCAGACAGACCCCACCAGCATGGGGTGGAGAACAGAGGGGGCACACTGCCCCCCGAACTAGCCCTGGGGGTGACCAACGCTGCCCCGATGCATGACCCCAGCCTGGCGGGGCATGGCGCTGGGACGAGGCTGTATATTTAGCCGTCCCCAGCCCCATGCTGTCATGCGAGCTGGGGGCCTGGCCCCCTGCCAAGAACAGCAGCTGGGAGCGCCGCCAAGCATGGACACCCCCGTCCTTCTGCAGCCCCCTAGCACGTGCAGGGTGGAGGATGAGCAGGGGATCCCCTGCCCCAGCACCGGGCTGTGGGGGCCGAACCGGTGCCGAGGGTCCCCTCCTGAGTGGGTGCTGGGGGTGTGGGATGGGACCCCCCCAGAGCAGCAGCCGGTGGCGGGCACAACCTGGTGGATCCCGGCTGCTCCCCAGCACACACCGAGCTGTGCACGGAGGCACAGGCATTCCTCAGCGCTGCTGTCAGCTCCCTGCTCTTCTCCTTTTTAGTCGATGCTGGTTGAGGCTGCTGTGCCGGCGCCAGTCCCTGGCCCGCCCCACACCCCCCTCGCCTCAGGGATTGCCTCCCTGGGCAAAACACGGGGGACCGGCTGGAGGCAGGGTCCCCAGTGCCCCTCATTCTGCTCGCAGCTTGGCCCCTGTCCCCATCACAACGGGGGGGGGGCTGGTGTACTGGGCCCTCTGGGGCTCTCTTCCCACCCCATGGCTGGCATTGCTTAGGGTTGTCCTGGTGTGCATGCTGAGATGGGGACCCATCCAGCACCCAATATGCAGGGGATGGGCAGCAGCTCCCCCCCACCAAAGGGCCTGGGGGGAAATTAGTGCTTTATAATGATCCCTCTACATGACTGGGTGCACCAAGGCCAAACCAGCCCCAGGCAGAGTGGAAACGAGGGGCAATAGCCTGGCCCAACCCCGCTGTGCCACCACCAGCTCATTGAGTTCACTGAGAAGATCTGAATAATTCAGCAGCTGCCTGCCCGTGGACACCCCACTCCGGTTACACCTGCATCACCTCCAGCCAGCTCCAGCCAGCCAGCCGGGTCCCCTGGCCCGTGGGCAGGGGCCACGTGGCAGCAGAGATCAGGATGGACCCTGGACGAGTGAGGAGGGAACACCCAAGACACCTGCCACCATGGGTCCCCATCTCGGCCCCCCACCACACTGGGGGGAAAAGGGAGGATGGGTTCCCCCATGCCTTCTCCTCCCTGAGCACCAGACAAAACGCCTGGGCTCGAGGAGAGACCAGCCCAGGTGACAGTCCCTGCTGTGGGGAGCGCGGCTCCTCCAGCCCTGTGCGCACCCAGGGCTCCCCATCTAATGGCACCCCACGTCCTCCCTGTGCCCACCACCCTGCTCAGCCCACCCCATCACCTGCAGTGCCTGGCACTGCTGCCACTCCCATCATGGTGCCCGGGGACTCCCTGCCACACCTGCACCAGCAGGCAGGGCAAGGGGCACCCCCACCTCATCCCCACCATCACTGCCTTCCCTCCACCCCATCCCTGTGCGTGGGGCAGCTGGAGGCAGCACCAGACACAGAAATGGGGCTCCCAGCCTGGCTTCAGTGGCTGTGCGGGCTTTAAGGAGGGGACCTGCCTGGCCAAAGCAGGATGGGCAGGGTCTCCCTTTGCCCCTCCAGCTCCTTGCAGAGTCAGGGGCCAAGGGAGCCGGAGCCCAGATGAGGCCAGTGGGACCCCCCAGCCCCGCCAAGTCCCTGGTGCTGGGTGCTGCCCAGCAAAGCCCAGTGCTCCTGACCCAGGTCGCCTGGTGGCAGCACTGTCTTCCCTTCCCACACCGCGTGGGGCTGGCGGGATGGGCGCGGTTGGTTTGGCTGACACCGGCAGCTGCCAGGCACCAGGACCCGGCTTGATGGCGCAGGCAGGCTTGGTCCTGCAGGGATGGCTGTGGGCAGCGAGGCTCCAGCGCCACGCACCCATGATGGGAATGCTGGGCAGCATGCACAGTGCTGGCACTCGGTGGCCATGCACCATGGGGCTGGCTGGGTACCCATCATCAGCAGCGTCCCTACATCAGGGAGCAGCCCTTCGCGGGCACTGGCTCAGCCCCACGTAACTGTGATGTGCCCATGGCTTAATTCCTCATTAATAAGCCTCCTGCCATTGCAATAGGCTGGGTCAGGCCCGAGTGCAGCCATATGGCACCTAACGCCTTAATCCTGGAGGAGAGGTAGCCTGCGGGAGGGAAGGTCCAGTGAAAGCTCCTTCCCTGGGATTTCTCCCAGGGACCCCAGGAGCCTCCAGCCAGCACAGCCCTGCCCCAGTGCTCTGCTCCAGGACTCCGTCCCCAGGGGCAGGGAGGGCTCCAGGGAGTCCCAGGACAGCCCCTGCCCCATGCACACCGGGGACGACCTCCTCGAGGGCATCCACCGCCCTGAGCTTGCTTGCAAGGCCCCATCCTGCTGTCTCCCCTGCAAGATCTGCGGCTTGAGGCCAGCCCCTGCCGGGGCTGGCAGGGAAGGGGTTATGCTCCCTTGGGCTTCCCACTGGCCTCCCACATGTCAGCCAGTTTACCCAGTCCAGCCAGGTGCTAGCACCAGCCCAGCACCCCAGCCGCCCTCCGGAAGCAGGCATAGCAGAAGAGGGAGCAAGCCACGACCCCGTGCCGGATGCAGCCCCTTGCTAAGAGTGTTTCCTTCCCCGACGCTATCCGGGGAAGGCAGCAGGCAGCAGAGCCTCCCTGGGCAGGATGGTGTCCCCCCTCGCCTCTCCATGCTCTGGCATGGTGCCCAGGAATCCCAGCACATTCCCCGGAGCTGAGCTCAGCTGGGCAGCCGCACTGGGGTGCGGGGGGAGGACAAGCCGCCGGCCCCCACCCAGGAACCAGGCAAGCCCTCGCCCCTCGCCAATGGCCCCCAGCACCCCACATGGCCCCTCCACTGCGTGCTTCGCTGGGCACCATGGCTGAGCCGGGGTGCCGTGGCGTGTTGGTCCCCATCCCATCTGTTGCCAGCACGTGGGGATGGGGGATGGGACAGGGCTGGCTGCGGCCCCAGCCTGGGCACAAGGGATCTGAGCTCTTTTAACAGCGAAAATTACAGTCTTATTTAAAGAGCATGCTAATCAGAGCGAGCAGACAGCCTGCTTCCTCCCTGCAGCCGGTGCTCCTGTCTAGACATGGGATGAAGGCCCCCCACTAGTCCCCCCACTTGGGGGTCTCAGCAGCCAGCCCCCCTGCACCCCATGCCGGGGACAGACTCGCACATCACCTCACTCAGGGCACATCCCCTTGCACCAGCCCAGCGCAGGCAAGGCACAGTCACACAGGGACATCATCCTGCACCCCTTGCCCTGGGGAGACCAGTGGGGAAAGACAGGAGGGCAGGTAAGGAAGCTAGCAACGCCACTGGTAATCCCATAGCCGCCCGTGACAGCTGTGTCTGAGCTCACGGGAATCCCAGTAGCGCAACAGGACTTTTACTGGGTGGGACTGGAAAATCTGCTCATCACGTGGAAAAGGCGGAATCGGTCAAGACAGACTTCCTCCAGGGAAGCGAAAGCAGCAGGGCACGCAGCACCCACTCCCGATGAATGCACCTCACCTCCCGCACTCCCAGGTACAGGACCGTGGGCACGTCGGGAGCCGGGGCATCGCCAGCCGTCACAGGCAATCCTGGAGCATGCCCCATGACAGCGCAGGAGAGGTGCCGGCGGGTCCCAGGCTAGTCAGCACAACGCGTTTCCAGCACCCGGGGCTCCCGAGCGGTGACAGCGGGGCCAGGGCTGCTCTCCGCCTCGCGGCGGCTGGCTGACCTCAGCAAATTCACTTCCTCCCTGCCTGCCTTAGTTTCCCCATCTATGTCATGCCGCTCCACCCTCCTTTGTAAAACAAGGCAAGGTCCACCGATGCAGTGCAGCAGATAAGAGGGAGGGAGTTGTGTCATTAGTTGCATTGGTAAATTGGGAGTAAATACAAAATCTCAAAGGTTGGTGGGTAAGTGAGCAGAGATGGGCAGGCAGCAGTGGTGCCGAAGCCCTCTCCCCAGCTCTGTCCACGCTGGGAGCCGCGACCTGCCCCCCCCCCCCGGCCCCACGGAAAAGGGGGGCGGGACAACCCAGGAGAGCGAAGCCAGGATGCTGCCCGCAGCCCCCGCGTCTCTGCTGCAGAGCACACAGGAAAGGAAGAGAGGGATTTGGGGAAGAGATGCAACAGTGGTTTAAGGGCTGGAGAAAATGTCTGGCACAAACACACCCGGCTCAATCTGCTCAGTCTATTGGAGATGGAGAGGCAGCTCGCTGCAATGTCCGTGTACCTGAGAAAACGGGTGGGCCCACCATGGAAATGGGGCGCTGGCACACCAAATGGCTATGCCCTGGCAGGCAGCGTCTCCAAGAGGATGTGCGACAGTGGGGCATAAGCTGCAGAGTAGGATGAGCAAAGACATCCGGATACAGCCCCCAGGAGAGCGAAGCCAGGATGCTGCCCGCAGCCCCCGCGTCTGCTGCAGACCGCACACAGGAAAGTAAGAGAGGGATTTGGGGAAGAGATGCAACAGTGGTTTAAGGGCTGGAGAAAATGTCTGGCACAAACACACCCGGCTCAATCTGCTCAGTCTATTGGAGATGGAGAGGCAGCTCGCTGCAATGTCCGTGTACCTGAGAAAACGGGTGGGCCTGGCGCCTCTGAAATTGCACAGGGAAAGGCAATGGGAACCAGCTGCTCCAGAGGGAAACAGCGCAGCTCTGCAGCACAGCAGGGGATCAGCTGGGAACAAATCCCCAGGGTAAAGGGCAGCTTTTCATCACTGGTGTCTCCTGTCCTCTCCAGACAGCCTTTCTGAGAGAAGTGCTTCGCTGGAGTGGGATAAGGCTCAACCCAGGGGCGAGCTTGGGACACCAGGGCTCACACATGCTGAGCCTTTTGGCTTTAACGCTGGGAACACAGTCAGATGCCTGTGCTGGTACCTCAGCACCCCGCCTGGCCCTGGCTCGGCTGCACACCAGAGCTGAGCTACCTGCGTAGGGACAGAGATGTCCAGGTCCCCTCCCCATCCCCCACACCAACCAAGGCTGGAATGAGGCAGGACCCAGCAGCCACATGGAGGAAGGAGCCGCAAGTGCCCACGGCCATGGAAAGCAATGGCAGGAACAAGGGAGGTGGGAAGAAAGCAGGTCCTGTGCTGCCCTGCCAAACTCCATCCTCCTCGCAAGCTCAGGCAGCCAAACCCCAGCTCAGATCCTGGGCCTGCCCCACCATCCTGCCGAGCTCTTGGACTCAACCCACTGCACGAGCACAAAGCCCCATCTGGCCCCCTCCTGCCCCTGCCTCCTCTCCAGCATGCACACACGTGGGCTCCTGCCGCCTGATCCCGCTCCCACCCCCCAACCTCCGCTGGTCCCACAAATCCTACATGCAAGTGGCCCCACAAGAATATGAACAACGGGTGGGAGAAAGAGCATTTTGTGGCTCCCACAGGGCCTGGGAAAACAGAAAGAGCAAGGCAAGGAGAGACCGTGGCCTGGCTGAGACACAAGAGCATCCATTATTAAAGAGCCATATCCATGCCTAACATTATTAAATGCCTCCCTCTGCTCCGAGGTGCTGCCACGTGCTCCAAGCCACAGATCAATAGCAGGAACCAGGCCAGTAGAGAGGCCATGGCTCCGCTGGGGCAGGAGGGAGCACGGAGGAGAGGGACCCCTCTGCACGCTCGCCATGGCCCCTCGCAGGACACCTCTCTTGTGGCTGCCGAGGAGCCGGGTCTTGGGGTCTCCCTGTTCAGTGGGGAATGGTGGCAGGGCTGGAGAGGGACGCCAGGGTCCTGCTGGGATGTGGATGCCGAGCTGTGCTGCATGTGGGAGCGTGATCCCATGCAGGGGACACAGCACAGCGCTGCGCGGGACCCCAGAGACCGTGGTGGGAGGTGGTAGGGGTCCTGCCCAGCCCAAAGCTGCTCTCTGAGGCGGGTGAAGCCACTAGAAGCACGGCTTAAGGGCAGTCCTTGCCCAACAGCTTGTGGCACCTTAAGTGATGCTGAGGACGAAAACAACACGTGCACACACCTCCCCTTGGATGGGGAGAGGCGGTAATGGCAGCGGGGCAGGGCACAGCCCCTCGGCCTTGGCAGCAGTGCGTGGGCTGGCAAGGTACTGTCACCACGCACCTCTGACACACTGTTGGGACCCCAAGCTCCCCACCAGCACCCATGCCCCCCTAACCAGGGTGCGGGCCACACACAGGCATCCCCACTCTGGCAGTCCCAGAGAGGATGGAGGACAAAGGCAGCTCCGGGGTCTCAGCCGGGGGCCAGCCCCCACGCTGCTCTACAGCATCACAGACCTCTTCCAGAGCCGATCACCTTCGTGAGGCTCCCGTGGGGCACCCTGCACATCTACCTGCTCAGCGCAGCTAAAGCAGGCCCAGCAACGCTGGAAATCACCTCGGACCGGCTGCAAACACTCCCTGAATCCCTTGCCACAGGCATACCCAGGGCCTGCCGGGGTCGGGGCTCCAGGCTTTTGACAGGGGTCCCCGGGGCTGGGCTGCTCGCAACCCCACCGGTGCCCCGACCCCCCACGCGGCCCCGATGCCCCGACCCCACGCGGCCCCGCTGCGACCCGCGACCCCGCTGCGACCCACGCCGCAGCGCTTCGGAGCGCCTTCCCGGGCTGTAAACAGAACAG
>NW_008796209.1:28415-54902 GCF_000699145.1 Aptenodytes forsteri
GGAGGGGCCGTGCGTGCCGAGCTGGCATCTCTGTACGGGCCTGCATAGGCTATGAGGAGCTGAGCTCCCGGTGCACGGCTTGGACAGACCCCACGGACACAGCGCTCCGACCCTCCCCTACCCCGGGCCCTGCCTGGATGCTCCTTGTAGACGTGGGACTCTTTCTCCCCTGGGTGCCACCTGGATGCACATTGTAAATGCAGGACTCTCTTTCTCCCCTGGGCCCTGCCCAGATGCTCCTTGTAGCTGTGGGACTCTCTTTCTCCTCCTAGCACCCGGTCCCTGAGCAGAATGGACCAAGGGCGTGGGGATCTGATCTCCCCATACATCCAGCCCCATGCCATACAAGGATCATGAGTCCAATTCCCCCCATACAAGCAGCTGCTGCCAGGATGGGCCCCGCTGGTACAGGCTCAGATCTCTCCTCACAGCCATCACCCGGCTGGATGAATGCTGTGGATGTGGGGCTCTGATTCTCCCTGTGCACCAACCCCTGCCTGGACGGTATCCTGGGGGCTGTGGGGTCTGTCCTCCTGAGGAGCTGGGAAGCGCAGCCTCTCAGTGACAGTATGCCCAGTGCCTCTTGCACCCCTTCACGTTTCTCCCTTTCCTGAGCTCTCCCACTTCTCCGCGGTTTCCTCCTGCTTCCTGCTCTCCCCCAGGCCTTTTCGCTGCTCCGCTGCTGATCTGTCCTGTCCTTCCTGCCCAGGGACTCCCTGCAGCTGGATCTGCTCTTGCTCCGTCCCACGCATTTCGCTGTTGCTCTCCTTGGCATCCACCTGCCTGTGCCAGCCCAGCCCTGCCCCAGCCGCCTCCCTGGGCGCTGCCACAACCCTCCTGTGCTGCTCTGCTGCCGCAGCTACCCGGCAACTGCTTCACTCCAGCTGTTGCCCTGTGCAGTACGGCTGGCTCCACATGCCCTGCGCCACTCTAGCCGCTTTCCCTGCTGGGAAAAGCAGCCACATGGAGTGTCTCCTGGTGTGGCATTTTTTGTCCAGTGTTCGGTGCCAGGTGCCACCAAACACAGCATAAATGCCATGGACCATGAGCCCTGGGTTTTCTTCCTTGTCCCAGGAGGGAGAATAACCCTGTGGGCTAGAGTGGGGGAACTGAGCCTCTGACTTCTTTATAGTGGGAGCAGCCCACTGTCCCCCCCAGGAAATGCATGGTATTTCTGCTCTTCCAGGTCCACAGAAAAGCGTGGGTCTGTGCAGGGCACATTCCCTATGTGTGGGGAGGCAGAGCCCTGTCCCCAGTCCCTATGTCGTGGGGTCAGCGCCATCCCTTTCCTCACCAGCACTGCTCCAGCCTGGTGCCCCCGCCTGCCAGGGTGATTGATGGCGTGTGCCAGGGAGGCTGCTGCAGCCGTGGGGAACTGTGCTGTGCAACAGGCCACATTCTTGGGCTTCCCAGGCCTCACATGTCTGTCCCGCTGACAACAGCCCGACAGAATGACAGGAACAGCTTCACGGGCCTCCTGTGAGAGGCATGGAGAGGAGAGACCAGCATCTGCGTGTGGGGATGGCAGGCTGCAGGCTCTGCCCTTCCACCACGATGGCCAGCTGCAGCTGCTCGGATGGTGGTGGGTGCCTTTCCGGCCTGCCCGGGCTTAGCCCCGGTACCTGAAACCTGAGCACCCTGCTGCGCCCACAGCCCAGGGACCAGCTCCTCAGTGGTGTAGGGAGCTGCTCAGGGGAGCAAAGACAGCTCAGCTGGGGCCAGGAGGAGAGCGAACGTTGCCTCTCCCTTTCCCTTGAGTGCACATGAGCAGAGGCCCCCTGAGGGTCATGGCGCTGGCAGCAGAGATGGGGAGTCCTGGTGAGGCGTCTTGCAGAGAGAAGCTCAGGACCACTGCTTGTTCAGGGCTCCTGCTGCTTATAAGTGACTGGGTTTACATCCAATTAAGTTGTAACGGATAAATTAAAGCCCTGGAGACGGCCCTGACTGTGGAAATTGCTGCTGCAGGATTTACGGTCCCTTCTCTCATCAGAGCTGGTAACTCTACTGTGCTACTTCCACCACACTCTGTTACTGTCTGGCACAGCAGCGTTGAGCTGAGACATGTCTAAAGGTCCCTAGTGCCCCAAATCCCTCCCGTGGTGCAGGCAGGTACACTCTGGGCAGCTGGGTGCAAAGCCAGGCTGGGCTGAGCCTGCAGCAAACCCTAAATTAAGCTCCTCAAGCCCTGGTGAGGAAGAGCGGGAAGGAGGTCTCCCTGGCTGCGCTCTGCTCCTGTAGAGCTCCAGGGGGGAGAGGAGGGGAGCTTTGTCCTCTTTGCCCTTCTCTGTCTGGGCTCTGCACCCTCCCCCTCTCACTGGGAGAAGGCTCAGGGATTAACAAACATCTCCCTGCCTGCTGGGGATTGTGCATCACCCAGGCAGAGCAGGGGCAAGAGCCTTCAAACAGCTCAGAGAGGCTGGTGCTGGAGAGGTGCGGGGGCTGGGAGTGTCCTGTAAGGATCAGGGTACACCATGGCCGTGGGGTGGCCAGGCTGCGTGCAGGGCACTGAGGCTGGGGGACTTCTATGCGGAAAGCCTGGTGCTTGCTGCACCCCCACCTCTATTCCATGCCAGCACCTGCAGCACCGCGTCCTTGCAGCACAGCTCTGGTTGGGATCAGCCAACAGCAGCCCACCCTGACCAAAGGCTTGCCCTGCTCAGAGCCCCGAAGCCAGAACTGGAGCAGTCCCCTCCTCTGCACCCATGTGCGAGAGCCCATCCATACCTGAGGCTTCTTCTCTGCAAACACTCAGGAAAATCAATGCCTGCTGCTGCAGGGGGTCCAGGGACGGCTGCGGGGAGTGAGTGTGTGAAGCTGTGCTGGAGCACGCACAAGGCTTCATTGCAGGAGGGTTTTCCAGCCTGGAGGGGCTGTGCAGACCCAGAGGTGAGCAGGACAAGGAGCATCGACTGACTCAAATGACTCGCCTTGGTGCTTTCTCCCAGAATGAGGGTGCAGCCTCTTGGTCCCAGGTGTCCTCTCTCCTCCTGTCCCCTGACAACCTCTGTTCTTTTCCCACATTACCACACATCACCCAGCAGATCCCTGCACCTGCCCGTGTCCTGCATGTTCCCCAGCTCCCTGCTTATGAGAGGGCTGGTCCCTGACAAACATCTCCCTCTTCTGCCCCATAGGAAACAGGAGAGAGGGGCACAGCAGGGTCTGTTGCAACCCGCTAGGAGGCCTGGCCAGTGTGAGGAGCCCAGAGTACATGGGAAAAGGTCCCAGTCCCAGTGATTCATGTGCAGCCTGGTTATGCCCAACAGCTCACAGTACAGGTGGTGCAGCAGGACCACATTTCCCAGTGCGCTGTGTGTTGCTGAGCTCCACGAGCGCAGGGCCGTGCATGCTCTGTACCCAGCACCATGGCTGCAAGCTGCAGCAGCCCACGTCCAGCTGCGAGCAGGGACTGGTAAGGTCACCGCTATGCAGGCACGTTGCTGCCCTCCTGTTCCCTCCCTGACACTCGAGCTGCAAGGCCAGTGTGGGGCTGTCTGCAGCAGGACGGCTGCAAATATTTGTTGTGTCATTAATTTTCTACGAGCAGAGTCAGCACAGCACCTGGCAGCACTTGCTTACTGCCTCCTGTTATCTCCTGTCGATGCTTCCCATGCATGGGTGCCAGTACCGTGACATCTGTGGAGGCAGCATTCGCATCCCATCCCTATCTCTTAGTGGTGGGCAGTGATTTCAGCTCCCTGCTCTGCTTCTCCTCAGACAAGCCCCAGTGCCCCTGTCAGGGTGCACAACAGGGTGGCAGGGGACTGAACAGCCAATGCCTGAACCCAGCTGAGTGTGTGCCTGCTGGAAGCCCTGTGGGCTGTGAATTTGAAAACATTGAGAATACTGATAAAACAAAACCAACCACCACCTCCGAAAAGGAGGGACAGGCAGCTCTGGCTGTGCCTGCACCACCTGTGACTCATGCAGGTAACAGGGCTACTCCTTGTCCTCTTGACCTGGCCCTGGGAAATGGGGCTCTCAGCAGCTCCACACTCATCCCAGGAGGCTGTGCCAGCCTTGCTCCATCTCCTGCCTCTTGCCAGGCTATTATTAATACTCCCCAACTACAGCACAGCGTCCCTGAAGTGCTTGTGGTTCTGCCAGACGTAAGCCAGGAGCAGAGATGCCAAGAACCTGGTCTGGCTGCAGTGGTGGGCTGAGTGGGACCACATCAGAGCAGGTCCAGGATTGGCCTCAGCTGAGCTGGTGGGAGCAGCCCTGTGACCCATGGCACCAGCTGCAGGAGAGTAGGGCAGGGAGCAGGGCTGAAAGTGCTCAGTGGGTCTTGGCCTATCGCTTTGGGGAACAACCTTGACCTGTGGTTCATCACTGCCCTTTGATCTGCATGGCTTGACATTGCTGCAGGGAGGAACTCAGAAGCAGCACAGCAATGTGGAGGGAAAGGCTGGTGAGGGCATGCATAGCTCAGCATAGTGCCTGCCAGAGACCCTACAGAACAAACCCACATGCAGAGTCCACCCCAGAGACCCTACATTAACAAACCAACATCCTCAGCCTTGCCCTGGCTTCCTTGACAAACCCAGAGCTGACAAAGGGAAAACCTTCTGGAGGAAAGCAATGCATCAGGCTGGAGAACCATTTCCCTGTGAGCTCTGAGCTTCTGTTTGGGAAGGGCACATCCCACCCCAGCCACAGCAGCACAGGTGAGAGAGATACTCCCAGTCCCTTCTGCTCTCCTGCCCCAAGTAGAGACTGTGGAGCCCTGCTTATTCTCCCAGATGCCCGAGCAAGAGGTAGGTGCTGCAAGGGGCTCCCCGCCCTTGAGCCAGCGGTCACTCAGGCTACACCTCTCTGAGTAACGCCTCGGCCTGAGCATGGTCCTGTAATTGTCCACACCACTCAGCTGCCTGACACAGTTTTGGCCTGTGCTAAATAGGACAGGTTCAAGGGAGGTCATGGGCCAGGGCCATTCCCAGGAGAAAACATGGACACAGCCAACTCCAGGTGGAGAGGAGAGATGAGCCGTGTGCCTGTCCTCCTGCGGCTGCTGCCTTCCCCTTCGGCTTCCCCTCTCTGTGCCAGGGCAGAGGAGCAGGGTGATGGTGCTGGTCTCTGGATGTCCATGGGAGCCTTTTGCCTGGAGGTCACCGATGCCACAGCCATGTGTGGACAGTGATGCTCTGTCCAGGTGTCGGAGGGGCTGGAAAGCGGAGCATCAGCTCTCCATGCACCAGCAAGATCGGGAGCTCCCTGTGACTGGGGGCACTTCCCAGCCCTTTCCCTTGTCCCCAAGCCCTGTCTAGACCCTGTCCAGGCAGGGCAGGCTGAGGCAGCACAGGCTGGAGCATGGCCCAGTGTGGGGAGGGAATGCAGCTGCCCTGTGTTCGGTGTGGAAGTCACCATCGTGCCACTGCTTGCAGCCAGTTCAATCACAGCTCTTTTTTGCTTCTCCCAGCTGTTGAAAATCTCATTAGGTTTAGAGAGCTCCGTGAGCAGTGCTGCCAGCCTCTCCCATCTCCTGCCCTCTCCCATGAGTCAAGGCACCACGACCTCCAAGGAAATGCATCAGCACGCTCCATGGGGCCTGGGCAAAAAAACCTTCCCGCGCCCTGGCTTATGTGGACAGGTCTGGCACAGACAAGGTGTGCCAGGGTCCGCCATGAAGACAAGGGTAAGGAAAGGAGGTGTGGTGGTGTTCTACGTGGGGACATCTCTACAACACAATGGAGTGAGGGAGCAGGGCTGTCCACACACAGCAGCCTTCTACGCCACGGTGGGTAAAAAATTAGGAAGGACAGTGGGTCCTACGCAGTTAACGTTTGTGGCAAACATGTGAGGCTGGTGGTCCCAGGCCAGCAGCAGTAGAAGCAAATGATACTTGAGCCAGGACAAGTGGTGGTAGTGCTGCCTTGACCTGGGATCTCTGCAGGCTACAGTGAAAGGCAGAGCTGAGATGAATGGGGCAGGGCTTTGATCCTGCTGTGCCCTGCATGCTGGAGACCTGTTCCCAGGCAGCACCTGCATGCCACCGCAACACATTAATACCTTTGATTACTGTGGCCTAATTTCTGTCCACCTGTGTCATGGGTGGCTGATCACCCCACCCTGCTGAGCCCTTGCTCTACAGTGGCTGATTGCACCAGCACTGGACAAACTGGTCTCCTGGGGTAATTATAGCCAGGAGAGACCCAGTGCTGCAGGCTGTGGGTGAGCCAAGTGTGTCACCACCAGTCCAGCACCCGGCCTGTAAGTCACACCATGATGCATGGCAAGTCCTTTCTTATGGGACTAAGCATCCACCCTCCCTCCCCACTGTCTCCTGCCTGGGAACCTGCCTCCCCAGCCTGCTCGTCTCATGGCCCTGGGCTCCACGGGATTTCTGCTGGCCAAGGGGGAGCGGGCCAGGCTGAGTGGGGGTTCCCCATGGGAGGTTGTCACATGAGATGGGACCTTCCCTTTGCCCCCAGGTCAGCTGTGGTGCTGCTGTAGGTCTGGTCATGGTCTTCCCCTTGGCTTGATCCTGGGCTGGAAACGCACGTGACTTTATGCATGTATTTATACAACAAAGGGTAGCTGCTCCCTGGGCTCTGGGCACCTTGCCATCCCCACCACTGTCACTGACTTACCAGGACGCAGTGCCCTCCTCCCTCCTTCTCCTCCACCTGCCTAGCCTTTGTGGGGAACCGAGTCACACCACAACAAGCCTTGGTCAGAGGCTGAAGACCGGGGGAAGCCAGCAGGCTCCCGGGGATTCTGCAGGGCCACACACAGAGGAAAGGGGTGAGCAGGGGCCCAGCCCAGCCCTCGGCTTTCCGGTGCCCCATGTGTGAGGGAAGCTGCTTTGGGAAGGCACAGCACTCTGCTGATGGCAACCGCACAGCCACGACATGGACAGACATCCTGGGATGGGTCAGGAGGGAGCTGTGCCAGCTCAGGGTCCCCCTGGCAGCAGCGATGCCTCCTCCAAGGCATCATTGGTGCAGTGCCTGGCATGATGATGGGGCTGTGCAGCCCCCAGATGACCAGCTAACACCAACAGCTGTGCCACCTTCCCCCCTCCACCAGGCCACTGGCTCCAGTTCACTGGGGAAACAGCTGCTTGGCTTTTTCTTCCCTATTCATCGGGTTCCTTCTGGGCTCAGGATATTTTGGGCACTTCTCTATTCCCAGCTACCCTGGGTGGCATAGGCGGTTCCTCAGGATTTGCTTTCCTCTGGAAGCTGTACAGGCTGAGAACTGAAAAGGGTAAATGCCAAGCCCTTTATTTAAGACCTGTGTGTGGAAGGAGAGACTCATGACTCCACCAAACACATGCACTCCATCAGCTGCCTATGAAAGAGAGCTGTGACGTGTGGGGCCGGGACATGGGGTTGGGTGGAGCATTTGAACAGGAGCAATGCAGAGAGGCTTGTGCCATGAAGAAAGTGCAGGGTGGAGGGTTTGTCTAGGAGAGAGCGAGCTGCTCCATTCAGGCAGAGAGAGAGAGACCACACGCACAATATGCCGCCTCTGCCAGGGGGCAGATGGGGGGATATGGGCATGAAACACGGTGGCAGAAAGAGCAGGTCAGAAGTATTGATCTTGGTGCAGAGAGCCTGCCCTGAAGGCGGCACCTTCAGGCAGCAGGGTTTGGGGGGAAGCTAGTCTGGCCTGAGATGCTGCTCCAAATCTTACAATTCCCACCTCCTGGGTTTAGCCATGTTCCCTGTCGGAGAACCAGGGTGGGACGTGCTGAAGATGGGAGCGGGAACGGCTGGACCAGATGTGGAACTGCTCAGAGGTCAGAGCTGGAAACCCCATTTCTGAGCACATCTTCCTTAAACCAAAATGCAGCATCCCATGCCCCTCCAGCCTTACTCCACCCTGCTCCCAGCTGCAAACAGCTTATGCCCAATTTCGTGTGCTAAAAATATCTTTCTGTGCGGTCAGCAAGTGCGCAGCCAGATGGGAGAGGGTTGCAGTCTGAGAGCGAAAGGGAGTGGGGGGTGTATTTGGGGTAGGTGTGGGCTGCAGCACAAGGCCAGACGGGCCTGGGCAGGCTGGGTCGGGGGCTGTGAGCTGGCTGGCACTGCAGAGGGACATGCGTCAAGGCGGCAGTGCCAGGGCAGAGAGTCTTGCTTGGCTTGGGTCCATGCTTCTGGGTAGAGGGGCATGGCAGGGGGGGCGTGCACAGATGGACTCAGAAAGCTGGGGAGATGCTCACAGTGTAGAGCAGGCAGCAGGTCCTGCTCCCTCCCCTGGAAGGAGGTTGCTGTAGCAGTCAGAGCAGAGGGAAAGGAGGCACGGTTATCCAGCCCCCAGGGCCTGCCACAGCTCTGCCCAGCACCCAGGAGTGCCCTCCTGGGACCTCTGCACCCTGCGGGGCTGTCCACTGTCACATCTCCGCTCTCAGCCCACCTGTCCTGGGGGAGGCCAGACTACAGGCAGACCAGGCAGCTCCATAAGCCGCCTTGGGAGCAGAGATGGCAGCCTTGGGTGGCCGGTGCCACAAGAGGGAATCCTTGCCCTGGCTGCTGCTGCCAACTGGGTGACAGCAAAGATGCCCCAATGCCACCCCTCTCCCAGGCCAGCACAGCTCCCTGCAGACCTCCCAGATGTTTTGCTGGGCCCAAGGCAGACTGTGATAACCCATCATGACCAGGCTGTCACCCTTGAAGGATGCCTCTGTACCCCAGAACTATTTGGGTTCCCCTTACCCTCCTTCTGCCCATAGGTCTGGGGTTCTCCCCCCAGATCTGCAGGAGATGTGCTGTAGGGGACTGGGACATCTGGGTTTTATTGTCACCTTGGGGAAGGGGCTGGAGGGTTCCTGAGCTCAGGGTGGCACAGTGCACTGGCCTTTGTCCCCCTGACGGCACTGCAAGATCCCTGTGTGGAAGAAGGTTCAGGGCTGGTGGGGTTGGCAAGGTTGCTGGAGGGGTGAGGAAGACCCTACAGCAGGACTTGGGGCTGGGCTCTAGCCAGGATCCTGGGGGCATTTTCCATCTCTCCCTGCCAGAAGAGCCTCTGGGCTCTGGCAGCGCAGGCTGCAGCCCTGACTGAGGCAGACGCTGTGTCCTGAAGAGGAAGCAGCAGCACGTGGGGAGCCAGCCCCCCAGATCACATGTGGTCATGCGCTGGTGCTGTGCAGGGAGCAGACCCCTGCCTGTCCATCCCAGGGCTGGATCTGACCGGGTTACCCTCCCCAGGCCTGATCCTGACCCACCACATCATGGTGGGTGGTGTGTCATCCCAGCGATGACATCCCAGCCTGGCCTCAGCCTACCCCCGTCGCCACGGCCGTATCGGATGATTTATAGGTATGCCCCACACTGGGCTCCCTCAAGGACAGGTATGGGGCAGGGATGGGGATAAGCCCCAAATGTATTTCTGTTATTTTTGAGGTCTGACACAGGAATAGACTTTACTGTAGGGGGATGTGGTTGATACGTTAACAGTGCTTTCCACAAAGCCTGATCCTCAAAAGCCACAGCTACTTCTCCTTTCCTTGTGGTTTCGTGGATGGTTTTGAGCCCTCAGTGTTCTTCCTTATCAGAAGTAAAACTGATTGCAAATTGCGGGTGATTTGGGTTTTTCTCTCTTCAGTCTGAAGGTCTGAGTCCTGTTAGTTCATTGACGATTGAACCGGACCTTCAGGAAACAGCCCATCAATCATGTATAGAATGATCAAATCAACTGCCTTGGGGCCTCAGCCCCATTGAGAGGAAGGTATGTGGCTGGCTGGCTTTATGACGTGCAAAGATGTACACATCCACTGTATGCTATAGCAGGAAATCTGTATTAGAAAGCATCTAAGATGTGTTGAGATGGCCCTGTGAGACTTAGTCCTGCTGCAAGGACTAGAGCAGTGTACGGAGAGTAGGCACAGCCCACACGTGATGTGCTCTTGGAAGCGCAGTGAATGGTCTCACGGAGCTGGAGCTCATCACCTCCCGTTGATCATGTCATGCCGAGTTTGGATTCATGAGTTGCTGCGTGACTTGACAGTCCCTCGGAAACCTTCTCTCATTTGAACTCTGCTATGTGGTTCCCAGTGAAGTAAGGCATCATCAATTGAACTAACCGCTCTAATGTTAGACTGTGTGAGAGCTAGGCATATGACAGAGTGTGCTGGCCTTCAGTATTTCTTCAGCATTTTTCTAGTGCATGCTATACACTAAGGCAACAAATCTCAAAAAATGATAAATTTCTAAGGAGGAAGAGGCCAAACACAGATTGCTAGGCGCCAGTGCATTTCAGGATAGGGGAAAAGAAAAGAAATACTCATATCAGCTGCAATAGGAAGCCTCTTGCACCAACATGTGCATTTTTGAAGCTTGGGTGTTTTCTGTCACTGTTTTTGCTTCTTTCATATGGCAAAGAGAGGCAGTGAGAGTGTCTACGTCTAACGCTGGGATTTTATGAGGACATTACCCAGTGAGTGCTGGCTGTGGCCGCTCTCCTGGGTGCTTGCACCTTTGCTGGCTGCACAGGGACAAAAAAAGCCTGGTTCCCAATGCCCAGGGAACTGCCAAGGAAACGGAGGACATGACTTAGTGCTGCTGCTCCTCTTGCTGCAAGCTTGCTAGAAGACTTTGCCACATTAATCTCACAACAGCTGTATGTGAGACAGCTGGACTTGATGTACTGATGTTACTGAATGGATCTTAGGAGAGACCTAGCTTCCAGAAACCCCTCAGTGTTGGTGCTCTACTGGGGTAATGCAGGCAGATACAAAAAGCACTGTCCTGCGGTACTGAGGGTGGTGGTTCCTGGGAAAGGATCTGCCATGGAGCTCTGGGCCAACTGGTCCCAGCCAGGTGGTGAAGAGCACCTTGGGTGACAGCACCTGTTCCCAAAACACTGATTGTATTGGACCATAGAGCAATCATGCTCCTCTGTCCAGGGAAACAGAGAGAGAGAGGCTGTATAAACCGCAGAGTTGAAAGAGGAGCTGCCCAGGAGAGCTGCAACAGCACAGGGAGGCAGGACTCGTGGAAGCTTGAAGCCGTGCAACAGTGTGTGAGCTGGAAAGGGGCTCAGAGAAGAGCTTGGTGGTGGCGTCTTCAGGGACAGAAGCCTGGGGGAGCGTAAGCGAGGCAGCTTGGGGTTATGGCTCAAAACGAGGAGTGCCCAGGGAATTCCCTCCCATACCCAAAGACCCTGCCTGACCTAGCCAGGGACAGGAATAAGCCTTCTCCATCCAGCTCCAGGAAGACCCTCTTACTCCCAGTACCGTGTGCACTGTCCATGTCAAGGCGCTTCACATCCTAGAAGGCACTGAGAAAGTGGAGCTCAGAGCAGGATAGCAGGAAAGGTTTGGAGGAGAAGGGAAATGAGCCACGTCTGTCTGGTTCAGGAGCTTGTCAGATCTGGAAGGTCTATTGGTGGGGTTCAACAGCAGGATTGCTGCAGCTGGGTCAGTTCAAGGTAATAAGTAGAGAGATTTCAAGGCAAAAGTGATGCATGATGAGAGCACCCTGGGGTGGGCTTGGGCAGGTGAAGCAGGGGTGTTTTCCTCAATATCCACCACTGGATGTGGAGGGCGAGAGGAGTGAGGCAGACCTGAGAAGGTTTTGGAGGTGTTTGTGGAAGCAGGGCTACGGGGGCCTGAGGTAGCCGGCGAAAAGGCTGGATGGAGGCACCCAGGAGACCCCATCAAGCCTGGACCTGCTGCTTGCGGGCAGATGGGCGAGGAGCAGCCCTGTGGCCGGTGGGATGCTCTCTTTCCAAAGAGGAAGCTTTTTGCACCACATGTGATTTCCCTGTGTGGCTGTTTCATTTCTGTGTCTGCACCTCTCCTGCGC
Source organism: Aptenodytes forsteri (assembly GCF_000699145.1). NCBI lineage: Eukaryota > Metazoa > Chordata > Aves > Sphenisciformes > Spheniscidae > Aptenodytes > Aptenodytes forsteri. The sequence continues at coordinate 40,166 of NW_008796209.1, forward strand.
TGGGCTACACAGATACCTTTCCGGAGCGGCTCAGACTGAGTCCTGCCCGGGGACTTTGTGCCAGCATGGCCCTGCGAGGGCTGGCTCTGGCCTTTCTCCTGGTCCTTGCCCCTCTGCTGCTTGCACGGGGACAGACGGACCCAGGTCCCAAGAGGCAGGGGGGAGCCAAGGAAGCAGGTAAGAGTGGGCTGCGCCTCTCTCTTACAGAAAAGGTTTTGCTGCTCCTCTGCCTGCGTATTTGCTACGTAGCTTTACCCCGTTCAGCCCACAGCGGCTGTGTTGGGGAGGGCTGAAGCTGGCGTCTGCATCCGTCATGAGACACTCAGGCTGCCGTCGGGTTGTGGTGGGGTGAAGCTCTGTTTGGGGATGGAGGGCAGCAAACCTCGGTGTGCTGGGAAAGCCTCCATGAGCGTGGGAGCTACAATATGCCTCTGGGGAGTGGGCAGTGTCCCTGGGAGCAGGAGGTGGCTAGTTCTCATCGCACAGTGGGCAGACAAAGCCGGGGTACGTGGCCTTCCTGGGGCAATCAGAGCAGCATCCCTAGTGTTCAGAAAGACGTGGGGAGCTGTGAGATGAATCCCTGTGTTAGCTGGGACGCCTGCTCTCTCCCGTAGTTGCTGGGTTTGGGGGAGATGTAGTTCAGCGGGACTGTTCTTTAACAGCGTTGTTCTGTTCCTTCCCTGTGCCAGGAGGGCTGGGGCACCTCCTGGGTCTCTGCTGGGCTCTTCCTATGGAGAATGTGGGCTTTCCTGCGGAGGCTGTGCGCTGTGCCCTGGAGTTGCCGGTACCCGTCGAGGTGCCCATGGGGCACAGCAGGAGCGGCTGCTCTTTGCAGTAGGGTCTAGGGGGCCTGAGGTGTGAATCACTCTCTCTGCAGGGAAATGGGAGCAGAAGTGGCTTGCCAAGTCATCGGATGGCTCATGAGTCATGTTTCCCATCGCTGGTGGCTGGAGGGATGCTGCCCTTCCAACAACAGGCAGCCCTCAGCTATGCAGGGCAGGATGGAGCCTCGACTCAGCAGCAGCTCCTGCCCCTCTCTCCCGTTCTGCACAGCCCATCCCTGAGAAGCCCTGTCGATAGTCACGGCTCTCCCCTCCTTGGCCTGAGGGGGGCTGTGATGGGCTCTGAGTGGCTGGGGGAGATTTCCTGGGTCTGTGTCTGCAGAAGAGGTGTGGGGCACCAAACTGAGGTTCTGGCCATTATCCTCTACCACGCTGCTGGCATCTGCAGCACTGAAGGAGGCCGTTGGAGTCTGGATTATGGGTAGCCCAGCAGAGCTGCAGGCAGGGGTAGAGCTTGCCTCCACCTGCACCGAGAGGAAAGCCCTGGTGCCATGCCAAGCCCCCACAAGGGCTTTTGCGGCAGCCGGTGCTCTTCAAGTGTCATCAAGGAGTCATGTCTGCCATAGACGTGTGCTTTTTTCACTTTCTCTTCATGTCCTGTGTCCTTGCTGTTCAGGGATAGCCATCAACGTCTGAATGACCCACATGCATTTTCTAGACCTGACCTAGACATCAAAGGCTTGCGTTACTTGCTGACAGTGCCTATGGCCCAGTTTTGCTGACCTTCCTCTCCCCACTGAGGTCTGCGGGAGACAGCCTCATGCTCCCATTGCTCCCACTTGCTACGTCCCCTCTTGTGCCTTGGCCTTGCCAGCTGTTTCCTCACTGGCTCTTCTTGTTGACTCCTACTCCCTTAGGAGTGTAACCTGCTTGTCACTGTGTCCTCTTGCATTGCAGGTCATTGTCAGCCTCCTGACTGAGCCGGGCTGTGCTCTTACTGCATCCCCCGTCCTCCTTCTATGTAAGGGTGTTTCTGCCTAGCCTTTCTGATGTAGAGCATCTCGGGGACAGCCAGCCTTTGGGACCTGTTTCCTGACAAGTACCAACAGGAAAAAAACATTCCTCCCCACAGGTGGAAACCTGCTCTTTGAAGTGTGGTTCATTTTCCCGCAGCAGAGGGATTTCCTCCCCGCTGGCTGGTGTCCCTGGTCAAACGCTTGGTGCTGGGTGGGTAGCCTGGACCCTGCTGGGGTGGGAAGGATCCTGGATGTCACCCTGGGGCAGGAGTGTGAGGGCGTGTGCGCTGCTTCAGGGGGGTTTAATGATGGGAGGGGGCAAGGTGCATGCCAGGGATGCATAACCGGGCTCGGACCGAGTCAAGGGTTTCAGGTCTGTCAAGGCTTTTGGCTGTCACGGGGAAGTGTGTGCTCTGAGGGCACTGGGACGGATCCAGCGGCGGGGGAAGCAGTTTCCTGTCTGGCCAACACCGGTGGTCTCAAAGGATGGGGGGTGGTGGCCACCACTGTCCTTTGCAGCGGAGGGCCAGGGTGCAGGGTTGAGATGATGGCTGCTAGCAGATAAGGGAAGTGTGGTGATGCCCCTGTTGCAGCGTAAGGGAGTGCAGCCCCACGAGTGCTGGCTGGCAGGAAGCGGGCAGTTGTAGAGATGCGTGTGGCTGAAGAGAGGTGTTTCATCCTAATTTAGGGGAGGCCACCTCCTACCCAATGCCTCGTCATGGGCTCAGTTTGCACTGGGTGAGCAAGTCTGGGTGACACGCCTGCCAGGGCAGGGCAAGGCAGGCTCCTTTTGGGTGAAGTGCACAGGAAAGGCTGGGTGCCTGGAGTGGGGTGTGAGCTTTGTGGTCAGTGCTGTGAACGCAGATGCGGAGGTCTGAGGGCAGGCTGTTGGTGCTGGCAGCTGCCTCGTGGGGCCAAGTTGGGAGGGTGTGCAATGGCAGCAGAGGCCCACTGGGTGTGTTGCGCTGCCACAGCCCCTGTCTTTGTGGGAGAGAGCGCAGGAGAGAGCAGCATCCACTGGGCTGCTGGCTCCCGCTGGCTGGGACCCCTCTGCAGCGCGTGGGTGGGCAGGAGGGCCTGCGGGTAACCCTCCTGCACTGCACCTGAGGGTGCAAGGAGGGTTAATGCACCTGGGGTCTGGGGCCTCATCCGGGGAGGTGCTCATCTCTGCCGCCCCTCTCAAGTGAGGGGGACCAGCACCCCTCAGGACGGGGCCTCGTCACCCCCGAGGACGCTGCCGGAGCCCAGTGATCCTCAGGGCTCTCCCTCGTGGCCTTTGCACACAGGAAGATGTAACGCTCCCTCCGACTGGGACCCCAAGCTGCAGTTTAGCCCGAACCAGAGCAGCTATGCCTTGAACGATTTGGTGCAGCTGAGCTGTGCTGGGAAGCATGTGCTGTAGCTGGAGGGGTTCAGCCTGAGGCTTTGGCACTTTGCGCTGCTTCAGAGCCCCATGTGTCCCTGGGAAGCGTCTCTGGGGTTTGGGTGAGCTCTGGTGGGGGAGGCTCTCCCTGCTGCACTGCTCAGCTGGGCATGAGAGGGGCCAGGAAAATGGGGTCTCAAGCACCCCATGGGTGGGTGGAACCCAGGGGAGGCTTGGGAGTCCTGGAGAGAGGGTGATGAAAAGCCCTGTGCCCCTGAACAGTGCCTGGGCACACGGTGGGAGTAGAGGGACTCTTGTGTGTGTCAGGGTGAGTGGTCAGAGTCATGGGGAGGAGAGAGCTGTCCCAAACTTCCTCTTCTGCAAGCTAAATAAGCCATATTCCCTCAGCCTCTCCTTGTATCCCTATCCTGTTAGGATAGAAACCTCATCTTTTCAGCAGTTTTGGGACTCACAGATACCCTGGCAAAGTCAGGGATGGGCCTTGTCAGAGCCACCAGTTGTGCCTGGTGACTGCAGGGTTCCCTGACATCCTTTACAAGGGTCAGCTCTAGCTGAGCTTGGGCTTTCCTAGCTCCATCTCTGCATGCACAGGCAGTGCTTCTCTTATTCCTCTGCAGCCTCTCCTTCCACCTCCTATGTAGTGCCTCTTGTGCTGCAGCTCAGTTCCCGCTTTAGCCAAGCTGGTCCCTGAGCAGTTTAAAACAGACTTTGTCCATTTTCTCCCCTGGGGAGGTGGACACACTTGCAGCATGGTGTCACCCTTACTCGGTCTCTCTCCTGGTCCTGATTCATAGGCTCCAAAGAGGCCCTCGCCTGCTGCCTGTTCCACAGAAAAGCTCTAAACAAACAAGCCAGCTCCAACCACTAGCATGCCACTGCCCTGCCAGGGTGATGTATTGGAGCTGCAGACTCACAGTAGTCCCCTTCCCAGCATGCTGACGCCTGCCCCGCCTCTGCCAGCATCCCAGTGAGACACAGACTCCACTTTGCCACAGAGCAGAGCAGAGGATATATGGATGCAACGAAGAGCTTGCAAAGAGCTCTTGCCCTGCCCTCCAATGCCTGACCAGTCCCTGTCCCCGAGAAGGACTCTCACACTTTGACCCTGATAGGAAAGTGCCCAAAACCCCAGTGGGATAAAAGAGTCCAGTTTGCACCGAGCAAAAAAAACAACCAAATGACTGAATGAAGAACTCCTGCTGACCTGCCCCAGAGATCTCAAGCCATCCTTCCCCAAGGTCAAATGTGCAAGGGAATTGCTACCAGTGAGTTCTGGAAAACCAGCCTACAGAGATGCCTGGTGGGGCAGGAGCAGCACAGGTGCCTGGACGATCATTGAGAGGGCCGTAGAGTGTAGTGGTAAGTGAGGCAGCAGCAGCTCTCCCATGTCCCCTCTCTACCTTCACCCTCGATAGCCGGCTGTGACGTTGCCCAGCTGAGCTGCAGGCACGCCACAGTCCCTCCTTGGTGCTGTGTTGCCCGTGCAAACTGTTAAAGAGGACAGCCCAGGCAGGAGGCAAGAGACAAGATAGTGCCAGCCGAGCAAGCTGGCAACTCCTGCAGTGGTTCCTGAGCAGTACAGAGGGAGAGCCCCCTCCCAACAAGCCTTGCTGAGGGGTCATGTCCTGGCAGATGGACGTGTCACCTTCCCTCTCCCTTCAGGGGCTGGAGGGATTGCTGGGGATTGCTGATACCCCACCAGCTATCCCTGCCCAACCTTGTCACCTCCCAGTCCAACTAACAGCCACTTTCACCTCTGCCAGAAACGTGCCAAAGGCCCCGGTGGGACTCAAGACTCTGGCTGGCACCAGACCAGGAGAATTACAAGAAGAACGAAGAAGTGATGCTGAGCTGCCCTGAGGGTTTCCAGCCGTCCTTCACCAAAATCAAATGTTCGAGTGAAGTCCAGCCCATCAGTCATGGGAAACCTGTATACAGAGAAGTTTGGCATGGAAGGGACAGCAGAGGTGGCTGGATCCGCATTCGGTCCAACGTGGAGTGCGTTGGTAAGGGAGGCATCAGGACCTGTCCTGGCTGCCCTGCTCTGCCCCAAACTGAATGATTGGTGATACCCCACCTCCCACCCCTGACTCAGCTTGTCACCTCCCAGCCCAACTAACAGCCACTTTCACCTCTGCCAGAAACCGGCCACAGGACACGTTCCTGAGCAGGGGAAGGCAGGCTGTGCCTGCGCAGGAGGTTTCAGTGCACAGGAGGTTTGGGGCTCTCTGCCTGCCTGGGGAAATGGTAGGTGCTGCTGAAGGCCGTGTCGAGGCAGCCCCTGAGCCTGCCCTGTGTTTGTCCCGGGGCTCCAGGGGAGCCTCTGCGGGGAGGGGTCTGGTGCCAGCCTCAGTCCCTGAGGGTCCTGGCAGGAGGGGACTGTGGGATCAGGGTGGGGGGCAGTGACCAGAGGTGCCCAGGCCAGGCCAGGGCAGAGTGCTGGGTGTGCAGGGCTCCAGCCTGCTATTCACGGCTGGGTGGGAGGTTGATGGTGGAGGTGTGTGTGTGCCATGGGTCTCCCTGAGGGCTTCTGGAAACAGCATGTGCACAAGGGAGAGAAGCTCCAGCGCTGGGTGTGGCACAGCGATGTGTAGTGGAGCTTGTGTTGGTGTGGGAAGCCCTGTACAACATGCTGAAGGTCAGGAATGAGCTGTCCTCTGGTGCTGCCCGACTCTCTGCATGCCCCGTGACCCCTCTGGCTGGGCCACAGCGAGAGGGCTTGGGGCTGGTTCCCTGAAGGCAGCTGTGAGCTCGGGGAGCGTGGGGACATGGGTGGTAGGGGAAAGGGATGCTTCTCCTGTGGATCCTTGAGCAGGGCCTGTGGGGGCAGCTCCACACATGGCCCGGGCTTTCAGGGTGTCCTGTACAGTCCCCTTGTAGACTTAAAGTTGCATGTTACCAGGCTCAACTGAGGGGGCTGTGAGGCCCCAGAGCCAAATTCTGAGCTTTCCATCCCTATGCAGCTTTGAGTGTTGCACGGTGCCTCTGGTCCCTGGAGCTACAGCTCCTCCTGGCTTTTCCTGGGAGGCCTGGGGGGAGCAGCACGGGGCCCTTCTTGTCCTCAGCCCCTTGCTGAGGACGTGGTATGGGAGGGCTGCTCTATATGGTGTCCTGCAGCTCCATCCCTCGCCCTACCATGCCAGGGAAGGGGATCCCCTGCTCCATCCCCTGGCATGCCCTGCGGGGCCAACCTCTGCCCTGCTAACTCCTTCCCATCTTGTTGGTGCAGAGAAATGTGAGAAGCCCCAGTGGGACCCTAGGTTTATCTTTGACCAAGAACGGTGGACCTTCAACCCAAATGAAGTGGTAAAGATGAGATGCCCTGAGGGACACTGGCCTCCCCCCATGGAGATCAAATGCGTGAAGCTGAACCCAAGGGAAGGCTCCACGATTCCTCGCAGCGGCTGGGTTGTGAGGAACAGCACAGGCCGCTGGCACCCTATGGAGGGGAACCTGACCTGTGTGGGTAAGTGATTGAACCAGCCACTCTCCCAGTGCTCTCAGTCCATTCTCCCCAGGCAGGGAGAGCAGTGCTGCCTGTGTCCCACAGCGTTAGTGCCCCGTGCTCGGGGTGGTCAGGGCATGGCGTGGGCATTCACTCCAGAGAAAACTGCTGCTGATGCATGCCAGGTTTGACTCCGTGCTGTCGGCAGCTGGGGCACCCTGCACAGTGCCGAGGGGGACAAGTCCTCACCACTGTGCATAGGGTGCCAGGCAGCGTGCCCAGACCAGTCAGATGGGTCTGCCTGGAGAAGAGCACGAGAGTCCAGGGGCAGGAGGGCAGGCCCCTGGTCTGGCTGCTGGGTTTGTTGGCTAAGTCATTGCTGGTATGAAAGGGATCAGTCACTGGATCAGTGGCTAGCCCCAGGGTTGGCAGCTACAGAGAGGCCACAAGTGCTTGTTCTTACCCTCCCACAGTCACTGCAGCACCCAGAGTACCCCTGGGAATAGTTGAGGGCCAGAGGAAGGTGCAGGCAGTGCCTGAGTGTAGTGTGGGAGAAGGCGGGATGGTCTTGTCCACACTGTGCTGGGGACAGGCTAGCGAGGGAACAGTGGGGATGGTGGAGGTTGGCTGCAAGGCTGGGAGGGGAAGGGAAGGAAGTGACCCTCTTGCAATGTTTCCTTCGCAGATATCCTCCAGGTTGTCTCCGAGACCTTGGAGATTTCCAGCACCAGCATCAAACTGAACTGGACCTGCAGGCTCCCTGAAGTCTGCCAACACATTTGGGCCAGGTGCCGGCTGGAAGAGCATTCCTCCCCTCCCTGTGAGGCTGAGGAGGTGAAGGGAGAGGAGAGACTACATGGCCGGAAGGGAACATTCACCTGTCCCCCTCTGCAGCCCTTCACTGTCTACAGTGTCACCATCTCCCTGCCGCCCAGCACGATCCTGTACACACGGCTCCTCAGGACAAAGGAAACGGGTATGTTTACAATGAAATGTAAGATGCCCTTCGCCTGGCAGCTCGGCCTGAACATCCGCTCCCTGCAGTGATGGTCCTGGGATTGTGGCTGTTTGGAGTCTGTGGAGCTCTGGGAAAGGGGCTGTGCAGGGCCCTGGAGCATGGCACGTCCCCTCCTCACTCTCCCCTTCCTTACCACACCGTTGCTGCTGCTGCGGCACATGAAGCCTTTGTGAGGCACAAATCCTCACTGGCCTCATGTGTGACCCCGTCCTCCTGTGCTTCCAGTGCCGGACAAACCAGAGAAGCTGTGGCTGGATCCCAGCACGGGGTCCCTCCGGTGGAAGGCGCTGCCCTCCTGCAAAGGGGAGATTATCGGATACCAGGTACCAGGGGACCACGGACTCCCCGTGATCCCCCTCACCTTGCCAGGCGCCTCCCTGCCTGGAGCTCTGTGCAGGCAGCCTGGGGAGAGGTGTGAGCCCTCCTCAGCCAGGGCCCACCAGCTCTACACTGCTGGTGTTTCTGGTGTGGTCAGCTCCCCTCCTGTCCTCAGCCAGCAGTATCAGCCCCTCTCTGCAGAGCTGCCCTGAGCAGGAGTGGGAGGTCGGTGCTGCTCCCCACCAGCTCTGTGTCCTTCCTCTAGCTGAACATCACGGCCAGGAGAGCGCATGATGGCAGCTTCCTTGAATTCAAGCAGGTATTGGTGAACCAGTCTGTCACTCAGTACATGCCATCTCATCAGATGCCTGGAAGCAAATACACGGTGACAGTGCAGGGCCTCACGGCGGCTGGTGCTGGGGCTGCGTCACTGCTGGAATTTCGAAGCTACGTCTCGGGTAATGGTTGTTCTGCCCTGGGTCTGGCTGAGGTGGCCTCCCTGGGAGCGAGCGCTGAGCCTGGAACAGCTTCCAGAGCTGTGTGTGTACCCATGCCATCCCCACCAAGACAGATGCAGGGAGCGTGGTCACCCTGAGAGCCCGCCTCAGCAGTGGGCCACAGGGCTGGGTGAGTCCTGCTTCGAGGGCGTGCATCGCCTGGTCCCCAGAGCAGCTGCATCGCTTCAGCCCCTCTTTGTGCATGCGAGAGCAGAGCTGGCCCCTCTAGTCTTCCACTGGAGACGATGATACCCACCCCTGCATTCGGGTGCATGGGGGCTCAAGGTCAGACAGTGCTGGGTCTGTGTGTCCTCTTGCTGTGCACAGGCTGGTTGAGCGGGCTTCCCGACCCTCCAGTTGTGTATGGCAGATGGGACAAGTCCCCGTGCTCCAGAGCCTCCCTCTGCCCTGCCCTGCCCAGCATATGTGAGGGCAAGGGGAGGCTGTGCCTTGCTGCCTGTCCCTGCAGCAGCCAGGACAGCCAAGCCTGGACACACATGTCTACACACATGCACACACCCAATGCCAAGGTCGGGGCCATCGCTGGCACATGGTCCAGGCTGTGGCACCCACTTCTGGCTGCTTGTTAGTTGTAGGACAGCCTCTGGGCCCGTGGCCTGGGTTGGCAGTCATGGTGGTGCTTGTGGTGCTGGTGGTGCTGGTCCTCCTGTCTGCAGGGATCCTGTGCTTTGTGCTGTCCAGGTGAGTAGGCAGGAGACTTGGAGTTGCTGCTCTGCCCCAGGCCACGCTGTGCTGTGGGGTTGGAGAAGGGTTTCCTCCAGCTGCTCCCACCCTTCGGGTACAGAGGATGCAGCTGGCTGGTCCTACCATAGCTCGGCTGTAGGGCTCCTGTCTGGGGCTCATGAGCATTTTCCTCAGGGCTGGGCAGGGACCGTGTGTGCTAAGAGACGCCCTCCCTTGCTGCTGTTGCTGCTACCACTGCTGCTGTCCCCCAGGGTGTTGATGGGCAATGCCTGCAAGCTCGTGAGAGGCCCAGAGGGAGGGTGTGCAGAGCCGTCCGTGCCTCTGCTGCTGGGTTCAGCAGGGCCCTGGGGCACGTCAGCCTCTCCCCTGACTCAGGACTGCCCTTTGTTTTCCCAGGAGAAGGAAGGCCTTACCCAGCAAAGCCAAGGAGGACCATTACACAGGTAGGGTCCCCATCACAGAGACGGCTGTAGGGCTGGGGTTAGAGCTGGGAGGGGAGCAAGTCTATTCCAGGAGAGCCTGTTGCCATCCTGTGGTGGCTGCAGGCAGCCCAGCTGGCTCTGGCTGACCTGCCAGAGCAGTGTGTCCCACATGTGCTATCCCCAGCCGAGAGCCTCCTCCCACTGCCTCCTCCAGCAGCTTCTGGCCGGGGTCCCCTCACCGTGCCAGTGAGGGTTGGGAGCTGCCCCTCATGCTCACCCTGCCCGGGGGAGGCAGGGCCTCTGCCCAGCCCTGCTGCCCTGCCGGTGTGTGTCCCAGGGTGCCCTGCAGCCCCCAGTGCTGCTGTCTGCCTGGGTCTGCCCTGCTCCTTCTCCCACAGTCCCTGGGTCCTTCAAGCTGTTTCTGTCATTCCCCTAGAGCTCCAGCCCTATGAGAACTCGGATAATTACTGCGTGATCAAGGAGACTTTTCTGGCAGATGAGGCTGCAGGTAGGAGATGGATTGCCCTGCCTGTGTTCCCACAGCTGGCAGAGAGAGGGTGGAGAGTGGCAGCTGTGATGGCGTGAGCTCTGCACGCTGCCAAGGGCACGCAGCAGCCTCTGCCCTGGGTGCCCTTGGTCTCTGCAGGTAAAGGTGGCCAGGCTGGAGAGCTGTTGCCCCAGCCCCTGCCTGTCCTGGAGTCCTCAGGAGACAGTCAGAGCAGTGAGGGAGAGGAGAAGATGGGGTGGACGTCCGAGGCTCAGTGCTGATGGCAATTCCCGGAGCCCCTTCTCGAGGCTTGGTCCTCCACCACTGGAAGCAGGACTTCATATAGCTTGTGCTGGGTTACTGCTCCCCCTCAAATTTGCTCCCTCATCAAGCTCCAGCATCCTCTGTCACAGAGCAGGAGCAGCCCAAGGCCTGGGACGACCTGCTGGACGTGTTCTGGTAGTCCTCCAGTGCTGTGGCAAAGCCGTCTCACCCGCGTCCTGGTGCCTGCAACTGTCCTCTGAGACCGAAGCAGCACACAGGTTCCCTCTTTCCCTGCTCCGTATCCCCATATCCACCTAGACCCCGGCCTCTGCTTGAGTTTGGCCCAACCGCGCTGCCCTGGCAGCTGTGCTGCTGTGTCCAACCAACCAATAAACTGTTCTGGTTTGCAGGGGCTTCCTGCCCCACGACAGCTCCCACCTTGTTGTGGTTCCTCCCTGTTTTGTGCGTGAAAGCCCCGTCCCTATAGATCTTCATGGAGGAGCTTGGACTAGGCTTTTCCAGCCCCCGGCAGCCCTGAGGAAGCACACCTGAGAAGCTGCGTGCTCCCAGTGCAACGCTTCAGGTTCCTACTTTCTCTCCTGCCCATCCTACAGGTAGCACGGTCTCTCTCAACTAGGCCTAGCTGTGCCTCTGTGTTGGTCTGTGACCTGCTCTGTGGGTGTTGGTGCTCGTCTCCCATTTTGTGAGGTGCAGTTGGACCTGGCCCTCTTGGAAAATCCCCATCCTGCAGCCTTTGGGATCTGCTTAATCTCGGCTGCTGCTGCTGCCCCGGTGCAGCCTCCAGCAGCCACTGCCTCTCCCGCGCTGTGGGATGCCGGTGCCCGGTGCAGCCGGGAGGTTGAGGGGCAGCCCGAAGGCTCTCCTTAGTGAGGAGCACGCTGCTGGAAGATAGGGCAATCGGCCACTCTCTTCTCCAGCTCTTTTTTTAGCTTGGGATGAGCTGCATGTGCAAGTAAAGACATGTTTTGATAGTCCTTCATATGAGCTGTCTGACCATCATTGTGGTACCTGCAACTGGCCCCTAGGACCAAAGCATCTCCTTCACATGGGTTCTCATTGGTGTGACCTGCATGCCTGATGGAGCTGCTCTGGATGGCTATTGGGCAGAGAGGGGAGGAGCGAGCTTAGTAGCATGTGGCTACTGCTGGTTGAGAAAGGGGAATGTGCAGGGTTGGGATATGGGAGGGTTGGTTTGTGCTCCTGCTACCTCCTGGGTTGCCCTGCTCCCCACTCCCTATCCCCATATCCAGTCAGAGCCTGGGCTATCAGCATCGTGACTCTGCCTGGTGTGTCTGGACAACCAATAAAGGCTCGTGGTTTGGAGGGGGCCTCCTGCCCCCCCCCAGCTCCTGTCTGTTCCCCTCATTGCCCTTGTGGGGTCGTGTTCCCTGTGGGGTGCTGAGCTAACTGCACCTTGTTGAGGGGAGGCCATGAGCAGGCCTGCTGTGGCCTGGAGCTGTGGCTGACAGCCTCCCCAAACCTCCGTGGCTGTGCTGGGCAGCTCTGACGTGCATTTGGATGGGGTGTGTGTTGGGAACCAGTGAGTGGTGGTGCTCCCCTCAATACGTCCTGGGCAGGAGCGTGTCTTGTGCATGTGCTGCGGGCAAAGCTGAGGGACAAGCATGGTCTTTGCTCCTCCGCAGCCCCTGTGTCTGATCACCCAGTCCTCTGGGATCTGAGACATCTCAGATGGGCCCATGGGAGGTTCTGGAGGAAGAGAAAAGCAGGAGCTGCTGAGAAGCAAGGCGGGGGGTTTAGTAGCTCTGAGGGTTTCCTCAGGCACTCAGCTGGCACTAGAGAGCAGGGTGGTCTGCACACCTGGGGACAGAGGAGAGTGTTGCCAGGCTGAGGGGGAGGATGAGGAGGCAGCTGGGGATGGAGGAGCAGGGAAGGATGAGAGAGGGTGTGGGCTGAGTTTGTCTTTCAGAAGGGCCAAGGACTGTTTCAGGCCTTGAGGTACTCCTTGCAGGTCACGTCCCCATTCCTATCCCTGCTCCTTGCTAGCTCTTTATGTGATTTCTCAAAGGTCCTCCATCTCCTGTGATCATTGAGGGGAAGTGCAGTGACTCATCACAACTCTAAAACCCATGCAGTGACATTGGGAAGCACATGGATATTGCCTCAGAAATAGGAGCAGTGCTTCTTGAATGCACTCTGGTAACTAGGAGGGTTTTGGGGGGAAACTCTGGGATCCTGGGGACAGGGGTTCTTCTGTTGAGTACCAGAGCTTGGATGCCCCTGGGGAAAAAAGGCAGCAAAAGGCAGCAGCACTGACAGTGATGGGAGGTTCCCTCCCCAAAGAGGAAGCCTCCTGTATCTCATGAGATTTCCCCACATCTGTTTCCTTCCTGTGGTTGCAAGTCTTGCAGTCAGTTACAGATGCCTGGGCTCAGAAGCAGCAAGCGGGTCTGAGATTTCAGTCCTGCCTGGGGACTTCATGTTAGCATGGCCCTGCAGTTGCAGGCTCTGAGCTTTCTCCTGGTGTTTGTATCCCTGCTGGCAGCGCAGGGCCAGGAAGAACCCGATCCCAAGGTCCAAGGAGAGTCCTGGGAAACAGGTAAGAAATGGTTCCTCCTCTCCCCTCAAGAGAAGATTTTGCTGCTCCTCCCCCTGCAAGCTTGATACGCAAATTTACAGCATGCAGCCATGGCGGACCCCTGAGGGCTGTGTCAGCTGGGGCACTTGCTGTCTCATGGAGACCCTGGGGGGCAGGAGCTACTGTGGGGGTGCACTGGGGGTGCTGTGGGAAGGACAGGATTGGGCTGGATGGTTGGGGATGGGTCATGCCCTGCACTGAGCCAGTTTGCCAATCGTTCCCTGGAGGCTGCAGGCATGAATCAGGCATGAATTCATGCACCATGGATCAGGGGAAGGGTCTTCATGGGGCAGGGCTACCACTTTTTGTACACATCCTGTCCCCAGGTGTGCCCGAGGGACACTGTGCCTGCTGAGAGCAGAGCAAAAGGGAACTTGCTGCCGCATTGCCAGCTGGATGGGCCTGGGCGTGGTGAGCGGCTGGGTGCCTGTGCATGGGGTAGGTGGTGGCTGTGTGTCAGTGGGACACAGCTGCTGGCTGCGGTGCTCAGCTGGGCATCTCTTGCCTTCTGTAATCAGGGCTGTTTGAGAGCAAAGCCTGACCGTAAGTGGCTTGTTCACCAGCGTGTCTGTACTTCTTCATGGCTGTTCAGAAGATGATCTGAACCTTGTGAGATCCCTTCTCTGCCCCTTTGGCAGAAGAAAGTTTGTATTTTAAGCACTTTGAGGCCTCCCAGAGCCCCTTGCAGAGGCTGGAACAGGGAAGTGCTCCTTCCCAGGTGCCAGCATCCCTGCCTGTGGGAATCATTGCCAGAAAGCCTCCCCCCGCAGCACTCAGCAAACTGCTGGGACAGGCTGTGCCTACTCAGCCCAGAGGATGGTGAATGTGGTGAGGAGGGGATGTGGAGGAGGGAGCAGGGCTTGTGGCAGGGAAAAGGGGCAGGGGCTGTGGTAAAGCGGGGGACGTGACTGGAGATGGCATTGCTCATCCCCATGTCCTACTGCACGGTGGTGTGGGGAAGGAGAGTTGCAGAGGGACTGACTGAACCAGCACAGGGACGCCAGAAGTGTAACAGGGGCATCTCTGATCCATGTGGGAGGGATAAGCCATGCCTGGAGAGACATGCACCCCAGCAGGGCTGGTGGTGCCATGGCCCATCAAGGGCAGCCTGAGCTGGGGGGGGTGACATGTTTGAAGGAGTGGCTGGAGGGGGGCTCCTAGTGCAGGGGTGATTGTCCTGGGAAACTCCCTGCTGTGGGCTGTGGAGGCGGGAATATAGTGTCCCTGGACACAAGGGTGGATGGGGGAGGTTCATGGATGAGTGATCATTCATGCTTCGGGTACACAAGGCAAGCCCCCTCCCAACAAGCCTTGCCTGTGGGTCACATCCTGGCAGATGGACATGTCACCTTCCCTCTCCCTCCAGGGGCTGGAGGGATTGCTGGGATTTCTCTCCCACCACCCACCCCTGCCCCACCTCATCACCTCAAACCCCAACTAACAGCCATGTTCAACTCTGCCAGAAACGTGCCAAAGGCCCCGGTGGGACTCAAGACTCCGGCTGGCACCAGACCAGGAGAATTACAAGAAAAACGAAGAAGTGATGCTGAGCTGCCCTGAGGGTTTCCAGCCGTCCTTCACCCACGTCAAATGTTTGGGGGAAGTCCAGCCCACAGGCAACAGGAAACCTGTATACAGAGACCCATGGTTGGGAAGGGACAGCAAAGGTGCCTGGATCCGCATTCGGTCCAACGTGGAGTGCGTTGGTAAGGGAGGCATCAGGATCTGTCCTGGCTGCCCCGCTTTGCCCTTCCTGAGCAGGGGAAGGCAGGCTGTGCCTGC
>NW_008796209.1:59765-63016 GCF_000699145.1 Aptenodytes forsteri
TAAGGGAGGCATCAGGATCTGTCCTGGCTGCCCCGCTTTGCCCTTCCTGAGCAGGGGAAGGCAGGCTGTGCCTGCACAGGAGGTTTGGGGCTCTCTGCCTGCCTGGGGAAATGGTAGGTGCTGCTGAAGGCATTATCAAGACAATCCCTGAGTCTGTCCTGAGTTCAGCCTGCGGTTCACCAGTGGATGGGAGGTTCTTGTTGAAGGTGCAGTTGATAAGGGTCTCCCTGAGGGCTTCTGACAACAGCATGTACACAAAGGAGAGGAGCATGGGAGAGCTCTGTGTGGTGGAGTTTGTGGTCTGCATGGCATCACGGCTGGGGCAGGGGCAGGTTGCTGCCTGTGTCCCCTCAGACTGTGCAGCTGTGAGTATCACAGCTTGTTCCCCGTAGGCTGGTCACCTCCAGGCTCTGTATCATGGTGGGCACAGGCTTGGTGCCATCTTCTCACAGCTTGGGGCACTGAGGTCCCCTCCAAGGGAGAACAGGGCAATAGTGGGCTGATTTGGGAACCTGGTGAGAGGTCCCTGAAGTTTTGAAAACAATAGTCGTCTGCTGCTCCCCAGCTCACTGAGTACCCTGAGACCTGGGCCACAGCAAGAGGTTTCAGGGCTGGTTCCCTGCAGGCAGCTCTGAGCACGAGTAGTGTGGGGAGGTCTGTGGGAGGAGAAGGGGATTCTTCTCCTGTGACAACCCCACCCTGCAGACAGTTCCATGCATGGTCCAAGCTTTCAGGGTGTCCCGCCTGGTCCCCTTGGGTGCTTTGTTGACTTCCTGGGGCAGGTTCCTAAGGCATGAAATAGCCCTGGCTTCTTAGATGATGCCACAAGGCACCAGGGTCAAATCCTGGTCCATCAGTCACTGTGCAAGCTTTGTGCATAGTATGAGCCCCTCGTGGGTGCCCCAGTCCCTTGAGCTCCAGGTCCTCCTGGCCTTTCCTGGAAGGTCTGGGGGAAGCAGCACAGGGCCCTTCTTGCCCTCATCCCCTTGCCGGTACATGGTGTAGGAGGACTACTCCCTGTGGTGTCCTAGAGCTCCATCTCTCACTATACTGCCAGGGAAAATGAACCTTTCTCCCAGGGTCTATGCAGAGCAGGAACGGGCTGGGTTTTTCTAAGAGCTGCATCTGTTGGACTGTAGAGATGCTGGGACTGACAGATACCACAGTTTTGACTTGGTGGAGAAAGTTGCCTTGAGCATTAGTAGTCCACACATTCACCCATATCCATTCCTGTCCAGACTCCTCGTGCTCCCCTACCAGAGAGCTGGAGTGACCAGTTTCAGCCTCTTGCTTTCCCTCCCACGCAGCTGGGTGGGGAGCAGAGCTGTCTGACCGCAGCACCTTTGCAAGGCTGGGAGGGGAAGGGAAGGAAGTGACCTTCTTGCAATGTTTCCTTCACAGAGGTCCTCCAGGTTGTCCCCGGGACCTTGGAGATTTCCAGCACCAGCATCAAACTGAACTGGACCTGCAGGCTCCCTGACGCCTGCCAACGCATGCGGGCCACGTGCCGTCTGGCAGGGCCTTCCTTCCCTCCCTGTGAGGCTGAAGAGGTGAAAGGAGAGGAGATGCTACATGGCCAGGATGGAACATTCACCTGTCCCCCTCTGCAGCCCTTCACTGACTACAGTGTCACCATCTCCCTGCCGCCCAGCACGATCCTTTTCACATGGTTGGTCAGGACACAGGAAACAGGTATATGCGCACAAGTATAGGAGAGAAGGGACAGTCCTGGGCTGTGTCACAGGTAGGGGAGGTGGACAAATGTCCCCTTCGACCAGCTCAACCTGATCATCCACTCCCTGCAGTGATGGTCCTGGGTTTGGTACTGCTTGGAGCCTGTGAGGCTCAATGGAAGGGGCTGTGCAGGGCCCTGGAGCACAGCACGTCCCCTCTTCACTCTTCCCTCCTCACCACACTGTTGCTGCTGCTGCAGCACATGCAGCCTTTGTAAGGGACAAACCCTGCTTGGGGGGTCCCTTTGCAGCGTGTCCCCTGGGCCAGAAGCTGCCTGCACCCTGCTCTGGGATCAGCCCCTCCTCGCCGGCCCCCTGCGTGACCCCGTCCTCCTGTGCTTCCAGTGCCGGACAAACCAGAGAAGCTGTAGCTGGATCCCAGCACGGGGTCCCTCCGGTGGAAGGCGCTGCCCTCCTGCAAAGGGGAGATCATCGGATACCAGGTACCAGGGGACCATGGATTCCCCGTGATCCCCCTCACCTTGCCAGGTGCCTCCTGGAGCTCTGAGGCAGGCGAGGATAGTGGGGAAGGGAAAGCTGTGATGACCTGCAGTTCCCAGACAGTCCAGGTGAATATCTGGCTGTGATGAGCATGAGCATTTTCTGTCTCACCCTTGACATTCCTCATGCTGTGTAGTTGCCCAGAGAGGTGGTGGAGGCTACCTCTCCTCTGGGCTTACTCCTCGGGTATGCTCAGCCTGGGGTTTGGCAGACTTTGTGGCTCAGTGTGCAGCACTTGGTGACGTGTCTGCTATGGTGGCCTCTCAGGGTTTCCTGTGCCTCTTGCGTGCTTGTTTCTGGTTCCTGCCACAGGGAAGCCTGTGGTTTGAGTCGTTCTCTGAAAAACCCTCTTCTTCTGGGATAGTTGCACCTTTCCTTTGAGTTTTCCTCTGTGCGTGGCTAGAAGCATCTCCTCTGTCTGTGGGTTTGGGGCTCTTCCCACAGTGCAGCCCTGCTTTCTAGCACTGAGGGGGAGTGAGACCCTTACCAGTGTTCCCTAAGCCCTCTCTAAGGACAGACCTCTCTGTGGGGTGACAGGGACCCAGACATGCTGGTTCTTCGTGCCCCTCTTAGCTCTTTCCTGGAGAAACTGGCAAACAGGGCCCTGATGGCATTGCTTGTGGGTCTGTTCCAGCTGGTTCCCTCCTCCCAGACACCTCTGTTTGTGAGAAGAGCCCTTTTTTCTGGTTTCAGTTAGCTCCTTTTTTGCATATTCCCAAGAGGCCATTTCCATAAAGACCCTGACAGCAGCGAGGATGGCCCGGGATCGCAGAAGAAATTCAGATTGGCAAATGGGCAGCCTCCATCTGTATCCCTTGTGGGAGCTCTGTCGTCCCCTTTCCATGTAGACAAAGCCTTCAGAGTCCAACCTTGCACAGGAGGAAAGAGAAGTTCAGGGCTCCTCTTGTGGGGGACATCACCACAGTGCCTGAGGTGTTGCAATACCATACCAGTGACCTGGCCTTGGGCTCATTACACCTCTTACATACACAACGTCAAAGGAACGGCCTACCTCTT
>NW_008796209.1:64280-78024 GCF_000699145.1 Aptenodytes forsteri
GGGTTTGGCCCGGCCCCCAACAGTGAGCGGCAGTGCTGCACGGGCTTTGCTCCCGGTCCCTGCGCCGAGAGCCCGGGCGTCTTGACAGGACAGTGTCCCCGAGGTCCTCAGCCACAGCTGGGGCATTCGGTGGCTGTGGGTGGGAGGCCTTTACCCCCAGGGCGGGCAGTGGGGCAGGAGTGGCCTGATCTCTCCCTCCCGTCTCCTCCAACAGGCAGAGAAGTTCACCTGCGTGTGCTACAGCTTCTCTGTTGGTAAGTGGGCTCCTCGCTCCCTGTTTCTGAGGGTCTCTCCCACATCCTCCCTTTTCCCAGCCTGGCTGCTTCCCGTGGTGAGGAGCTGGCTGAGCGTAGGAGCTGCTGGGTCTCATGGGGGGCAGAGGAAACCTTTCGTTTCCCATACATGGGGTGATCCTCCATCCCAGAAGAAACCCAAGCCAAGACACACATCTACACACTTGCACACACTCTTTGCCATTGTTTGGGCCATTGCCAGCATGTGGTCCAGGCTGTGGCACCCACTCCTGGCTGTGTGTTAGTTGCAGGGCAGCCTCCGGTCCCGTGGGGCGGGACTGTGATTGGCGTGGTTGTGCTTTTGGCACTCCTCCTCCTGTCTGCAGGGATCCTGTGGTTCGTGCTTTCCAGGTGAGTAGGAAGGGGACAGGTTCAGCAGGGCCATGGGCAACGTCAGTCTCTTACTCAGGACTCCCCTTTGCCTTTCCAGGAAAAGGAAATCTTTGCCCAGCAAAGCTAAGGATGATAATTAAAAAGGTAGGAAAATGCAATTTTCTGGACCACCATCACAGAAAGGGCTGTAGGGCTGGGTGGCAGCTGGAAGGAGAGCAGAGATCTCCCAGGAGAGCCTGACCCTCAGGAGAAACCTCTGCTCGTCCTTTTCACTGACATGCCTCCCCATTTGCCCCAGCCCTGTGGTGCCGGGGACGGTTGGCTCTGCCCGCTAAGCCCCACGTGGCAGCAGAGCGTGGCTCCAGGCAGTGCTCTCAGCCTGGAGCAGGGGCAGGGGCGAGCAAAGAAGGGCATCCCAAAGGGTGGCTCATGGCTCATGGCTTTGAGGGACCCATGGCCATGTCACCCCCGCCAGGGGAGGGGTCTCAGAAGGGTCAGGCTGAGGGACTGCTGCACTTGCCTGGGCACCGGTGGGCACCTCCAGGGACCTGTGGTTGGGCACAGCTGGGACAAAGGGGTCAGACTGTGGCAGGCACTGCCCTGTGCTCCAGCCTGTCTCAGACACTCATGTGTGCAGGCAGCTGTGGTGGCATGAGCTCCCCACGCAGCCGAGGGCACGCAGCAGCCTCTGCCCTGGGTGCTGTTGGTCTCCACAGGTAAAGGTGGCCAGGCTGGAGATAAGTCACTCCAGCCCCTGCCCAGGACCACAGGAGACATTCAGAGCAGTGAAGGAGCGGAGAAGATGGGGAGGATGACCCCAGCTCAGTGCTGAAGGCTGCTGGGCCCCCTGGCTCTCCTGTGACTGTGACCAGCACTGGGGGTCCCATCCAATTCAGCAGAGCAAGAGGAAAACAGGAGGCCAATGAGGGTTGTGAGCTTTTTCTTTCCTCTCCCCCTTCACCTCCAAGCTTTTGCTTACTGCTGTTTTAAGGCCTTTGAATGCAACCTTCTGTAGTTCCTTTTTTTGGATTTGCTTTCATTTTTGCTTTCCTGGAAGCAGGAACTGTTTGCCAGATTTCCCAGTCCCTGACTCACACGGGCTCAGGCTGAGGGATGGTCCATGCTCCTGCCATGTTCTGGGTTCCCAACCCCTCTCCCCACCCCCCCGTCTGCTGATACTCAGCCAAACCCAGGGCTCTGCTGGAGCTTGGCCTGACTGGGCTGCCTTTGTGACTCTGCCTGCTCTGTCTGGACAACCAATAAAGGCTTGTGGTTTGGAAAGGGCTGCCTGCCCCACTACAGCTCCTGCCTAGTCCCCTCATTGCTCTTGTGGGGTCACATCCCCCTGCAAGGAGCTAACTGCACCTTGTTGGGGGGAGGCCATGAGCAGGGCTGCTGTGACCCCGTGTCCCCGAGTGGTGCCCGACAGCCTTTCCGACCCCCAGGGCTGTGCTGGGCAGCTCTCACGTGAGTTTGGATGGGGTGCGTGGTGGGAATCAGTGAAGGGTGATGTCCCTCAATGCACATCTTGGGCAGGAGTGTGTTCTGTGCCCATGCTGTGGCCAGAGCTGAGGGACCTGTGTGCTCTCAGCTCCTTTGCAGCCCCTGTGCCAGGTCAAACCTGGAAAAGAAGTGAAGATCAGAGGTCAGCACCACCATGGCCAGCACAGTCTTTATTGGTGAGACACAGAACAGAGCCATGGGATCAGTCCTGGCTCTGAGGCCTGTTGCCCTTGAGCAGCAAAGGCAGAACCAGTCTCCGTGGTGCAGCAGCCCCTGCTGGAACCACATCCAGGGTATCTAAGTTGAGCCACTACAAGCTGGGATTGTCATGGTGGAGCCAGACAGGCTGGTGAGGGAGCCTCTCTGGGGCTGGCAGGGCTGTGTCACCTCGATCAGCATCAGGAAGATGGAGCTCCAGGAAGGGATTGTGTGGGGTAGGAGGGACCAGGCTAGCCCTACAGGACTGTGGATTGTCCCTCCCTTGGCTCTTGTTGGCCTTGGGCTTCATGCTTCTCTCAAAGCAGGACAGATAGCCTGTGCTCCTGAGCCCCCTGGATGTTACAGCGGTTTGATGCTCCCCTGGCAAAATACAGTTCGGGTGTTGGTGGAGCTACCCCACTTTCCCCGGGACTGACTGAAGGGACAAGGGAGCCTGGATGGGACAGCTGGTTCTCTTCATCCCTCCACAGACAGGTCAAGTCCTGGTCCCTCTGCTCTGGTTTGCATACTCAGGCTGTGATTCCAGGTAAGTTCCTGCACAAACTCTGGGCGAAGGGTCAGGTTCCCGCTTCAAAGCCTGACCACAATTTGGAGACAGTCCAGCCAGGGCTCTCCAGCCGCAGAGGACCTTTGGGGTGATTTTTCAGGGGAGTAAAGCATCTTGGGGCTGTGCACACCCCTCTTGTCTCCTCTGGTTTCCACTGTTACTGATGGAAGGCTGTCAAGAGAGTCAAAGTCCTGGCCAGAGATGGGCTGTGGCCATGCCTCTACTTGAAATTGCCATAGGTTTCAAATGAATTCAAGTAACTGAGGGCTAGTTCATAGCAGAGCCCATACTGCTCCTGTGGACAGAAGGATGCACATGAGAACCTGGTACACCAACACCTGCAGTGGAAGGCCAGCCTTGGTTGCCAGCAGCTTCCTGAGAAAGCCAGGCGCAGGTACAGCCCACTCTCCTCCTCCCAGTTGGAGCCCACCTTCCTCTGCTGAGGAATCACAGGCATGCGCTCCAGCAGCTGAGAGCTAGGCTATCCCAATGCTGGAGCCAGCTGGGCTCAGGAGGAGAGCCAGCATCCATGGCATGAAGCTTCTGCTGCTCACTCCCATCCGGGGTGCTCATCCTATGATGGCCTCTAGCACCCAGACCGAGTGGTGAGGACAGGCACCTGAGCACCCATCAGTGCAGCCCCCCTGCTGAGCAAGCCAGGTGGACCAGAAAGGGGCAACTCAGCCCCCAGGATGCTTTGGTGCCCACCTGGTTCTGCAGAACCTGCCCTGGAGTGAGTATGTATGGCCCAGCAGCAGAAAACAGGGTTTTCACAGGTCTCATCTGCCCCTGCTGCCCCCAGGATGATCTGAGCACATAGGTGCTAGGGTGGCTGCTGGGACAGTCCAGGCTATGGCTCTTGCTCCGGTGTTGCCATCCTGGCTGGGTTTGAAGTCAACACCTACCACATCTTTAATCAGCTGTCTCCGCCGCCTCTTCAGCATCCTCACAGCCTGGGATACATCCACCAGCCCCTCGCTTTGGATCTGCTCACACAGGAAACTAGCAGCACAGAAGATTCCACTCCGGCTGGCACCATCCCTGTGGAGGAGAGCAAGGGCAGAGTCACTTGCCCTGGGATCACCTGGCAGCGCTGAGCCTCAGAGGTGTCCCACATGCAGGCTCTCAGGATGGCCGTGCCCACAGATCCTGCACCCCGCCAGCCTCCACAGGGAAGCCTTCCTCCCTGAACACAGCTGAATTCATGTCCATATGTCCACCCTTCACCTGAGCTGAGGACGTTACTGTGACCCAAGTTCACTGATGCAGCCTGGGCTGAGCCAGCTCTGTGCCATGGCTGCTCCTCCCAGAGACATCACTCACCAGCAGGTGACGAGGATATGTCCGTCTTGGCTCTGCCGATGGTGCGTCTCCACCTTCCCTAGCAGGCTGATGATGGTGGCAGGGTACAGGGGAAGACGCTGCTGCATGGGCCAGTCCTTCAGTTGCCAGAACCGGACTTCCAGTGCAGACTTCTTGGGCTAGTGGGGAAGAAAGACAGTGGGTTGGGCAGTGAAGAAACCCATTGGCTTCATGGAGGGACAGCATGTGTCAGTCCTGGCTCAGCCACGCACACTGGATCAAGGGAACTGCTCCACAGTGGGATGGCCCAGTCCCAGACTCTGCCCTTCTCCATTGAGTGCTCTGAGACCAGCAGACAGAGCACAAGATAAGAGCTGACCACCAGGTGCAGCTCAGACTGATGCCAGTCCAGCACCCAGCTACGTGTAATAGCTGTCCCCATCCACGAACCACCACCAAGATGCACAGAGTCTATCCACGGCTGCTGTCCTCCAAGTTAGAAAGGCACACAAATGTACCTCTGCCTTGTACCTCTGCCTGCAGCCTCACCCTCTTGGGACTATCCTCTCTCCCAAGGCGAAAGGCCCTGCTCTGGCCAGTGCCCTTCCAGGACCCCATCAGATCCCTCTGACTGTTGTGGCCTCTGCCACCCCTAGCTGTGACTTTGACCCCAAATCAAAGCCTGCTGACGCTGTAGCACAGCTGGTCCTCCCAGATCTTGCAAAGGCTGATCTCAAAGGGTTTCACTGTCTCTGTGCAAAGAGCCCACCTGCTGCCTGTTGGTGAGGGCAAGTGTCCAGGCTGTGAAGCCAGCTCCGGGCTCCTCTGAGATCCAGTGGACATGGAAACGGCCGTAGGCAGCTTCGCCCTGGGTGGGCCAGAACTCCACATATGTCTGGGGGGGAGACACGCGTGTGATCACACACAGCCCTGACTTGCAAGCGTGGCAGAGCTCAGCACCTCACACGGGTGTGCTCAAACCAGTCCCTCGCCCATAAGCCACAGCGTGCACGTGGGTGCTCTGCCTGCCATTTGCTGGGGACAAACCCACGGTGCCGCAGCTAGAAAAATAACACTCCTGCAGAGGGGACACCTGGGCGGTGGTAAGCAAAACCCAAGGGATGCTCCCTTGCTGTGAGACTGGGGACACCCCACCACTGTAGTGCCATGGTGCTGGGACTGTCCCCACGGCTTTCCCGGGTGGAGCCCACAAGCTTGCAGTGGGCTCCTGCAGCAAGCAGGCTCTTGTGAGAAGAGCTGCGTGGGGGCAAAGGCAGAAAGCACACTGCCTGGCCTCACAGGGAGCTGGGAGACAGGAGGGCTGCGCGTGGGCTGCTGACCTTGTCCAGCTCCTGGAGCTGGTTCAGCACAACCACCGATGTGCAGGTGTAATCCCAGACCAGAGCCCAGAAATCCACCAGAGTGGTGGGGAAAGGCAGCTGGGTGATGATGAGTCTGTCCTCCTCGGTGTATGTCTGCAAAACACACAGGGGTGTTGGGGGAAGAGGTCACACAATCCACCCCCTGAGAGCTCTTCTGACAGCAGGAACAGCTCTCTGCCTCCCTCCAGCCAGGGCTCTGCAGGCCCAGGGGCAGAGCCCAAGGAGATGCAGGGCACCCCAGCCCTGCTCAGAGCAGGCTTGCACCCCGCTGCCCCCTCAGCTCATCACACCCGGGCTCTGCTCCCAGCAGGCAAAAGCCAGCGGCTGTGCGGCAGCCCGCTGAGCTGTCTGTGCAGGCAGGGCTTAGGCTGATCACGGGGGCCATCTCCTGGCAGCAGGGTCCCAGCCGCTGGGAAATAGTCACTGTGAAGAAGCCCCAGGGCTGGGACACCTCAAACCAGGGTGGCATGGTGTACTCCTGCCTTGAGCAGTGGCACCCAGGGGGTCTCTTCTGCTCCTGCTGGGGCTAGAGCCTTACATTGGCAAAGATGGCGTTGATGTAACCTGGTGAGCCATCTGCATTCAGCGAGGACATCAGGATTGGCCGGCAGGAATCCGCTGCAGAGGCAAGGAGCAGAGAGAGAACTGATGAGCCATCCTCTCCCTGCACAGATGCATGGGGCTTTCCCTGCAAGCAGTGGGGTCAGCATGGCTCCCTGCAGTACAGGCTGGAGAGGCTTGGATGAACAAGCACCACCAGCCCCATGGCCATGACAGCTCAGGGCTGCCTGACGCGGGATGTCCAAAACCCCATGTGTGGAGGCACAGAGGCACAGCAGGTCCACCCTCCTCATTGCTCCTTGATGCCTCATATGGGGTCCTCCTCTGGGACAGGTTAGACCCAGGGACATGTTTATCCCAGGTGTACCCCATGAATGCCTGCCTCCAGCAAGCCCAGAAGGAAGCAGGGACGGGTCTTGCTCCCATGGAGGGACCAGCCTAATCTATATTTATTACCAACCAGAAAATGACAATTGGACCTTGGGCAGAACCTGCCAGTGGCATGGTGCTGGGGAGGGAAGCAGTGGGGCAGCATCGCTCTCCCCATGCTGCTCTCAGGCACTGGGTTGCAGAGCAAGGGGCTGCCCAACCAGTGTACCTGGCAGGATCCCTGGCTTGCGGTTCTTGGTCTGGTTGCTGGGTTTCTCCGCTTCTCTGCATGGCAGGAGCTGGAACAACTCGGAAAACTTCTGCAAGGCCTGTAGGGATGATTCAGCCAAGCAAGTCCTGCCTGTCAGCTCCTCCCCTTCTTCAGCCGCCCCAGAGAAATGCTTCCCCATTTCCATCCCACAGCTGGGGAGGGGAGCAGTAGAGGAGAGGCACCACAGACCAGCCCCTGCAGCACCAGACCCAGTGCACCAGAACCTGGTGGTACCTTGAACTCCTTCTCAAGGACATTGTTGTGCTTTGAGGTCTCAGCTTCTCGAAGGCAGCGGACATGGCTAGTGATGCTCTCCACTGGGACCCCGGTGCTGCCGCAGAGCAAGCCTTCAAGCAGCACCTCGTACAGGAAGGTGTACTGCTCCTGCATGAGGACACGGGTCAGCTGCACAGTCTGGAGCAGCTCCATGAGGAGTCCTGGTACTCCACATCACCAGCTCACTAGCATCAAACTGTGCCAGGAATGAGCCAGGTCCATCCTTCACCTTCCTGCTGTGGGGCCCTGAGGTCAGACACCTCTCAGTGCAGGCAGCCCTGCTCTGATAAACAGCCAGCAACTGCAACAACCCGTTCAAGACCATCTATCTTCCTGTGGTTTAATGCTCCCTCTCAGACCAGACTCCTGCTCTGGGGAAGGAAACCCAGAAAACCAATGAACTACTTAGTCCTACAAGCAGCTGGATGGTCCTGCCCAACCTAGTTTCCTTCAAAGGGTCCCAGCACTGAGCAGATCATAGGGATGTAGTCCCTTGGCCAGGACACTGCTGCCCAGAAGACGCCATGAGGGCAGACATCCTGAAAGCCTGAAGGACATGTGGATTCTTGTTCATGCTCCTTGCCTACAAGACAGCCCTTCTATACCAGGATGACTGGTGCTGCTGGCACCTCAGAGGGTCTCAGGGGAACATGGATCCCGACTAGGTTTGAACACAGCATTGAAAACAAGATCCTGCAGTCTCCGTCACCTGGCAGTTCCAGTCCCTGTGGCTAGACCATGAACAGCATGGCCAGCGTGGCATTGCATGCCACATCCCTGGGAAGGGTGGGAAGCAGATCTGCAGCCTGACAGTGTGCAGGGAGCAGGTAACAATCCTCACCTTGGTCTGCACCATGCTGACCCGCTGCTCCCGCAGCCTCTGCACACAGTGAAACACATCCACCTTCCCCTCGGCCTTCCCCATCTTCAGGAGAAAGTCCAGGGCAATGAAGGTACCTGTCCGCCCGATCCCTGCACTGAGGACACAGAAAACTGGGGGTCCACACTGCCCCGGCCAGCCTTGCCCCAGCACCCAACCGCTCCGAGCCCCGGTACCTGCAGTGTACCAGCACAGGTCCAGCAGTCACTTCCAACACCCTCTTGTTCACCACCTCCACTAAGCACAGGAGCTGGGCAGGGTTTCTGGGGACACCGTGGTCTGGCCACAGCAGGTAGTGAAACTGCTGCACCACTCTTGGGAGAGCACAGCCTGCCTGCAGAGAGGGAGACATGGCTGGGAGCAGGGAGCAGGAACCAACCTGGAAACTTGCGTGAAGTAATTGCATGCCAACAAGAAGGGGAACAGTGGAGAAAACCACTTCAGGAGGGCACCAGCACACAGTGGTTCCCCCAGCACCCCGTGGTTCCCCCAGCACCCCCACCACAATGACTGCTCCACTACAGGTCATCAGACAGCAAAGGGTAAATTTACCCAGCATGCAGCCACACAAATTCACTTTGTTCTCTGCTTCCCCATGCTGTGAACAGTGAACTCAGAGCAGTAAATTCAGCTTGTGCCCCAGAGGGAAAAAAATAATAATCACAGTGTAGTGTTTCCATAGTCATCAAAAAGCCCTGGTTTCCCCAAATAAGGTATTTCCTAAGGCTGGTACTGCACTGATGTGAGTGTAGTCACTTTCATTACCAGCCCATCACGTATTTTCCCCTAAACATCACATTCACTTGGTCTGAACTAATGAACTGCTATGTCCCACCACCAGGTGCTCTTGGAGCTTTACCTTTCAGCTAGACTTTGCTCTGGGCAAGACAAGAAAAGACAAGAATATGCATAACTGTAATTTCTTTATATTGTACCTGTTTTCCCCTCCTTGCAGCTCCTTCAGTTTCTGCTTATAATCTGAGGTATAACTTCAGCAGAAGTACCCGTCTTGAGAAATGTTGTTATGTAAGTTATCTTAAACCATAAACTATCTGTTCAGGTTTAGGAGCTGTAAGTGACCACGGAGCTTTGATGTGGACCCTCTGCAGATTGGCCCAGGTGACAGGCAGGCACCTGTCCCATCATTCTGGATGTACAGAGAAGCCATTTTATACCCTTTAACTGCTTTTATACCCTTTGTGATCACCTCATCCAAGCCCTCAAGGATGCACAATCTGCCCATGTGCATCATCAGTCCAGACTCAGCTGGGGTGACCGCTGGAACTGACCAATTGCCTTTGCCTGGCACAGAAACCTGGGGCCGATGCCCTGGCATGGCATCCAGTGATAGCAATGCTGACCTGCCAGTGCTGGTCACCAGGCAGGGCTCCCCACAGAGTCTCCTGGCTGACAGCTCCCACCAGCTGCTGACAGCTCCCACCAGCTGCTGAAACCCAAAAGTATCCTGCATCCCCATCTCAGCTACACGCCAGGCTTACCTTCTGCAGGCAGAATATGCGTGTGACAAGGCCCATGGTGGTCCTGGTGTTGCTGAGTGTCACGGTGAAGTCCCCGTAGACCTGCTCCTGCTCTGGCCAATACTGCTCGCACTTGGTCTGTCAACAGCAGCGAGACTGCTAAGCACGAGCAAACTCATGAAGGGAGCGTTGCAAGCCAGCAGTGGTCTGCAGCTACTCTCTGCCCTCATTGACAGCTGCCCCGGGAGCAAAGCAAAGCAAAGCAGGCAAGATAGCCTGGGATCTGGGGAGGCCCAAGCTGAGCACAGGCTGAGATGGTTTCTCTACCTTGTTCTGCTCCACTAAGCTCGTCAGCATCACAATGACCGAGGTCTTCTCCTGCCAGACCATCTGCCAGAAATCCACCACCGTCCCAGGCAATGGGCCTTGGGGAGGAAGAGGAGATCCCTGTGTCAGTGCCCAAGCCATGGGGGTGTAGCTACTCCCAGGCACGGCTCAGACGTTCCCAGGCTAAGAGCAGCCCTGGGCTTCCCTCTGCCCGGGGACTAACACTGCACAGCCTGGGCACAGCAGCACCTAGCAGGGTGTGCTGGACACCTTGGCTTCATCGCCTGTGTTAGAAATTGGGACAAGAAAGTGGGAGGGCAGGTGAGGGGTGTGTCAGGGATTCACTGCTGCTTCAGGGGCTTCCCCATCCAGACCCTCAAGATGACCATGAGCTGCTCCCACATTTAGGTTCCTATTTCCTGAAGAGCATTTCTGCAGCTTTGCAAGGAGCCTGAGACTGCCTCACCGCATACTGCACAGAGCAGATTAACCCATCTTGGCTTTGCACCCTTGGAAGGAGCTTCCCTCTGAGTGCATTGAGTGCAGATGTGTCAGGCATTTGCAAGTTTGTCCCTGTCACGCCAGCTGCCAAAGGGAACAAACCAGGCTTGTGGATGGAAGGACCATGTCCACAGCCTGGGCAATGCAGGGACCAGCTCCAGCCAGCCACTGCCAAATTGCCACTGAGGCCTTCCATGCCCTGCAGCAGCCGTAACCACTGTCCAAGACAGAGGCCCAGGAGATACAGGGCCTTGGACTGAGCCATTAACAGGTCCTAGGCTGCTGTCCCAGTTCCCCACTCCCCAAAGTGCTCAGAGCAGGGACTGGCATCTCCTGAGCATGAGGGCTGGGAGCACCCACCTTGAGCTGCAATGAAGAAGCGTGGACTCCGGTAGCTCTGTGGGGGAGAGGTTCAAACAGCTCTGATCACACAGGTTAAACGTTTAACAGGGAATGAAATAAAGGACCCATCCCCGCAGGCACCAGAGCCCAGAGCCCTTGGCACAGTGTCTCCCACAGCACCACTCCTGGCCAGAATGGAGAGTGGGTACCCAGGGGCTGCATCTCGGCTCCTGTCACCTCACTCAGGTCCCTTTTTCTTAGGGATGAGAACTGCACACAAACCCAGAGTACGCTGGGCAGCTCAGAGAGGACACAAGGAAAGTGACATTCCAAGATCTGCCAGCACTTGAGGGCAGCAGGTGCTAGACCCTGGGGCCACCCATGTGAGCGGGACTGTCCTCACCCAGGGCAGCCGGGCACCTCTCCTACCCTGCCCAGGGCAGCAATTCCTTGCTACCTACATCCACGTAGCTGGCATTGATGTAGCCATTCCCCATGCCAGAGGGCTGCAGCACCACACGGCAGTGATCGTCTGAAAGAGAAGGGAGGTGGGAATCGGTGGACTGTCTCTTTGGGGCAGGAACGAAGTGACTGTTTAAGGAGGGGGATGTAATTTAGGAAAGCCTGGGACTGTCCGTTCCCTCCTCAGCTGCACTAAAGGGCTCAGGACATGTTCAGAGGTAAAACAGCTAATGAGATGAAAGGTGACGCAGCACAGCAGGAAATACAATGTGTTTTTGGGGAAGACTGTTAATACAATGGCCAAACGTCCACACCATGTGGGGCCCAGAGGAGCTTTAAGTTTTGATAGAAATTGGGTCACTCCCTCTGCTTTCCCACAAACAGCCACCTCTGGATGGGACATGGCAGTGTTCAGCAATGACTAACGGCAGGAACAGGAATACAATGATGAATGATTAAGCTTGCAGGGAGATTTGAGGAGCAGGACAAGAATTTTCCAACTGGATATAAAACAGTGGGGCCAACATGACGATTTTGGAAAATCCCTCTGGGTTTCAGTGGCCACAGAAGATGAGACAAGGAGCTCAGCATTGCTGAATAGCTGGAGGGGCACCTACACCAGCCCAGCACCCTGTACTGCCCAACCACCTCCAAGTGCCTGCGCCAACCCCTGGAGAGCTCTGCTTACATGGGATGATGCTCTTGTAGCGGTTCTTGCTCTGATTACACAGCTCCTTCCCAGCATCACAGGGGTGCAACAAAGTGGAGGACAGTTGCTGCAGAGGAAGAAGACAAGCCCACTCTGCATTGGCACGTGTTCTGGGGCTGGCCAAGGCCAACTGCATCGCACACCCAAGGAAGGGGTGAGTGCTGGGTGGACAGTGCAGCCAGGTGGGAAAACAAAGCTAAACCAGACCTCATACTCTCTCAGACGCCCAGCGCCATGCCTGTTGACTGATTCGTCCTCTGTCTGCTCTGCCTCTATTTCTGCCCTCTTAAATCTCTTCAGAGCCTCCAGCAGTTCATCCACTGGGATCTGTGTGTTCAGCTTGCACACATCTATGGAGACCACAAGGCCAGAAGTTTAGCATGCACCTGATGGCTGGCCCTGGAGCTCTGCAGCTGGGACTGAGCTGGCATTGTGGTGGTCAGGACCCCACCAAACCCTAGACTGTCCCTCCCCACGCAGGTCCCTTTCTCCTGGGAAGTGTCCCTTTCCCCAGGCCAGCCAGCTCTGATCCCCTTGTTCCTGTAAGGACCTTACAGAGCCTGTAAGCACCCTGCCTGTGCTTTTAACAGACAGCCTGTCCAGATAAGGCATGCAGGGCTTCTGCTCATACTGCACCTCCTCGACGTCTTCGCAGGGGGATAGTGCTACTGTTCTCCGAGGCTTTTGAACTGTTGTACTTTCGCCTGCAAAACAGCAAGTCAGGCCCATAGACCAACAGAAGAGAGAGACAGAGGAGAGGCTGGTCCCCATGTACCAGCCATGCCTCCCACCTTGCTTTACCTCAGGGTCCAGTGGGCACTCCATGGCAGTGCAAGGTGCTGGATGCCTCACAGAGAGCAGGAGAGGTGAGGCACATACTGACCTGAAGAGCACGAAAAGCAGCAAAATCCCCAGTGCCAGGAGTGCAATGACCAGTGCTACTGTCATAACCACAGGCATCCTGCCCAGCTGAGGCACCGGCTCCTGCCCTGCAACCAGCACAGCCCAGACTCAGGCTCCCACACAGCCTGAACCAGGCGTTGGGAGATCCCACAGGGGCGTGGGGTGAAAAGCAGCTTCCCTCATCTCCCACCACAGGCTTTGCATTGGAGAATAGCTAAGCTGGTGCAGAAAAAGTAGGTGCTTGCTTGGTGTGATACGCTTCAGCGTGGTCCCTGTCTCCCTGACTGCCCCAGGCATGGCCAGAGCCTGGTGAGGTATTTGCATTTCTGGGGTTGCACATGCACCAGGGGAGCACTAGGACTAAGATGCAATATGTGATGATGGCAGGGATTATGCACAGTGTCCAGCTGCCATTGGTGCCACACCTGCCCAAGTGGCCTAAGGTTGCCCAAGGCCCATCTACCATAGACAGCCTCAAGATCCAGAGAACTTCCACGACGATGGAAGTAGACAATGAGACCCCACCGCTCCTACGCTCAGCCAGCGCCTCTCCACGGGAAGCGGCCAGGCTGGGAAAAGGGAGGATGCGGGAGAGACCCTCAGAAACAGGGAGCGAGGAGCCCACTTACCAACAGAGAAGCTGTAGCACACACAGGTGAACTTCTCTGCCTGTTGGAGGAGACGGGAGGGAGAGATCAGGCCACTCCTGCCCCACTGCCCGCCCTGGGGGCAAAGGCCTCCCACCCACAGCCACCGAATGCCCCAGCTGTGGCTGAGGACCTCGGGGACACTGTCCTGTCAAGACGCCCGGGCTCTCGGCGCAGGGACCGGGAGCAAAGCCCGTGCAGCACTGCCGCTCACTGTTGGTGGCCGGCCCAAACCCCACCGAGGGGCCTGGCGCCAGCTGGCAGCGTCCCCGGGGAGCAGGAGCCCCCCGCGATGGGTACCTGCTGCGAGCGGTGGACAAGACGGAGAAGGACCATGTAGTCTGAGCCTGGCCGGAGGGCAGCATTGTGGTAACCCTGCCCGCGGGTCCCGCTGCCCAGCACAAAGTCCATGGGGGCGGTGAGGTTGAGCACGGCGGCC
>NW_008796209.1:80829-84717 GCF_000699145.1 Aptenodytes forsteri
GGTGAAGGACGGCTGGAAACCCTCAGGGCAGCTCAGCATCACTTCTTCATTCTTCTTGTAATTCTCCTGGTCTGGTGCCAGCCGGAGTCCTGAGTCCCACTGGGGCCTTTGGCACGTTTCTGGCAGAGTTGAAGACAGGTGTTAGTTGGGCTGGGAGGTGACGAGGTTGGGCAGGGATAGGTGGTGGGGTATCAGCAATCCCCAGCAACCCTTCCAGCCCCTGAAGGGAGAAGGAAGGTGACACGTCCATCTGCCAGGACATGACCCCTCAGCAAGGCTTGTTGGGAGGGGGCTTGCCTTGTGCACCCAAAGCGTGAAGGATCACTCATCCTTGAACCTCCCCATCCACCTACCCACTTCTGTCCATGGACACTCTTAGCCATCCCCCACAGCCCACAGCAGGGAGTTTCCCACGTTGTCTCTCCCTGCCCACCTCCCCTGAGCACTGGGCTGCCTGCGCACGGCCATCCCCACACTCAGCACAGCTCTGTCCCTGCCCGGAGCAGCCCCACATCCCCATTGCCTGAGGGAGGGCATCGCTCTTCCCCCAGGTGCATCCCCCACAGCCTCCAGCCCTGATGCCAAGGGCAGACCCAGCCCCAGGCACTCAGGGCTCCCTTCAGTCCCCTCCACTCCAACTCCTGGGGCTGCAGTAGATGTCCCCAGGATCCCTCACCTGAGCGGGCAGGCAGGGGCACAAGCAGACCTGTGCGCTCCAGGGTGGCACCTGCAGGCACAGCAAGGA
The DNA here is from genome assembly GCF_000699145.1 of Aptenodytes forsteri. NCBI lineage: Eukaryota > Metazoa > Chordata > Aves > Sphenisciformes > Spheniscidae > Aptenodytes > Aptenodytes forsteri. The sequence goes on from NW_008796209.1 coordinate 81,575, forward strand.
CCATGGCACCTCCATGGGCACCTCACTGCTGGCCCCGGATCCTGCCCCAGGCCCTGACACCCATCTGCAGGGACCCACGCTTGGCACCTTCACCAGGAACCTCCCACCCACCCATGAATAGCAGGCTGGAGCCCTGCACGCCCAGCACTCTGCCCTGGCCTGGCCTGGGCACCTCTGGTCACTGCCCCCCACCCTGATCCCACAGTCCCCTCCTGCCAGGACCCTCAGGGACTGAGGCTGGCACCAGACCCCTCCCCGCAGAGGCTCCCCTGGAGCCCCGGGACAAACACAGGGCAGGCTCAGGGGCTGCCTCGACACGGCCTTCAGCAGCACCTACCATTTCCCCAGGCAGGCAGAGAGCCCCAAACCTCCTGTGCACTGAAACCTCCTGCGCAGGCACAGCCTGCCTTCCCCTGCTCAGGAAGGGCAAAGCGGGGCAGCCAGGACAGATCCTGATGCCTCCCTTACCAACGCACTCCACGTTGGACCGAATGCGGATCCAGCCACCTCTGCTGCCCCTTCCCAACCATGGGTCTCTGTATACAGGTTTCCTGTTGCCTGTGGGCTGGACTTCCCCCAAACATTTGACGTGGGTGAAGGACGGCTGGAAACCCTCAGGGCAGCTCAGCATCACTTCTTCGTTCTTCTTGTAATTCTCCTGGTCTGGTGCCAGCCGGAGTCTTGAGTCCCACCGGGGCCTTTGGCACGTTTCTGGCAGAGGTGAAAGTGGCTGTTAGTTGGACTGGGAGGTGACAAGGTTGGGCAGGGATAGCTGGTGGGGTATCAGCAATCCCCAGCAATCCCTCCAGCCCCTGAAGGGAGAGGGAAGGTGACACGTCCATCTGCCAGGACATGACCCCTCAGCAAGGCTTGTTGGGAGGGGGCTCTCCCTCTGTACTGCTCAGGAACCACTGCAGGAGTTGCCAGCTTGCTCGGCTGGCACTATCTTGTCTCTTGCCTCCTGCCTGGGCTGTCCTCTTTAACAGTTTGCACGGGCAACACAGCACCAAGGAGGGACTGTGGCGTGCCTGCAGCTCAGCTGGGCAACGTCACAGCCGGCTATCGAGGGTGAAGGTAGAGAGGGGACATGGGAGAGCTGCTGCTGCCTCACTTACCACTACACTCTACGGCCCTCTCAATGATCGTCCAGGCACCTGTGCTGCTCCTGCCCCACCAGGCATCTCTGTAGACTGGTTTTCCAGAACTCACTGGTAGCAATTCCCTTGCACATTTGACCTTGGGGAAGGATGGCTTGGCTTGAGATGGGCAGGTCAGCAGGAGTTCTTCATTCAGTCATTTGGTTGTTTTTTTTGCTCGGTGCAAACTGGACTCTTTTATCCCACTGGGGTTTTGGGCACTTTCCTATCAGGGCCAAAGTGTGAGAGTCTTTCTTGGGGACAGGGGGTGGTCAGGCAGGAGGGGGACCGAGGCTTTGCTATGACTGATTGTGGTGTCAGCATTCAACACCACGAGAAAATCCAAGGGCCACCAAGTGGAGGAAAGGAGCATGTGCCTGGGCAAGGTGATGATAAAGGACACTGGGAGAGAGGTGAACTGAGGGGCAGGATCGGGCCTCCTCCAATTTCCCCATGGCCTGCAACTCAGGAATAGACCAGGAGTAGATGCAGGGACAGTGAGAAAACCTGTCCCACACTGAAGGCTTCTGCCTCTCCCCATCTTGGAAACTGCTGCCAGCTGGGGCCCATCTCTGAGCTGTGGCCAAGGCGTCTCACAGATACGGCAGCATGTCCAGGGTCCCTCCTTGGGGAGGAGTGCATGTAGCAGGGGAGACTTACTGCTTCCCCACTTACCGGTGATGCAGGTCAGGTTCTCTGCCACCCCATGCCACGTTCCCTGAATGTCCTTCACCTCCCAAGCATCATTCCAACCTGGAGACGTCCCTTTTGCACATCTGATCACAGCAAGGGGAGGAGTGTCCTCCATAAAGCAGCTCAGTGTCAGCTCTTCATTGAGCCCGTAAAAGCTCTTGTTTGGGGTAAAGCGGAGATTCGAGTCCCACTGGGGCTGCTGGCATCTCTCTGCACAGAGGAGAAGGAGCAGCTGTAAGCACGATGGGAAGGGGCCTGTTGTGGAGTCTATTGCCCTGACTTTAACACTGTCCAGCTCCTTTGGTTACCACATTCAACTCCACTCTTGCAGCCTAGAGCAGAGTTAAGGGTGGCAGTAGGCCACCCCAAGAGCAGTCCCATCCATCCCTACAGACGTGTAGGCTTCCCCACTCAGGCTTAATTTGCGTAAGGCTGACCAGGGACTGGGCTCCTCCCCAGCCTTCACACAGAGGTCCTTCCACTCCCACCACCTCAGCCATATGCCCAGGCACTGTTTGAAGGCGTGGGCCTTACAGTAGCCCCCAGTGCTGGGACCCTTGTTCCTGCCTTTGAACACCTCCCCAGGAGCACAGACCCCAGCAGCTGCCCGTGGCGAGCTGCTGAGACAAAAGATGCCCACTGCGAGGACAGGCGGGGGGAAGCCAAGGCATCCAGGTCCCGCATTCCTGGACTGCCACCCAGGTGGGGCTGAAGCACAACCGTGTCATGGAGGGTCTGACGCCAACTCAGGACTCCGGGGTCAGGGTGATGCGGGGCTGTGCTTACCCTTGCAGGTGGCAGTCCCGTTCCACAGGGTCTGGGTACCGCTGGAAATGCATCTGATCTGGGGGACTGATGGCACATACTCCCCGGCACAGCTCAGCTGCACCAAATCGTTCAAGGCATAGCTGCTCTGGTTCGGGCTAAACTGCAGCTTGGGGTCCCAGTCGGAGGGAGCGTTACATCTTCCTGTGTGCAAAGGCCACGAGGGAGAGCCCTGAGGATCACTGGGCTCCGGCAGCGTCCTCGGGGGTGACGAGGCCCCGTCCTGAGGGGTGCTGGTCCCCCTCACTTGAGAGGGGCGGCAGAGATGAGCACCTCCCCGGATGAGGCCCCAGACCCCAGGTGCATTAACCCTCCTTGCACCCTCAGGTGCAGTGCAGGAGGGTTACCCGCAGGCCCTCCTGCCCACCCACGCGCTGCGGAGGGGTCCCAGCTGGCGGGAGCCAGCAGCCCGGTGGATGCTGCTCTCTCCTGCGCTCTCTCCCACAAAGACAGGGGCTGTGGCAGCGCAACACACCCAGTGGGCCTCTT